>NC_081796.1:24460060-24828810 GCF_963082965.1 Carassius carassius
TTATACTTATGTCTGTATTCAGTTTTCTTTAATAAAACAAGTCTTTGTTTAGGGTTTATTCCGGTCGCTCACTCGCTTCCGTCGGAAACAATGAGAAACAACGTTACGTTACATTGTAACAGCAGTTTAAAATGATAACAGTTTCATTCATCGATAAAACAAAACATGCTTACTTCTTTTCAAAGTCAGGCTTTACACATTATACAATATGTCAGTTTTCATAAATATAGAAACAAATACGATCTAATAGAGTTGCCTTTTTTGTTAATCGATGCCATAAAGTGATTAGAAGTGATTCATCTGATCAATAATGTGATTTTATTTATGCTCTTTAATGGTTTGTGTTACAGCGCAAGAAAATCCTGAAAATCCGGGCTTGCATCTGAAAATTTAAAGAGCATAAGTTTTTTGGATCAGCAAACTTAAAACAATGGTGAGTAGTGTGTAGTAATCTAATTATTCCTTAAAGTGTTTTTTTTTTTTTTTTTAAACATTTTATGAAATCAGACTGTGTTGGCACAGTAGTTTTCAGGAAGTCTAAAGTGTGCTGAAGCAATTGTTCATCAACCAGGCTTGACCTCGATATGTCACGATATGTCACGAGATTGTCGGCATTGTTGCATTGCTCAAGAAATCAATCATTTAGGAACTGTACGTCTTAAAGAAACTCTTGTTCAGATGTTGTAATCCACTTTTGTCTGTCGATTGTCAAATGGAATGGAATTTCAGTTTTCACTTAATTCGACCAGACATTCCTCGGTGATCTTTATGTATCATAACTTTAACAGATTTATATTGTATATTTAAAGTGTTTGCAAACTGTTGTAACTAATCATCCTCAAGCCTCTAAAGTTTTGTGCTATTATGCAAGCATTTTTTTTCTGGCACTCGTTAACTTTTGATAAAGATGATAATGAAATCTGTGTCATGTAAACCCAATCAAAGGGTGTTTGGTTCACACCCATTTCTTGTTTTTCAGGTGCGTGCGTGTGTCGTAGTGTTATTATGTGTGTGTCTGAATGTGTGTGGTGCTCTGATTTGTCCTGATGGAGGGATGTGTGAAGATGGAAACACCTGCTGTCAAACTCCGTCAGGACGATACGGATGCTGTCCGCTACCCAACGTATGTGTTTATCATATTTACACTACTGTTCAAAAGTTTGCGGTCGGGAAGATTTAAAAAAAAAATGTTATCTTCTGCTCACCAAGGCTGCATTTATTTGATCAAAAATACAGTTAAATTGTGAATTTTTAAGATTCAAAATATCTATTTTCTATTTTAATATATGTTAAGTATAGTAATGTATTCCATTAATTTTCAGCATCATTCTTAAGTGTCACATGATTCTTCAGAAATCGTTCTAATATGCTGATTTGCTACTCAAGAAACATTTTTTTATTATTGTCAGTGTTGAAAACAGTTGTGTTGCTTAATATTTTTGTGGAAACCCTGATACGTATTTTCAGGGTTCTTTAATGAATAGAAAGTTACAAAACAGCATTTATTTGAAATCTCTTTTGCAGTCACTTTTGATCAGTTTAATGCGTCCTTGCCAAATAAAAGTTCAGTAAATTTTTTGACACAAATCTTACCATTTAATGGTAATGATTTACTCCGTTCCTTTTATGACTTTATTTAATATGTGCTTTATTAAAGGGATATTTCAGCCAAATAGTTTGGCCATATATGACTTTTTCTTTCTGAACACAAAAGTTACTTGAATCAAAAAATTTTGTTCCGTTTAATTTTGGGATTATTATTATAATTTTTTTCCAGTGTGAACTATTCTGTTAAAAGAGTAGTTCTACCAAAAAATTGAATTTGCTCAAAATGTATTAGTATTCAGGCCATGCAGATCTGGAGGAATTTTGCATTCTGTCACTTTAATGGATGCTCTGCAGTGAATGGGTGCCGTCAAAATGAATCCAAACAGCTGAAAAAAAAACATCACAATAATCCACACCACTTCAGTCCATCAGTTAACATCTTGTGAAGTAAAAAGCTGTAAGAAACAAATCCATCATTTCGAAAATTTTAACTTCAAACTGTTGCTTCTGGCTAGAATACGAGTCCTCTTGTTCATAACATTGCTTTCTCCAGTGGAAATGTCAATCTGAATCAAGAGAGAAAAATGCACGGATTAAGCACGTTTTGCAAATGAAAAGAGTTCAAGACTATTCAAAACAAATATGTGGGGTAATTTTGATATTAGAAGAAAAGAGAACAGGGGATGGACTTTTTCACTGAAGGAAGCGGTATTATGGATTATGGACTCATATTTTACCCAGAAGCGACAGTTTAAAGTTAAAACGTCTTAATGATGGATTTGTTTCTTACAAACAAAAGGAATTTCACTTCACAAGATGTTAATTGCTGGACTGGAGTGGTGTGTTTTCCCTTGATGTTTTTATCAGCTGCTTAGACTCTCATTCTGACGGCACCCATTCACTGCAGAGCATCCTTTTGGTGAGCAAGTGATGACGTGCTAAATTTCTCCAAATCTGTTCCCATGAAGAAACAAACTCATTTACATCTTGTTTGGTCTGAGGGTGAGTAAATTTTCATTTTTGGGTGAGCTATTCACAGTAAACAATGTGCACATTCATATCAAATGACTCTTGTTTTGTATGTGTGTTTGTAGGCAGAATGCTGCTCCGATCATCTACATTGCTGTTATCAGGGCACTCTCTGTGACCTGGTACACTCCAAGTGTGTGAACAAGACACACATTTTAGACTGGGTGGAAAAAGTCACGACAAAGCCGGTAACACGCATCCCTGCATAGCCACAAATCCAGATAAGGCTTGAGTAACTAATCAGCATTGAAATAAATCACTCTTATTTTTTACATTTTTTTAGCAAGCAGTAATTTGTCCAGATCAGGAGTCTGAGTGTCCTGATGACACCACCTGCTGCCAGATGCCTGATGGGAGCTGGGGCTGCTGTCCTATGAAAAATGTATAGCACCTGTTTGACCATATTTCTATTCTATTTCCCAAAAGCATCATAAGCCGAAGATGGAGCTACGATCACCAGTGGAGCTACGATCAACTTAGGCTTACAATGCTTTTGGGAAACGCAGCCCTGGAACAACAGTCTTTCTCTCTCTTTGTGTGTGTGTTTAGGCCGTGTGCTGTGAAGATAAGAGACACTGCTGCCCTCGAGGAACTAAATGTGACCTTGAGCATTCAATGTGTGTGTCGGCAACATACGGATCCTCCCCACTCTGGAGGAAGTTCGCTGCTCGTCGCAGGAAACCATCAGAGAGGACAGCAGGTCTGACAGTTTCTCAGTTTTACATTTCATTAGCATTAAATTGCATTATGGCCAACTTAATGCTGTTATAAGCATAATACACTCTTGTTCAAAAGTTGGGGGTCAGTAAGGTTTTTTTTTTTTTTCATGTTTATGGAAGAAGTCTCTTATGTTCACCAAGGCTGTATTTATTTGACCAGAATGCATTAAAAACAGCAATATTTGAAATATTACAGTTTAAAATGTTTGCTATTTGAATATATTTTAAAATGTAATTTATTTCTGTGATCAAAACTGTATTTTCAGCATCATTCCTCCAGTCTTCAGTGTCACATGATCCTTCAGAAATCATTCTAATACGATGATTTTCTGCTTGAGAAACATTTCTGATTATTATCAGTGTTAAAATGCTTCATATTTTTGGGGAAACTGTGACGGTTTTTATTTTCAGGATTCTTTGATGAATAGAAAGTTCAAAAGAACAGCATTTATTTGAAAGAAATCTTTTATAACGTCATTACTATCTCTTTGGATCAATTTAATGCATTCTTGCTGAATTGAATAGTATTAATTTCTTTCATCATCTTACTAATCCCAACCTTTTTAAAAGTAGTGTATTTATTAGCTGTATTTGTTCACTGGAGCAAACGAAAGGTATAATCTTTCATAAAATGACTCGAATATTACTGCTTTAAATTTGCTCGTCCTTTGCACACCAGCTGATTATGGGTGTTATTATGATATTGCAGTTGTTCCTCCTCCAGACTCCAGTGATATTAGAGATGGTAAGACTTTCTGACACCTGCTGTTGTTTTGGTCCATAAGCCCTATTTTAATTATTATTAACTTCTCTATACATTATTCATCAAGTGTCTTTGTTGAAACTGACACCTCTGGATTCTGTGTGTGTTTATGTGGTCAGTGATTTGTCCAGATAAGATTTCCACATGTCCGGATGATACAACATGCTGTAAACTAGAGAATGGAAGTTACAGTTGCTGCCCATTGCCAAAGGTGCTTCACTTTTGTCTACATGTATATTCAATAATTTTACTGTAGGTTTTCTAAGTTGTATTTTATGGTCACCCTGTAGTTTGCATGTATTTAACACTCTCTAAGATTGAGTTAACAAGCATAAATGTGTTTTTTACTGTAGGCTGTGTGTTGTTCGGATCATTTGCACTGCTGCCCAGAGGCCACGACTTGTGACCTTGTCCATAGTATGTGTGTGTCAGCCAATGGCGTCATGGTAAAAATGGGCACTAAGATCCCAGCCACCTCCCTGAATCAGAAAGGTAAACATCCATTTATTTTTATTTAAAAGTATTTCACTTTGTATTTGTGGTTGATCCATCATGAAATTTGTTGAAATTTCAAGTTTTGCCGCCTTGGTTCAATATAGAATATGCATCAGTCCATCTTTTGGCAAAGGTGCCCACCTTTTCAATAGCTTCATCCAATCAGAAGTGTGACGAGACGGCTTCATGCCCTGATGGTTCTACTTGCTGCAGAATGTCATCTGGAAAATGGGGATGCTGCCCTCTGCCACAAGTAATACATTTTCTTTGCCTAATTTGAATGTATACAGGGTAATTGGTAAAACTCTTATAAAACAATTATATAAATGTATTATTTGTTTAAAAATGTAAAGTATTTTTTTTCTATTATATCTAATTGTATATATTTTATATTTGTTAATTTTCTATTTTCATTTAATTTTTGTTCTTTTTTTATATTTGGTTTTTAAAACCACAGGTATTTTTGTATTTTATATTTCTTATGTTTGATTTTCATTTTTTGTATATCTTTTATCATATATTTTTACCTGACTTAATTTTGGATTTAGGTTTTTAAGTTTTATATATTTTATATATATATATTTATATTTAGTTTTATATTTTTTATGGTCATTTGCTTTATTTATTTGTAAAATAAATGTACAATAAAATATATATCTTATATTTAATGTTAGTTTTGTTATATTTTACATATTTAATTTTATATATATATATATATATATATATAAAAAATTTATGCATATTGTTTTTTCATTTATTTATTTCATATTTATTATATCTTATTCATTTATTATACATTAATTATTTCTTTTATATTTATTGTAATGTCTAGGCAGTGTGTTGTGAGGACCATCTCCATTGTTGTCCTCATGATACTGTGTGTAATCTGGCCGCCAGCACTTGTGACAGTTCCAGCGATCAGGGTCCCCGTTTTTCTGTGCCTTTGGTGAAGAAGACTGCCGCAGTGACCCTGCCATCACAGAACCAAAACTGTGACGAGACATCACTGTGTCCAGCTGGGACAACCTGCTGTAGACTAACCTCAGGGTCATGGGCTTGCTGTCCTATGCCACAGGTACAAACACATTTAGGGTTTTAGAGGGTTTAGACAGGATAAAGCACAGTATGCTTTTTTTCTTTTTTTGGTTCAGAAAAATTCATATGAATGCTTTTTGTTTGCTGACTTGGCTATGGTTGGTTTGAACTCCAAATTTCTTAAGAGTTTATTCAACGTTTCTATATTCCTATGTGGATAATTGAATATTGCAGGCCGTTTGCTGTGCCGATCAGGAGCATTGCTGTCCGCAGGGCTACAAGTGTGACTCGACTCAAAAAACCTGTGTACACCCTGGCCTTCCCAGCATGCCCTGGTTCAGGAAACAGTCTGCGCTGAAGCAGTCTGATGATCATACTCCAGTGGACAGACACATGTGTGACAATAAAACCAGCTGTCCAAAAGACGATACATGCTGCTTTATGAAGAACCTTGGCAAGTGGGGCTGCTGTCCGCTGCCAAAGGTCAGACATGCAAACATTAGAGTATAATATTAAACCATTCACGGTTTGATACAATGTAAATGGCACAAATGATCACAACTGAGTCAACTCTGTTCTAGATTTTATTTGGTTTTATTTGTTATATTGTGGTTAATTATTTGGTTTATTTATGAAATTGAATTTTATTTAGTTATTTGTTATTTTAAAGTTATGTTTTTAGTTATTTAATTTTTATTTTAATGATTTAATTTGTTATTTATTCTAATTTTTTTGTTTGTTTAGCCGTTTTATTTATTTTGTAGTGTTTTCTTCATTCGTTTTATTTATTTTACAGTTATTTTATTGTTATTAGTTATGTAATTGAATTGTTTTATTTGTTTTTTTTTTAATTTAGATATTTAAATCATTTTATAGTTATTAGTTATTTATTTAATGGAATAGTATGAGTTAATTACATTTAGGTATGTTTGTTTTAATTTAGTTATTTTATAGTGATTTAGTTTTAGTTATTTAAATTGTTTTTTTTTTATTTAGGTATTTGTTATAGTTGGTTATTTTGTTGTTTTAATTATTTTTCATTTGATGACTTAGACAGTGTATTTTTACTTTTGCATTTTAACCAAGATGATAACTGTTGAATTCAGCATGCAATATAATTTGCCAATTGGATTTTTTTTTTGCCTATTGAGTACTGTTTTACATACAAAACAATAGTAGACCGTGTATATTGATTAGATTAGATTCAACTTTGTCATTATGCAGAGTACAAGTACAGAGCTAATAAAATGCAGTTAGCATCTAACCAGAAGTGCAAGAATATAGTGATTTATATACATACAAGTACAGAGTAAGTGAAGCTATGATTTACAGAATGTACAGTGGAGTTGCTATATACAGTATTGAGCAGAGTATGTACAGAATATAGATAGGAATGCAATGTAGGGATTGTATATACATTATGAACAGCAGCAACGTGAGAACAGTGGTAATAAAATACAGTTGGATGAGTGTGCAAAAGTATTGCTAAACAATATATTCTATGCAAAATAACAGTAGTGCAATGATATTTAGTATATATAGTACTCCATTATGTAAACATTTCTCACACTTGTCGTTTCGTCTCTTAAGGCGGTGTGTTGTGAGGATGGAGATCACTGCTGTCCAAGCAGCTACACGTGTAATGAGAAGAAAACAACCTGCACTAAAGCCTACCATGAGATCCCCTGGTACACAAAAAAAGAGGCCAGGGTCGTGGAGGGGTCAGAGGTGCTGTTCGGAGATGAAGGTGTGAAGTGTGACTCGACGATTAGTTGTGCATCTGGTTCTACCTGTTGTAAATTACCCACAGGGCAGTGGGGCTGTTGCCCTCTTGTCAATGTAAGCCTTTGCAGTTTATTTTATCCCCTCATGTCATGCAGAATTCTTTTTCTTGTCTTTTTTGAGTGGCTCAGGGTTAGTTGTCATGTGTTTTCTCTCTGCAGGCGGTGTGTTGTGAGGATCACGAGCACTGCTGTCCACAGGGCTACACCTGCAACCTCAAATCTGGAACCTGTATTAAACCGTCCGGTTCACACAGTGTTCATCTGACACAATTACAAACACACACTGACATGCGTTCAGAAGAGGAGGTGCTGTGTGACGCGTCGACACGCTGCTTAAAGACACAGAGCTGCTGTAGACTATCAGACTCCACATGGGCCTGCTGTCCGTATAAAGAGGTAACAAAAAACATGGCTGATCATGAAATCAAATTTTTTCTGATATTATTAATGGTGCTTGCCAAAGGAAACATCACTATCACTGTTACTTTGTTTTAGTTATTTATTTGTGTACTGTAATGTTCATTTATTTATATATATATATATATATATATATATAGATATAGATATATAGATATAGATAGATATATATATATATATATATATAGATATATATATATATAGATAGATAGATATATATATATATATATATATATATATATATATAGATAGATATATATATATATATATATATATATATATATATATATATATATATATATATATATATATATATATATATATATATATATATATATATATATAGATAGATAGATATATATTTTATTTATTTTCAAATAAGCTTTGGTTTAATGTTTATTTATTTGTATAAAGTGTAACCCATTAATTTATCTTATTTAATTATCTGTTTTTCTATTTGATTACGGAGTTAAGAAATTAAAAGTCAATTTAAATGTTTACAAAAAATATTTTGCATTGAGCGTGCTCATTTATTTATGTATTGCTTTTTATTTATTTATTATTTATTTCTTTGTTTTCTAAAACATACCTATTTATTTATTTTGTTAGTTATTTATATTTTTAGTATGTTTCTGTATTTATGTAATTATCACGTGTTCATTGAATTTGACATTTATTTTTTATGTGTTTACAGAATATTGCATACATTCATAATGTGAAATCATTACTACTGATGTCAATCTTCACTAAAACATGTGAACACTAAACTGATTGTTTTTGTAGGCAGTATGCTGTGAAGACATGAAGCACTGTTGCCCTGTGGGATACAGATGTGACCCAGAAGTCCAAGGCTGCACGAAAGCATCCACATCCATGTGGTGGGAGAATTCACTTTAAATGAAAAACCACAAACTGACACTGAACCACATGTCCATTACACAAATATACATCTCTCCACACACACTTGAGCGCTTTGACATGCTACGTGTTGCATAAACCATTGTTTTAAGATGCCGTCTTCAGACAAGGGATCTAGTGCATCTAGTGTTTTTTGTATTTAGCTTTCATTACAATAAAAACACGCAGAGCCTTATATTTGAGCAGGATACACTGAGAGACTTTAGTTTCTGATTTAAATAAATTTAGTTGAAAGGAAACCAGGGCATATTTCAAATCCTAGTAATGCATATTAAAGACTGGAGTTTTGTGTTGTTAAAGATATCTAGAGTGACTATAGAAGTGATTTCAGCAGGACTGCCGTTTTCACAAAACGTTGAAATGAAAATTAGAGGCTAAGTGATGACATTGTAATGACAAATGTTAGTAGGATGTTGGTTTGATGTATTTTGAATTACATTACCATTATTCCAATGCCATACACCAACCGTATTACTGTAAGTGAGAAAAGCTTCTGAGATTCAAAACTGAATGTATTACCAATGAACTAAACCTGCATCTTGATCGGGATAATGTATAATTATTAGTAACAGCAAATGAAGTTGACATTAATGGGTGTTGCCAACCATTTAACCCTGTATTTTATTTAGAGGCTGTTGCACGTAGGGTTAATTCAGCTTCGTCAGACAATTATTTGCTTTTTTTCTATATGAAATAAATATTGAAGGTGTCTGTGTGCGTTTTAAAAAATCTTTTGAAGGATTGAAAGCATTTCTATTCAAATTCAAGTGTCATTTTAAACATTTGGTATAGTTGCTTTAGTGTTACGTCTATTTTTATCTCATTTTATTATTTACCGAAGGGTGAAGTGAATCTAGTTATTGATTTCCTGTGACAGAATGAGAGTTGATTTTATTCTTTTTTTTCTGTTAATTGTTGAAGTGGATTTGTTTTTGTTTTTTGGTTAATTATACCAGAAAAAACACTGAAATTAAATACTTTTGAAATAGATGACCTGTTGACTCATTCATGTCTCATCAGACTGTTTTGATAAACTCTGTCTGGTTTCCATGGCACATGTTGGCAGATCCATCTTGGCAATGCAACTGAATTTTTATTTTTTTGTAAACCCAATTCATGCAATCAGATTTTTTTTTTTTTTTTACTATTGGAGCAGAAATATCCTGTAAGGCTATTAAATGGTAAACACAGACTAAAAATGAGAAAATATCCTAAAACATGGAAAAGTTTGCTCTGTGTTTGTCTTTTAAGAAAGCATGTAAATGCATTTGTCCAATCACAGGCTGACATAGATATTCCAGATGGCTGCTGCTTGATGGAATCATGTTTCACTGCTCGCCTCCTGCAAGTGTTTGAGTCTCACTCAGACCGGCTGAAACTGTTACCATTCAGCTGAAGCCACACAAGAGCTTAAAATATCTCCATTAGCCGAGTGCGTTTGACTCGAGGAAGAAAACAAGATTCCTTTGGAGAAAGTTTGCAGATTTCCAGAAGCCTGTCCTGGCTGTTTCTTGTGGTATGTTGACATTTTATGTCACAACTTACACAACACCTGACCGGAACAGCTTTAGTGTACGGGTGTAAGTTGAACTAAAGCAAGTGGGTTTGTAAAAATGGATGTATGGGGTTATACTACCATTCAAAAGTTTGGGGTTGGTAAGTTCCTTATGTTCACCTGTGTTTATATGATTAAAAAAATACAGCAAAAAAACTATAAATATTTATAAAATTATTACAGTTTAGAATGTATGGTTTCTTTTTGTATTTCTTTTTAAATGTAATTTATTCCCATGATGCAAAGCTGAATTTTCAGCATAATTGTTCCAGTCTTTAGTGTCACATGATCCTTCATATTTTGTGGAAAGGATTCTTTGATGAATAGAAAGTTTTCTATATATATATATATATATATATAAAATGTGTGTGTAATGAAAATCATATTTGTAACAAGATTAAAAATATCTTTGCTGTTACTTTTGATCAATTTAATGTATCAATGTTAAATAAAAGTATTAATTAAAAGTATTTATATACTATTATATTAATTATTTTTTAATTAGTTTTTTAACAATCAGTATACTGTCATTTTAGTTTTGAGTTTTAGTAATCGTGCTGTAGTCATTTTTATTTTTAGTATTTAATATATATTTTTTTAAAAATACATATATTTAGCTTTATTTTTATTTTAGTTGCAGTTACCAGAATTTAGTTCATAATTATTTTTGTCACTTTTGACCAATTTAAGTAATTCTCACTGAATAAAAATACTAATTTCTCAAAAAATAAAATAAATAAATAATATCTTACCGACCCCAAACTTTTGTTTAAATTATTGCATAACTATCCTGAGTGTGTTTGAATGCTGTATGTTATAAAGGCACTCTGAGAATGTGTGATTATATTGAGGTACTGAAGGAGCAGAAACTCAGTGGAAATCAAAATTCAAGATGGAGGTAAAGAGACTTGACAAAAATTTCAAGAATGTTGGACTCTGATAAATGACCCGGTGTGAGAAAGTGTGAAAGGGTGTGAGTGGGACAGCTGAAGGGAAGCGGGAGACATGCAGCTTCAATCGTGCCAAAATGTCACTGCTATTAATATCCTCAGCAACTGCTCTCCAATCAACAGTGTGTGTGTACATCAGGAAGTGTGAGCAAAATGATGGCTTCAGGTTCCTCCTACCTAAAAAGCTTGCCATCTGCCCCAGTTTTCTTACTGAGCTGCATTTCTGTTGATTTTGTTTAGTTGAGAGGACAGAGGAATGGCCATATAGAGCATGTCTGACTCCAGCAGGCTTTATGAGGTGTCCACACGGACTTATCTGGATGAAGGGTCATCAACGTCAGACAGAGAGTTTGGAGAAGAGCCTGATCTCCAGCCGAGAGCTCTGGAGGAACCTCAGGCAGTGGGTGCAGAAGACACTGGAATATCAGACATCATGTCAAGGGGTAAGAGAGGTTAATGAGTTCAAGATTTAAATCATTTCAATTTCAGTTTACATTTTTGTAATTTTGTTTTGTGCATTTGTTATTATTTTTAGTTGCTTTTTAATATTATTTTTAGATTTTTTTTTATTTTTAAGTGATTTTATTTCTTCAAAAACTTAAACTTAGACTTGAGAATAACTTTTTTTAATACATTTATTTTTTATTTGTTTAATTCTTTGTAATTTAGTAACATGCCTTTATCATTTTGTATTCTTAATATTTTTTTTTACTTTATTTTTAATTTCCTTTTTTATATATAGTAATTTCAGTACTTTTATAATGTTTATTTTCAAATTAAAATTTTTCATTTTGATTTAAATTTAGTTTGTTTTAATCATTTTGTTATGTGTTTTTTCCATTTTTATTATTATTAGTTTCTATTTTAGTAATTCTCAAAAATGTAAACTTTTTTATATAAATGTAAAAACAGCAACATGTTTTATTTCAGTTAGTTGCTGATATTAGTGATGTTGTAGTATCTGTAGTGATGATAGTAGTGATGTTGTAAATATATTTTCAGATGAGGAATATCAAACGTATGGCTTTACAAGTTTAGAAGACAACAACATCCAGTCATGCATCAGCAACAGGTTTCCACAATGTGATTCTGTCCATTTACTTTTATTTAAATGACAGGTTATTGGATCCACTGATCCATTTAACTGTTTTGTTTACCACGGTAATTCATAGGTCAGGTGTGTCAGTCACTTCAAGCGAGAGAGAGAAAAAATCTGCAGCTTGCTGCCTCAGAAAACGTCACAGGAAACACAGAACAGAGATTAAAGACATGAGGAAAACAAGGGGGACGTGTAGAAAAGACAGAGCAAGAACAATAAGAAATGCTCCATTACTTTCTGACCAGAAGACCATCAGCTCCTCAAGATGCTCCAAACCAAACACTAAAGATCAAGACAAGTTCCCCTCGACATCAGAGCGAGTATCCCGAACTCAGCAGGTCACTTCAGACCTGTGGGATTGTCCTCAAGATGTTTCCCATCTACGCCTTCAAAAGCTGGAGGTCAACTTCCCTTCGACCTTTGAGTCTCGCAGTTTGATATCTGACGGTGTGGAACCAAACTTTGACTCTGAGCTTGCATATATCTATGCTGAGAGCATCAAAGGATGCGACTCTACTTGTTGCACGACTCCAGGAGACTGCAATACCCACAATCCTCTTGTCAAGACTGATACAAGCACTAAAAGAGACCCTGAATCGGTTTGGAACAGCTTTGAGGAAGAATCTGAAGACTCAGATTGTGATTTATACATGTTTGCTTGCAGTATAGCAGCTACTGCAGGTTCCAGGTTGAACGCTGACTGCTTTGGGTCTTCACTAGATGATTTTGACTCGACTTGTATTTATACAGGGTGGGAAAGGAGACCCGGCAGAAGAGAAGCTGAAGAGGGTTACAGCCCAGCCGAAGCGGAGTGGAGCTCTGAGAGTTCATGTTACACCGCCGACTGTGACTCTTACTGTACCACAGACAGACAGACCAGCAGCTCGGATTCAGACGGCTGCTGTTTAGAGGCTCTCTGTGACATAAAATGTCCTGAAGTGTTTTTGCCAAGATTTGAAGGTTGCTTTGACTGCTGTGATGCAGCTGAAGACGTCTGCAGAGATCCTGAGACTTTTTGCTCCAGGCGGGATACAGGTGAACTGTGCGGCGTTGTGACTCAAACGGACCGACAGCATTTCTCTGAAATTTTCTGTGAGGTGATTAAAGAAGTGACGCAGGAGAAAGACACAGAGAAAATGAATGTAAACGAGGGGTTTCTGTTCCATCCTAAGCAGGTGTGTGCCTTAAGTCATTAATGCAGATTGACAATAGACAAAAAAAAAAAATATATATATATATATATATATATATTGCCCACTTTATGTACCATATGAATATATAACTGTGTATATATATATCTTAGGCAGATACACTTTTTAATGTATATGTTTCCAATAAACTCGCAATTTACTGCAGTTTTCATGGTGCACGTCATTTCTTAGTTCCTCCAGGTGAAGAACTCTGAATATCGAGAGGGTCGTGAATATTCATTTCTCCGTCACATTCAAAATGGCTCATATGGAGATGTCTTCAGCATTTGGGACAAACAAACAGGATTTACATGTGCCGCCAAAAAGGTGAATATCCATTTATTATCCAATTACTTGTAAGCCTAAAAATGTCTGAATATTCGTGCATACACTATTTTTTGGACAAAGTTATTGAATGTGAGAACCTGTGACTCTGATTATGTCCTAACTGATCCAATGCACTGCTCTCTTGTGAAGATTCCCCTTTGTAGTTTTAGGTGGGAGGAAGTGGAAACATGGAGTAGGATGGAGTCTCCTCGAGTCCTCCAGCTGTATGGTGCCGTGAGAGAGGGGCCCAATGTGATTCTCTTCATGGACCTGAAAACAGGTGATTGCTTCTACAAATAGATGCCTCGGAAAGCAATCAAGTCATATCTGAATCAATAAATGCTCTCTTTACAGGTTCTTTAGCTCAGTTGCTGAGAGTGAAGGGTCGTCTGTCTGAAGAGCTGGCTCTGTGTTATCATTCTCAGGTCCTGCAGGCTCTCCAGCACCTGCACAGCAGACGCGTCGTACACCTGGATGTCAAAGGTCAGCGCCATAGGCATGGATTTTCATAACAAAAAAACAAAAATTAAATCACTGATTGTGTCCCTGATATCATTCATGTGTTGATTGTATGTGTGTAGTTGACAACGTGTTGCTGTCTGAGGATGGCAGAGAGTGTTTTCTGTGTGATTTTGGACTCTCTGAGACACTCAATCAGGGTGGATACAGCACCAAAACTTTTAGAGGTGACTATACACACACACACACACACACACACACACACACACCAGCATGCATGTCTACTCTGAAGTGGATTTATTATGTGTGTGGTACTGTATGTGCAGGGAACATTCTGCGTGGCACTGAGTCTCATATGCCTCCGGAGGTGGCGAGGGGGGATCCTCGCTCTGCTAAAGCTGACATCTGGAGCAGCTGCTGTATGTTACTGCACATGCTCAATGGACACCAGCCCTGGACGCGATACTACCCTCATCCACTCTATCTGAAGGTGATGTGAGCATGCTTTTGTCACTTTAGATGCACTGTCAGTCAAAAGTATAACACACCTGGTCTTATTGTTTATTAGGACTGTTTTAGGAATAGGAATGCTTTGACTCTACATGTTATGCCTGTGTCCATTGTATTAAACTGTTGTGCTATTTTCATCAGATTGTGAGTGAGCCGCCTCCATTATGGGAGATTCCACCTGACTGTGACCCGCTGACCTGTGATGTCATCAAAGGGGGACTGGTTAAGGAGCCGAGAGAGAGACATTCGGCATCAGAACTGCTGCAAAAGACTGTGAAAGCCCTCAGAAAAGGTACAAACTGTTTAAAATATGTGATGAAATTTGTAAAATTAATTCTATTGTCAGGACAGTAATAATTTTAATATTGTAAAACATTACAATTTAAAATGACTGTTTTTATTTAAATATATTTTATGTTATTTGCAAAGCTGAATTTTCAGCAGCATTCCTCCAGTCTTCAGTGTCACATGATTCTTCAGAAATCATTCTTATATGCTGATTTGCTGCTCAAGAAACATTTCTGATTAATTGCAACATTGAAAACAGTTGTGTAATTTTTAGGGGGAAAACCGCGATACATTTTTCAGTATATTTTGATAAATTAAAGGTTCGAAATAACATTATAATAGCTGTACTGTCACTTTTGATCAATTTAGTGCTTCCTTGCTAAAATAAATGATTGATTTAAATATCTCACTGACCTCAAACTTAAATTAAACTCTTTATTTTATGCATATTTAGTCTGTGGGCTCTCTGGTTCTGAGGAACCATCTAAACAATATTCAGCATCTGTACCCGAGGACTGTCCGGATGTGAACTTGCAAGAGACACCTGTCCTATCCACCGTGGAAACTCCAGCGAAAACACGTCCTCCTAGCTTCCCAGAAGACCTCTCAGCACCCACAATTCACTGGGTGAGCACATGGAGACAGACGGCACCAAACGAGGATGATTCTGACTCCCCGACAGAGGAGAGCGAGTGGGATGAAGATGCAGAAAACAACAAACTAAAAAGAGACAAGATGAGCAGCTGGATGGACAGATACTGGGGTGAGGAGGAAAATAATGAGAAACAAATCTGTTTAGAAGATGACAGCGAGCTGGAATCTGATGAAGACACATCACAGATCAATGAAAATGTCAACGCAACAGATCAAACAGAAGCTGAGGAAAGCAAAACCGATTATTACACTGACAAAAGAGTTGTGTTTGGGGGATGCGGTGAATTTGACAGAAGTCTTTTAGAGGAGTCAGAGAGCTGGGATGGAGAGATCCGAAGCGTTGTGGATGATGAAGAGGTGGAGAGTGATTTGGAGAGTCTTCGAGAGCTTGGCAGCGACTGGGCTCAGGAGTGGGAACCGTTTCTACAGCTCCAGACACGCTATCGCCCGAAAGAAGCTCAACTGCAGAGCGAAGACAGCTATTCGGAGTCTGAAGAAGAGTCGGTCATGCTGAGGAAGAGTGGTGAGTTTTTGTGTGCTGTGTGTGAGCTTGATTTGATTCAAACAACATTTCTGTCAGTTACTTCTTTGATTTCTTTCTTTTATGGACTGCAATAGAGGTTTAACAGAATGTTGCTTTTCTTTTCTATACAACAAAACTGAATGTGAAAAAAATTAAAAAGTAGCAGTCCGTATGACTAATACACTACTCTTAAAAATAAAGGTTCTTTATTGGCATAAATGGTTTCATGAAGAAACTTTAACATCCATGGAACCCTTCCATTGGACAAAAGGTTCTTTATAATTGAAAAAGAATCTTCTGATTATTTGAAAAGTTCTTCACAATAAGAGAAAAAAGAGGTTATTTTAAGAATGTTTTTTGGGAGCCAGAATGGTTCTTCTATCACTGAGGAAAAAATACTTTTCGGACCATTTTTAAGTCTTCTAAAGGCATACTTTTAGTTTGTTTGAAGGAAAGACTAAAATTTAAAGTCACAATGAATTGAACGTAGTGACAGATCCATCCAAATAAAATGTTTTACAAAATTTTTACGGTGGGACTTGGTTTTATGCAACAGTTTTTGATTGGATATCGAGATGGGGGCGTGGCACTCAAAAATGTATTAAGTCGATTGTGGAGGGGCTGGGTTTAAGCAGACTAAATGATTGGAGAAATTCGTAATACATCACCAGAGGTGTGTAAATAATGTTATCTGAATAACTTGAGGAGAATAACTTTGCCACGTCGGATATACTGTATTTATGGATCAACATCCTTGATCAACAAGGTGCTCTACTGGTGTATGTGGTTCCAACAACCTGTAACATCCATGGAACATTTCCATTCCACAAAAGGATCTTTATAGTGTAAAAAGATTCTTTAGATGTTTAAGAAGTTTCCACTTTTTTTAAGAAAAAAAAAACAGTTCTTTTAAGAGCTGTTCAATGAATGGTACTTTTTGGAAGCTTAATGGTTCTTATATGGCATTGCTGTGGAAAAAAAAAACCTATTGAAACCTTTATTTTTACCGTTCAACATTTTAATCTACCACTCTGATTCCACAGATAAGGAAAACAGTAGGTTTAGGGCTAGGTGCTTGAATAGGTTCTTAAATTCCCTCTAATTCCCCAATATTTTGCTTGTGATTTACATACACCTTCGCAGCATTTCTGTGTCTTAAACATTTAAGTAAATGCATCAAACAGTAAATGTAGATCAAAAGTTCTGATACAGAGTTGCATCAAAGTTGTACATAACTGAATGTCATGCACTTTTATGCAACATTAGTTCTTATTTGTTCTCTACAGAACAAAATGGCACGAGTTTACCTGATTCTCATGGACCGCAACCTTTCACTTGCACCATCCGCTGCGACTCTGAGCAAGACCTTAGCGAAGAGGTAAACCTGCAGACAGAATCATGTAAAGGTTTTCTGAAAGTTATTGTGCCAGAACATCAAATTAAGCCAATGTTCTTGTGTTTAAGGACTCTGATGATTTAAGCTCGGGGGTCTTTTCCTCATGTAGCACCGCAGATGGCCATAGCTTCAATGTGGATTGGTCAGTGTCAACTGACCAGACGCCATCTTGCTTCTTTGAAGGTAAGTTTAATTAGTAAAGTGCAATTTCAGGTGCTTATGTATGTGTATGTGTGTATTGATTTGGGTATGTATGCAGGTCTTGGCGTGGATATATGGGTGGAAGATGTAAGCGGAGAGAGTTTAAAGATCAGAGAGAGACCAAAGGTGAAAATCGGACACGTTGCTGTGGGAATCAGTGAACAGGTGAGCTTTCTCTATTAAGATTTCATGTAAGAAGAGATTGTAAAATGGTGCATTAAAACTGTATTTATTTCTTTATCACAGTTATCTCTGAGGACATTCAGTTTGGCCACACTAGACGGACGGCTGGTGTCTCCGGATACAGAAGTGTGCGAGTCGGGAATGTGGTTGCAGTGCGTTCCTGCTCCTGACGGCAGTCTCACCTGGGAATGGAGGGTCAGAGATGGAAAACTAGAGCTGCGGGAATATGATGAACATCCAGATACCTGCTCAACAGTGGCACTCTAGCAAAAGTGACCATTACAAACAAACAGTTTTATACATCTCATTCCATTACTATCTTCTTTTGTCACTTCATGTATTTGCATTTTCAAAATCGTCTCAGCTGATTTAGCTTAATCCTAATGTGTCAAATTGTACAATTATTGTATGATGTACATTGTAATTTTGTTGTGTTGATAGTTTTGTTAGGAAGACAACAGTTAATTTCAGTGTTATACATACATGCTTTTAAATAAAATATATAAATATATTTTGTGCATGAAAACAAACGCTATTTTAATGCTATGCAATGTAAGCTAAAGCGTGTACACTGTACAGTCTAACTACAATAAATCGGAAGTCCTTACTTCCTTATTTCCCAAATCCAACCGGATCTGTCAATCATTCTGATTGGACCTTACTCATAGAAGGCGGGATTATGTGTTGTTCTCCTTTTCTGATTGGACTGTGGTGTCTGATGGGCGGGACTTGTCAAGTCGGTGCGTTGAGTTGCGATATACGCCATTTTGCAGTGACAGCGGTGCGATAAAGCAGTGGAGACAGAAAGCTCGAGAAGTCCCTGTTCAGAGGTGATTTTATTTCGCTGCATACATGATAAGCATTGTCACTTTTTAAACGATTACGTTAAGTTTGTTAGTCATTTGTTAAACTGTGTTCAAATGGCAAAATCCGTCATTTGAAGTCCCAGCTGGCTGCTCTAATCTTCAATGTAAGTTAGCTAGTCGGCTAATTTGCTAAAAATGATTGTTCCACAAAAAAAGTGTTTTTGCAAAAAAGCCTTACATAACTCTTATAATATGTGTTCGTGCTTAAACTTCTTTTTTAGAAACATCTTAAGAAATTGTTCTTGGTCAACAGTGTTGACAAAGCTAGCTATCCTGTTGTTATAACAGAGATTTGTGTCATTTGAAATAACGTTATATTTTGAAAAATTATTAACCGTTAAATTAATCTTACTTTTATGTCATGTAGTAATTACACACGTTTGGATTAAATGTGGACGCCCTGTCAGTCTGTCCCAGACACATCTGATAGAGTTGGTCCATTTTATTAGACATTTATTCACAATTACACTAAATGTGCCTTATATTTTATAATAAACAACCATTACATTTATGTGAAGTGTCTGTCCCAGTTTCCAACACCGATAATGATGCTGTTTTATCCTTGTATACTTTGATTTATTAATAATTAAGAAGCTATATTTGTTAACATATATAACACCAGAGCACTTGATTTGATGAAAGTTTGTATATTTAAAGACACTGCATTGTCATTAGAGGGTCTTGTTTTCTAACCAAGGATTAAATGGGGCTTTTGAATTGAAATCTTATGTGATGTATAGCCTCTTTTTTAAATTGTCAATATATGTTTAACTCTTATTTTTGCAGTGTAAAGCATGGGGAATATCTTTGCGACCCTGTTTAAGGGTTTGTTTGGGAAGAAGGAGATGAGAATTCTTATGGTCGGTCTTGATGCCGCCGGTAAAACCACCATCCTGTACAAACTCAAGCTGGGAGAAATAGTCACCACCATTCCCACTATCGGTACGGCCGAAGAAATCATCTGTTGTTTGTTTTTGCCATTGTTCGGTATCATGAAAAACCCTTTCAAACACTTTCCCGTACGAAAAAAGTTTAAGTAGTATACTTATTTTAAACTAAAAATAGGAAAGTATGCTTTTGGGAAGTCGTGGCCTAATGGTTAGAGAGTCGGACTCCCAATCGAAAGGTTGTGAGTTCGAGTCTCGGGCTGGCAGGAATTGTGGGTGGGGGGAGTGCATGTACAGTTCTCTCTCCACCCTCAATACCACGACTTAGGTGCCCTTGAGCAAGGCATCGAACCCCCAACTGCTCCCCGGGCGCCGCAGCATAAATGGCTGCCCACTGCTCCGGGTGTGTGCTCACAGTGTGTGTGTGTGTTCACTGCTCTGTGTGTGTGCATTTCGGATGGGTTAAATGCAGAGCACAAATTCTGAGTATGGGTCACCATACTTGGCTGAATGTCACTTCACTTTCACTTTTTAGTTTACTTTTTATGTATTTCTCAGAAATTGGTTTTATGTACTCCTCATAAATATACTTAAAATGACATTTAAAGGTACAATTTGTAACATATTTGCAGTAAAAAATCCAAAAACCACTAGGCTAGTGTTATATATTTTGTCCAGCTGATTACTAACAATATCTCTCATGTTTTCAACTACTTGTAAAACATGAGAAAATTCCCATTCTAAACAGTGTGTGGACAAATCCGAAAGTAGCTTCGCGACAAACTTCAACTAGAAAGAGATGCCGATCTCGCTCGTGTTTTACTCGACAGCTGAGTTGTTTTGATTCGTATCTTTACAGAAAACGTATTCTATTATAACGATCAACAAGATTAGTATTATGGAGCATACACGCAAAACGCAGGGCATCGCGTCTCTAGACCTGCGCGAGGACGTGTCTGATCCATAGTCTGATCTCGTCTTTGCTTTGACTTTGTATGTAATCTACTCGCGCAAATTGTTGAACTCACGTTAAATCCATGACTTATCTTTCCGTCTTATTGATGGCCGTCAGCGGTTGGGTAGAAGACAACAAATCCCATCATTCAACGCTCCTTTTAGCGTCATCAAACCACACGATTGTTTTGGTAGTGCGCCCTCTAGTGGCAGGTTTTACAACCTGTACCTTTAAGTGTACTTGACTTATACTTATAAATATATTTGAGCTATACTCCTAGAATCCATGTTTTCATTATTAGATGGTAGAGGGCACTAGTGCAAAAACCCAAAACCCAAGTGAAGAAGAAAAAAGAAACCCTAGATACTAACACATGTAATCTAACACAATCATCTGACATGAAACAGCATCAGAACGTTCTGTAACGTTATGGAATTAAATGTCGACCGATGAAGAAGTAATAATTAAGTCAAATTTTGGGGTGTTGATCGACTCCATCTGCGTCTTGATTATCATTCTGAATAAAATTCATAGTCTTTTTTTCAGCTTTTTGTTCAAAATGTATTTATTCATTATTTTTTATGAAATACATAGTACAATACAAGTGTTTTAAAAAAAGAATGCTATGAAGCTAGAATAAAATGTATTTGTTTACAAGCAGATACCCTGTTCTTTCTTTTGATGTTTTGTATGTTCAGATATTCAAACAACAAAATATATACAAATTCAAACCTAAAAAGGGACATAGTAGTATATTTAAAGTATGATGTAAAGTTCACTTAAAGAAAATATACGAGTATACTTGTAGTATAAAACTACTAAACTAGTAGTTTACTGAGACTATACTTCAAAGTGTGCAAAGTATTTAATTAGTAAACTATCAGTATACTTATAAAATCACTTTTAGTATAATTGCAGTACAAACGACAAACATAGAGGTAAACTAGTTGTGTATTCAATGTTTGCTACTGTTATATTTAAAAGTATACTGTAATATACGAGAAAGTGGGCCAATTTAGTCCCAAGGAGTATTGAAACAGCACTCTCACAAGTATACTACTAGAACACTGATATTTGTATACTTGCTACATAAAGTATGCTTGAAAATATACTTGAACTTTACTTAAGTATACTTTGTAAAATAAACTTTAAGTATGCTACTTTTTGGTAAGGGTTGTCAATCTGACTATCTCACAGTTTGACCTTGACTTGTGCATCACAGTGCCAAAAGTCTTTTGTTCCGATTATTTTCTGTGGATTGGTATGTATGTGTTGTATTTGGGTCTGTAATGCCCATGCTTTAAGCTTATATTCACCTGTTGTGTCCTTTATGTGCTCCAGGTTTTAACGTAGAGACGGTAGAGTATAAGAATATCAGTTTCACGGTTTGGGATGTTGGTGGCCAGGACAAAATCAGACCACTTTGGAGGCACTACTTCCAGAACACTCAAGGTATGAGAGCCAAAAACTATCAGGAGGAATCTTTTGCAGTGCAAACGGTACTGTGAGAAAATCACGTTCAGTGATTATTGTAGTAATGATTTTTCTGATATTCCTGGTGCCAGGCCTGATCTTCGTAGTGGATAGTAATGACAGGGAACGAGTTAATGAAGCCAGAGAGGAGTTGACGAGAATGTTAGCAGAAGACGAGTTGCGTGACGCTGTGCTTCTCGTTTTTGCAAACAAACAGGTGAGCATCACTTCTCTGAGGCATCTCTACGATATTAAATGCAAATGAAAAAAGTACCTGGGATAAATTGACTTAATATAATTCAATACAATACAATACACCTTTATTGTCAACCATGGTTGAAATTTACCTTTGACCACACCAGCAAAAACCAAACACACTTATAAACACATAACTACCATTATACTAAATCACATACATTTTTGATTAATAAATCCGATTGCAGAAGGTACAAAGATCTTTTATAAATATTTGTCTTTGCTCTAAGCATTAAAGATCGCCTCCCAGAGGGCAATGAAACAAACTGATCACACAGAGGATGAGTTGGGTCTTTTAATATACTCTCTGGTTTCCCAACACATCTTGAGGTGTAAACCTCACCCAACTTACTCTGTGGTCTGCAAATGATTTTACTAGCTGTATTAGTGACTCTTGCCAGATTATTTTTCTGTTTACAATTTAGATGCCCATACCATGAAGTTAAATTATAGGTCAGCACACTCTCCACCATTGATTTGTAGGCAATCTCCAATATGTTTTGATTTATTCCAAACCTTTTTTACAAAATATTATTAGTGTTATCCACAAAACTCAATTTACTGTCTATATATGTGCCAAGATATTTAAAAGGATCAGCTTTAAAATGGAGAATAAAATGCTTCCCTTACCCACTTGATGCTTACACCAGAAGCAATGTGTGCAATCAAACTCTACAGTATTTTAGCACAACTTTAAATGGTCAAAGTCAGACGTTAGTCAGTTTAGAAAGATCCTTAGTTGAGGGCAGTCTTAATATAACTTTGTCTCTGAAATATAATATGTTTTTAAATCTCTGCTATTGGATTTGTCTCTTGTCCATCACAGGACCTTCCCAATGCCATGAACGCAGCTGAGATCACAGATAAACTGGGCCTTCATGCCCTTCGTCATCGTAACTGGTACATCCAGGCCACCTGCGCCACCAGCGGAGACGGGCTCTACGAGGGGCTGGACTGGCTCTCCAATCAGCTGAAAAATCAGAAATGAGCTCATCTACAGCCTCCAAATCTGTGTGTGTGTTGTATGAATGGGTAGGTGTGCGTGATTTGTACGAGAGAGCGAGACACACACACACTGCTAAAGTACTGACCCAGACTTTGACTGAACTCGGTATCCCATGTTCCCCTCTTTCGTTTGGGTTTGGGCATTGCTGATTCAGACTGTGTTTGTGTGTGTGCGCGCGTGTGTGCATAGTTTATCTTTATTATGCATGTTGTTCATGTGTGTATGAAGGCTTTATTGTCTGTTTGCTTGGTTTGGGAATGACCCTGGCGTGCCTTTTATACACACACACATCTCCTCTTATCGTTCCACCTCAAATCCGTAATACGACTCTCATTGTTTTTGCTCCATACTGCACCACGCATGGTTTTCACATGGCGAAGAAAGAACCAAGGTTGTCATAATGCACCTGCAATAACTTAGTATTCCAGTATTACTGGCCTGCTGAATATACAACCTGTATACTTTAGATATAGCGTTTTTAAATTGAGACTAAAAACCTGCCCTTTATCTTTAGGAAAAACTGTGGTGTAACCTGTATCAGGTCAGGATCGATTCACCATCCTTGATCGTTCTTTTCAGTCATTTGAAAATCAGGCTGTTTTATTTTCGGCTCTTCAGCTCCATGTTTTAATTGGTGAATGTGGGTAGTGGAGTCGTGGGCCGATCTCTGGTTTCCTGCTGTACACTACCTGTTTCCAGCCGCCGCACAATCACAGACTGCTGAACATTCCCCCTGCCACCAAATTGTTGGATTTGAATTGAATTAAAACAAAACATCATATATTACAAGTTTCTTTGTTCATTTTGTGTGTCCTGGAGAATCTTGTGGGGTGTAAAAATTGAAAGTTTCCGGTTGAGATTAATGCAGCGTTCTTAAAGTAATATTTTCCCGAAGATAATTTTAGATTTTATCAAAATAAAATGGTTGCTTGAGTTGTGTCTTGTAGATCAGAGGTTTTATGAAAACCTAAAAAGTGCTCACCAATGTGTTTTATGAGTTAACTTTATTTTGGCTAAACAATTGTTCCTTTGAAGTGTATTAAGTGAATTTTATGTAGATGATGTATGTTTAGTTGATGATTAGTGTGTGTGTGTGTGTGTGTATATATATATATATATATATATATATATATATATATATATATATATATATATATATATATTTTATTCAGCAATTAAAATCTGATTAAAATGATTGTTACAATGTTTGGTTTGGTAGCATTCTCAATGTTTTTGAACGTCTCTTATGCTCACCAAAGATGGATTTATTTAAATAAAAAACTGTGAAAATTTTAATATTTGTGAAATATTATTACAATTTAAATAACTTATTTCTATTTTATTATATTGTAAAATGTAAGTTATTTCTGTGATGCAAAGCTGAATTTTCAGCATCATGACTCCAGTGTCAGACGATCCTTCAGAAATCATTCTGATAAGCTGACTTGAAGCTCAAGAAACATTTATATTATTATCCACGTTGAAAATAATTATTTAGGAAAAATGTGTAATGGTTTTCTCCAAAATACTTAAACCTACATGTGTTTATGCAATCATTAAAGCTGTGCTTGCTAGTTATTATCCACAAATAGCTATAGTAACTATGGTATTTTGCTGGGAAATATGATTACCATGGTAAATGTTTATAAAGGAAAAGTATAACAGATGTGCTACTTTTGGTAAACCTTGGATTGAGAGATGCATATCAGAAAGAGGTAAGAATTTATGACAAATTATATGTGTAATGTTACTTTTTTATTATTATTATCCAAAGTTAATTTTCTTCATAGCATGTAAATTTGATATTAAAACGAATGTATTCAGTTATAAAAAATATAGTTGACTATATATACAGATTATGAAGGACCCCCACCCCCCCAAATAGTAGAAAGAAGTGGGACTGGATTAGTGCAGATAATCTTTGCCTTCAAATGCAGGAAATTAAAATCTTAAAAATAGTTCTGATATATTACCATATTGTGAATATGAAATATTTTCTAATAATTTTGTCAAAATATTAAGCAGGCAAATTCAAGATTCAAGGATTTTATTTGTGACACAACGAGCAGTGAAATGTAGATCTGGCATACTCTTTTTAGACTGCAAAAAAAAGAAGAGAAAATTAAATACAAATAATGAAATATCCGAAAAAATAAGGAGAAAAAAATAATTAAATACAAATAATGAAATATACGAAATAATAAAATAAAAAAGAAAATTAAATACAGATATGAAATATACACAATGTATTAAACTAACTTAACTAATCTAACAAAATTAACTTGATATTGCTCAAAGATTGAACTTCCCTGCTATGACCTGACACATTTAACACTGATGTGGGGCAAGCTGTGTCATTGGACCATTTCTTTGTGAGGTCACATTTTATGGCTCCATGTTATAGATATTTTGTTCTAATTTCAGTTGTCAATAGGCACCCTGAAATATAATCAGTGTTAATTTGGCCTCCTTTTTTATATTTCACCAAAAATAAATAAAGAAATATAAAGAAATAAAAATAAATAATAAGATCATTGTCATAATTTAATCATCCTCATGACGTTCCAAACCTGTTTGACTTTCTTACGTCTGTCGAAAACATAATATATTTTAAAGAGTACCTATTTGTTTTCGTCCATACAAAAGTCAACGGACTCCAAAACAATTTTGGGACGACATGAGGGTGAGTAAATACTTTGTCAACATTTACTCAACTTCAAAAAGTCATGACATAATCAGTTAAAGTTCAAATACGTGGCTTAGAAGCACCCTGTTACGTAAAAGCACGTGGGTTGTTGTAGAAAACCCATCATGAGCTCATCATCTCTGTCTGTTGAGTGTAGGCGTGAACTTCCACGCCCTTCCTTCACCTGTGCGTTCACGAGCTCCGCCCACGCGTCAGGTGTTCAGACGAAACCCTACTGGAGTAAAGAGGATGTTACTCATGCCTGCTGGACAGGATGAAACACTCCACAAACACTTTAACTTAAGCGTGTGTCACCGTAAACCGATACCAGACAACAAGAAGCGGACGGTATACATGCAGGTGAGTTATTTACACTGTTTTAACTCTATGACTTACATTAAACTCTGCATATGTCAACATATTACTAGAAACTAAACTGTTAACCTATTCTCAAGTGCCTCTGAGCCGTTTTACAACGTGTCCTGATATTCGAAGGTTAGTGATGAATGTAGTTTTATTTTTTGTTTAAACTATAATAGGATACGCTTTCCAAAAGTGACTGAATAATAGGGTTAATTCAGGTCAAAAACACTAATTTTAATGTGAAACTACTACTGTCATCCAAATTATGGAGTTGACCCTTTAATGGTGTTTACAAGGTACTCCAGCTTGCATGGTAATACCATGATAATGATAATGGCATAAATGTCTGTTTATGAGCATCATACATCTAGAACAGTGATTCCTACATCTGCCTGGTCAAACTTATAAAAATAAAGCATAAAATTGGTTAAAATTATGAAGCGTGACGAATGTCATTATTTTAAAGGGGTCATATGACATTGCTAAAAAGTTTATTATGTTGTGTATTTGATGTAATGCAATGAGCAAACACACTTTTTTTCACATAATGTACATTATTGTTGCTCCTCTATGCCCCGCCTTTCTGAAACGTGTCGATTTTTACAAAGCTCATCGTTCTGAAAAGCAAAGTGTGCTCTGATTGGCCAGCTATCCAGTGCGTTGTGATTGGCCAAATACCTAAGTGTGCGACAAAATGTTAAGGCCCTTGACAAACTGTGATACGTGTCCTGCCTCGGCGATACAAAAGTAATAAAACCCATAACAAACGAGGCCTTCCAGTGGGAACATAATTTCGGATTATAATGACTTATATTGTCTTTTTATGTGTTGCGTTGCGTATCACGCCGCGTAAACATAAAACCATGTCTGGATTTGTGATTGGAGAAACGACAAACAACAAGCGATACTCTACACTGTTTAAAACTCACATTGAATCATCAATATACTTACAGGCTGTGAGTCAGAAGCCCAGACAATTGCCCCAATTTATAGAAACAGCCTTTGTTTGTAGACGGCATAGTAGGATACTCTTCCATGAAACGGTCCTTGATAAAATGCGCTGCACACATCTGAATATTTAGATTGAACTGTTTTGGAAAAGTGTTGTAAATACAACTTAACCACTTATGTCTAGTTGTGTCCTCTTTCACAACGAAACACACAGTGTCTCCACAGCATGGCGCCGGTGAGTAACAGCGAGAATAAAAGTTACGCCTTCTTTCTTTGTGTGAACATTTGGGCCAGGGGCGTCATGCACTCATTATTTTTAAGGGGGCACGAATTGGGGGTGAATAGGGGGTGGGGGGTCGTCATGTGACACAGCAGTCACAACAGCAGCTTTTTATACGAAACATTCCAATATGCATTAACTATACCATGAAATCTCTTGATTCTAACCTTTATTATGTTGATCTATAGTGGATGAGGGTCAAAGCAACCTAATAATGTAATCTATTAACCATGCATAAACACCTGGGTGTCATGCAATAACATTTTTAATACGACAGTTTATATTTAATGTGAATTTAACATTGAATGTTAATGTGAATAAAAACATTGCAAGTTAGGCTACTAATCATAACACTTTCACTGTACATAAAGAGAGCAAAGACATTTTCACTTACAGTCTAGAGTTCAAGCACTCTCAAAATGACTCATCTGATCACCTGGTTGGTCATTGCATTCATAAGCTCAACAGCATCGTGTGTGATTGGTTATAATGCACAACGCTATAAAAACGCGTCTCTGGCTCAGGTTTGAATTGGCGTGGTTCTATTAAATATAGAAAATATTAATCGCCTATTTTTTTTCTTTTTGATGCCTTTTGATTTGGGCGGTGTTATGCAAATCACCCTACACAGTGACGTAGACATGTGGGGGCGTGTTTAAACGAGGTTTTAGGAGGACGTGGACGAGTCTTAGCTTTTATAAAGAATATCTCTTTGGATTTCAGACATTAGTCTTTGCAACTAAAAGGGGTCTAATCTATTCACAAACAACTTGTAACACTCCAAAGAGAAATAAAAACTTGAAATTGCATCATATGACCCCTTTAAAGAAAGAAAGAAAGAACAAACAAACAAAAGAAAATGTGGATGTGTTTCCTCGCATAATTATATGTGCTAATAGATCTTTTATTTATTTAATATTAGTGACTTAATACTGAATTATACCCAACATGACATAAGTTAAAAATAACTGAAAAAAAAAGAATAAAGAAAGTTGGCTAAAACTGCTCTCGTTTGTCTCAAGAACTGCTTTATTAAGTATTAAAAATATTGTTTAATTTTGCATGTACTTTTTATTGATACAGTACAGTTGTTCTCATCATTCGCTGAGCAATGCTACATTACACTATTGTATACTACTATGTTAACAAGTGATGAAACAACATCAAAGCAGAACAAACACAAGCTTATCATCCAGAGGACGGAGCAACAGGTGCACAATTGCTTGTACTTTCATTTCTCCAACTTGTTTGCACGCCACATTGACTGTAATCACGTTTGGTTTGATGTTGTGCTTATGTTGAACCTGCAGACTCTAAACTGTCATTTTATAATTCATGCTTAAAAGAAACCCTCAAATGCATTTTCGCTTAGAGCATGAAAATGCGGTCTGTGTTGTTAACCCTCTTTGTTATTTGATGTAAGTAGAGCCCGCAGCCTTGAACAGGGACAATGAAGCTTTATTTGTGAAGAGTGACATCACCCTTTTAATTTGACAGGTGCAAGATAGTGTTTAAGTGTGTTAGGTACAGAAAAGAAAAGAACCGTGTGTTATTTGTCTAGTTTCTTAAATATTAGAAAGTGTATTTGGTTGATTGCTTTTATACCAGAGAACAGCAAATAGACTTGCTTAGAAGTGTTGACATGCATTCGTTTATTATTCACTGTGTGTTTTCTGGTTTAAGAGGTGAACGGTTGAGTTTCTCTGTCAGCTTCCTGATTCACAAGTTCTCTGTTTGCGCGATCAGACACAGTCAACATATGAGTGTCTAATCAACAGTTCTGTTTCCTTTAGCAACAGCGAATAAAACATTAGAAACAAAAGATTGCAAAAGGTGTGACTTAAAGACTCGCTTACACAGACTTGGCACACGTCATTGTTTTCTTTTTTGTTCTTGGCAGAAAATCAGGTTCTGGCATGTTGAGTAAAATCTATTTTTGGGAAGGGAAACTTAAGAAAACAAATGTTTAATATTTTGACATGGTTGGTGTAGAGTAGCAAATATTTCGGTATATGAGTCACACCTTGAAGTGGTCAAATTATTTTTTACATCTGACTTTTTCAAACGGAGCGTTTGTCTCGTGTCTCTCGGCAGTGATGGAGGTGAAAGGCTGCAGGTCAGAGCTGGAAGTGTTTAGGAGGTCGATGATTGAGACCGTGTCCAGAAGAGATTCGGTGTCTGTGAAATGTTCTCCATCTTCCCAAAACCTTCAGATGTCAACACCTCGAACGATACCTATGACTATCAGAAACACCCACAGGTAACTCGTGGCACTCGGTGCTTATTGTAGTATTTGACTGTGGCTGAAAATTTGCTTAAAAAACAAAGTGAAAAAAAAAAAAAACGGCAATGCTGTGACTATCTTTGTTTTATTTAAATTTAATAAAAAACGTAATTTAATAGATATAGATTTTTTTTAAACTTATCTTGATATAAATTTTTCATTTAAATGACATTTATTTTAAACTATAGCAGTAGTGTATAAACAGCTTTTAACAGTTCAAAGTTTAATTTAAAGATTTAATTCTGTTTATTTATATTTAACCTGCATGATTGTATTTAATTTAATTTTAATTACTTAACTAAATTGAATCAAATTTTCTTTCATTTTAAATTGTATAAACCGCTCCAGACAGTTCTAAGTTGAGTTTAATGATGTAATTATATTTATTTATATTTTATTTCATTAAATATAAATTTTATTTCATTTTAAACTATAGCAATAGTCTATAAACGGCTTCAAGCTGTTCCAAGTTGCTTATTTATAGATGCTAATTTATAATAATTTATATAATTTTATTGCATTTGATGCTTTTTACTTATTCTTCCTGGTCTTGTGATTTTAGCATTCCAACTAAAAGGGAGTTTCGAGCTTCATCTGCACCTTTGATTCCCAATCCGTTTCCGGAGCTCTGCAGTCCGACACACTCTCCGGTGCTGACCGGGTCTTTCAGCGGGAGGGATCCTCCCTCCAACAGCAGCACACACGTAAGCATGCACAGTTTCATCTGTGACACAAATGACAGACAGTTGCCTGTGGCGCTATGAATTCTCAGTAGTTATAATAGGTGACAGACGGCATGACAGGCCATCCTCAAGGGAAAACAAGCGTGCATGTACACAAACACATCACAGGGCATTCAGTTCATAGACTTGTCAATAAAAATACACAACACAAGCACATTCTTTGGCACTCAGAAAAGTTCATGACCTCAAACAAACAAAACACTGCATGCATTTCCATGCATCTTAATTTCTGAATGATTTACGATCAGATTCTTGTGTGTTTTCGTAGGTGCTTCGGGTTTTTGGGGACGCCACACACAGTCGGTCGGTTTTGGTGACATCTGGGACAACGGCGCATGATGTTTGTCGTATGCTAGCGCAGAACGCACACTGTACGGACGAGGAAAGCTGGGCTCTTATTGAACATCATTCTGCTTTAGGCCTTGGTAAGACTTGAGGATGGTGTTCTTGCACTAAAACAACTTAATGCAATTGCTGATACACTTCTAATACTCTCCTGTGAGTTCCATTTTCCATAATGTAACTTATTAATACAAATACTTTCATAATACAACGTAAAATTGCATACTTCACCTACAAAGGAAGTCTAATAGTAATGAGATTTGAATTGGAAAACAGTGGGTTGCTGCTTTGCATTCACTTTGTTGTTTGCATGCACTTGATTTTGCACTGCAAAACAAGTTACTATCTAGTGTTTTTGCTTTTGATAAATCAATAATGTAATTACACATTCATGACTCATTGTTTGGATAAAAAACATTGAATACCAACTAAATGCCACCTTGTTTGTGTAGAAATAATGTTAAGGCAAAAGCTGTCATGTCTTATTGTGCTTTAATAATGAGTGATTCTTTGCTGAAAGAAATCGGACCCAGGGGTGTTGTGGAAAATAAACAGCATTGAAATGAACACAACCTGTTATACAGGCTTTACAGTAGCTTTAGTTGTGCTTTTGACAGGTGCTGGATTGGACGAACCTTTGGTTTCGATGGCATTTGAATGACAGTACAATTAGTAAAGTATTTAGCAACATTAAAAAAAAATGTTTTTTTAATAATTGGTTTACTACACTTAGAGATATTTTTCATTTAATGTATACTTTTTTATTTAAATGTTAAATGTATTTTTATTTATACATTTTATTGAATTCTTTTTTTTTTACATTTATTTTTTAATTCCGTTTCAATTTCAATAAAATTTATTTTTAATTTGTAATTTAATTAAACTTTAATAAAATGTAATTTAAAGGTTCATTTAATTTAATGTGTAATTTTTTAATTTAAATGGTTTATTTTTCAAACTTTGCATTTGTTTTTTTCCCAAGAGCGCTGTCTGGAAGACCATGAGCTTGTGGTGCAGGTTCAGTCATCCTGGCCTGTAGAAAGCGACACAAAGCTGATCTTCCGCAAAAACTACGCTAAGTACGAGTTCTTCAAAAAACCTGTGGTATGAAACCTCTTTATTATCATCTTGTAATTTATCTGAAAATATATAAATTTGTATTTGTATAGAAATATTCACAATTCTTTTAACTTAAATGATGTCACAACTACCAAATGTAGACATTTTTCCTGTTATGCAGTTATTTTTCCCAGAGCACATGATATCGGACTGCGCTGATGTCACTAAAGGCATGACATCATCAGAGCTGGTGCAGGTATGTTGATCTACAGCTTTTAAAAACATAAAAATGGCAATTATATTGTCTTCATAAAACCAGTAAATGTCTCCCTTCTAGAATATGGTGAAGAGTGGCTCCTGTCCAGAGATTCAAGGCTTTCTCCATGTGAGAGAGGGCGGGAAAAAGTCCTGGAAGAAACTTTATTTCATTTTACGACGCTCTGGACTGTACTGCTCCAACAAAGGACAGTCAAAGGTGCCACACACAAACAAAAGCCCATTCACACAAACACACACACAGTGCACAAAGTGTATATGTACACATGAACATGCATGTAAAATCTGAATGCATATGTATGTTTGTAGGAACCTCGACACCTGCAGTTCATTGGAGATCTGGAAGATCTGAATGTGTTCACAGTGTTCAATGGCCGAAAACTTTACGGGGCTCCAGGAGAGCATGTCTTCTGCATTAAGGTAACCAATAGGAAAAGTCTTATTTTGGTATTATCTTTATACTATTATAGTTTTTATTAATATTTTGAATCCATTCGTATTTTTATATTTTCAGTCTTCATTTATGTTTTAATACATTTATGTGCTTTTATTATTATTATTTTTTTTATTTGAGTGATTTTTTTTAGTATCTCAACTTTTTTTTCAATTAGTTGCAAGAGCAACATAAAATGTTTTTGTTTTTAGTTTAATATTTTATATCTCATATTTGATATAAGATATAGAGAGAGATTCATTAATGTTAAGTTTAGTATTTTAGTTTTAGTTTAAATAGAAATTTTAATTTCTATTTATTAGTTTCTATTTACATTTTTTATTTTTGGTTACAGTTTTAGTCAGGCACGTGCAGGGGGGGGGGGGGGGGGGTGCGTTGGGTGCTTGAGCACCTGCCCCTTTGCCCCTTGGTGCCCAAAGTGCCCTTTTGTCAAAGCAAATTTTCCTCAAATTTTTTGTAATAACATGCCCTTTTGTGAATGCCTGCCCATGCCCAATCTAAATATTAGTACAATTTATTCATAATAATTTAGCCGTAAATAAAATGACCCACATGATGACCTTTCACCTTACGACGACGACCTCCTCCGAGCGGGATGATTTCTCTCAAGCTGCACGCGCATTTTTTAAATAGCTAACGTTAGAGTATATTATTAACACCGCGGCAGCTGGTAAGTGGTGTTTCATTCTCAGCGAAGTGATTTTGATGTTTATTTACTTATTATTATTTTACAAGAACGATGTGATGTGAGAACATGCAGATATGTTTATATTGCAGTGTGTAGTCTGTAGTGAAGAGTAACGTTAGCGTGCTGTTTGAGGGAGAAAAGTTTCACAGGCATCGAGAGGTATGGTCTTTTTTATGTTATTTGACTAAACTAGTATTATATTACAGTATTTATTTATTTTTTAAAACATAGAGTGCCTTAAAAATAATTATCACAACACTGGTAAGGTTTATTCAGATTTTCTCATTCTCTGAATTATTATAAAAATAAAAACAATTAACAAATGAATTAAAATATAATTATATTTAAATGTGACACAAATATATACAGTATATATATATATATATATATATATATATATATATATATATATATATATATATATATATATATATATATATATATATATCGACATCTGACACCTGACATCAAAGTGCAGTGTGAAGGAGATGAATAACACTTGTAGCATGTCATTTGTTTACATTGCAAAGGTGTTCAATTTTAGACAACTACAACTGCAACAGTAATAATAATATTAATCACTATATTCCAGTGTATCAGTTGTTAAATGTTTTGTATCAATATTTAAGGTGGGCTTATTGATTAGGTGCAAGAGTAGACAGTAGCGATGATTAAAATCACTAAGGAGGTTAAACCAACTATGAGTTTAAACTTGAACTCTGAGTTGACTTACCCTGAGATGGGAAACTCTGAGTTTTCGGTTACAGAACAGCTGAAATGAGTTGGTTTAATCAACTCTAAATTGACTGACTCTGAGTTAAGCGCGTGCACCACAACTATAAAAAGCCAGTATCAATGGAGCACCGATATTACGATTCACCATGGCAACAGCTCCCGCCAAAAATCCATCTGCATACTTCAGACTCGATACAAATGTAATTCTTCTCAGTGTTATAATATCACAGGTGAAAACCGGCAGGACATTAGATTAATGAACTAATAGCTTATCATTTTATGGTATCTCATGGGCAAAAAATATATATAAAATAATAATATTAATAATAATATTTTAAGTGCATTTTTCTTATTTTACAAATGATCTGCCAATAGAGTAAGAAAAATACGCCAGTGGCTATTTACACTGTGGAATTAACATACTTTCTTAGCGATAGATCCTATTTACAGTAGGCTAAGTGCAAGTAGCTCTAAATGCTAAAAAATTTACAGTGAAAATCGTGATCTATTTACCATGTAAAAGTAGCAGATCTTTGCAACAGGCTAAGTGTAAATAATAATTAGATGCTAGTTATACTTTATACTGGCAGATACATTTGCCCCTCAGTATTGTTATACATTAACAGGATGCAATAATAACATATTGTAAATGATTATATTTATTACAATTATAAATAGTTGTATCATTATTAAACACTCGTTAGGCACTTTGCTTCCACTTTTAGAAAATTTTGTTCATTTTTATTGAAAATAAATTCTAATGTGACCTGTGATGGGAAAAGTGAGAAGAATGAGCTCGGCAAAAGCCAGAGTCTCTTTTGTAACCCAATCAATCACGTTACAAGCTAGTTTCCGTGCCAAAAACATTACTGCCTAGTGCCTACACCACTGAAAACGTTATTCACATGTGTCATATTTAACCTTATGTGTCGATGGAGGGCGGAGCTACAGTAGATTTGCACTTAGTAATAGACACTCAGAATAAGGTTTACCATTTGCATTAAGATTATTTTTATTACCACACTGGCATATAATTTTGCTTAAGTAAAATGCACTTAATTTAGATCCCCCCCAGGAAACAAGACAACATTTCTTATATAATTTTCTTATATAGAAAATCAATCTTTATTTTATAATAAAAAAAAAAAAAACACTTAGTAAGAAGAGCATTTTTCCAGTGTGCATTAATGAAGTATTTAAAAAGGGGGAGGAGACCGAAATAAACTCTGGGTTTATCGAAGAAAACCTGCTCCCAACCAGGTTAGGTTCATAGTGTAAGTTACCATGGTAACTGACTCTGAGTGTAAGTTACCTCTCTTTCAGAAATGGGCTTGACTTACCCTGCTTTCTCAGGTTTGACAAACCTCCCATTCTGAAACAGAAAACCTCATTTCAGGGTAAACATACGCATACAGAGTTTTCACTTAACCTCCTTTGTGAAATGGGCCCCAGATGAGGAGATGGAGTGATGAGGATTATGTATTGATGATTATCAATACATAATCATCCATATCGATACACGAATCAGCAAGGAATGCATCACAATATATTGCTGTATTGATATTTTGAACAGTGCCATTTAAAGCCTTGTTCCATGTGCCCCTTTTATACTTTGAGCACCTGCCCCTCCAAAGGTCTCTGCACGGCCCTGGTTTTAGTGACAATTTATGAAAGCAGTTCATAAATAAAGCACTTTGATTACATTTTAAAAATGCAATAGGTTTTCTTTTAGGGTTTGAGGTAGTCTATAATAATGATAATTAGCTTAACATAACAGCAGCAGAAGTCTGTGGTATTTCCTCGTGTAGACCGCTAAATGAACATGAATGTGTGTGTATGCACGCTAGGCCGTAAAAGACAGGTTTCGCTGTCAGGATTTGAAGCTGATGTGTGCTGACAGTGAGCAGAGTCGAACATGCTGGATCACGGCCTTCAGATTGTTTAAGGTATATGAACACACACACACTCGCTATGAAAAACACTGGACTAGCTCCATCTGAAACCTGCTGTGTGTGTGTGTATGTTTTAGCATGGGAAACAGCTCCAGTGTAACTACCAGCTCTCCCAATCCAGTGCCAGACTTCACAAACCATCACGACAAGACTCCAAGGTACAGAAAACATCTCTCAAACTCCAAAAAAGTAATCCATACAACTTGTGCACTATATTCTGAAGTCATATGTTGGCTTTGGGTGATTCACTGAGCTTCTCACACCTGTGTCGTCGTCAGTATGCAGACCGAGAGGAGTCGATGGTGGCCATGGATTTTTCAGGGAAGAGCGGCGGACGAGTGATTCAGAACCCACATGAGGCCCAGAATGCCGAGCAGGAGGAAGGACACAGCTGGAGGGTGTGTATGTGTATTTGTGCTCAGGAGAAACACAATTCATGCTACACAGCGCTGAAACATGCTATGAATGCCTGCTGTATTGTGACGCCCAGCCTGAGGCTTCAGGGTTTGTTATGCATTTGTAAAAAACAAGTTTGCATTAAAACTATAGAGTAAACGGTTGTTTTTTAAAAGATGCTTATGAACTCCCTTGAGTGTCGTTTTAAAATTTAGTTTATTTTTCACAGTTAATGTTGTTAATATGTTTTTGGGGTCTGTAAAATATTTTAATGTTTTTAAAAGAAGTCTTTTCTGCTCACCAAGGCTGCATTTATTTCATCAAAAATACAGTGAAAACAGGAATATAAAAATTATTATTACATTTTAAAATAGAACACTATTCAAAATAATAATAATAATAATAATAGTTTTTATTTTAATACATTTTAAAATGCTTAATATATATTTGTGTAAACAATAAAAAAAATTCCAGGATTCTTTGAATGGAAAGTAAAAAAATAAAATAAAAAACTGCATTTATTTACATCTTTTGCAACTTTATAAATGTCATTGCTGTCACTTTTGAAAATTTTATACATCCTTGCTGAAAAAAAAAATGGTAACACTTTACAATAAGGTTCCATTATGTAAATATATTAATGTATTATATATTTGGTAACAACTTACAATAAGGATCATTAATTAATATTAGTTAGCTACTTTAGTTAACATTAACTAAGCATGAGCAATACTTCAACAGCATTTATTAATCTTAGGTAACGTTAATTTCAATATTTACTAATGCATTATTAAAATCTTAAGTGCTTGTGAATTAACAAGAACTAACCATGAACAATACTTTTAATTAACTAAAATGAACAAAGATTAATAAACGCTGTAATAAATGTATTGTTTATTGTTTGTTCATGTTAGTTAATACATGAACTAATGGAACCTTCTTGTAAGGTGTTACCCTTTATTACATTTCTGTATATTTCCATATTGCTGAAGAGCATTATTTTAATGGGTTTATGTGATGATTGTTTTAAGTCCACTTAAATTAAAAGTTGTTATTTGTTAAAGTCTAATAAATGTTAAAACTAAAAACTCTGTAATTACACTGTACTGTGACTATTGTCAACTGTTAAATATAAGAGAAGAAATCATAGGGACATCAGTAATATTGGTAATAGTTGATACTCCCCTTCAGTCATAAAAAGATGCTATTAAACAGATATTAAATTCTAGTGTTTTTTAATTTTTCTACATTGATTTGAAGATTGAATGTGAAATTATTGCAATATAAAAGTATATTTAAAAACTTGTTTGGTGGGATTAATTGGGATTATTTTAGAAAAATTTGCTATTTAATTAGTTTGTTTTTAATCGATTGACAGCACACACACACACACACACACACACACACACACACACACAATATATATATATATATATATATTATAATTATAATATCTGTATTCTATTTTATCTTTGTCAATTACCAAAAAAGAAAAAAAAGAAGAAAAGTAAAAAAAAAGATTTAATTATTTAAATTCTAATAAATAATGAAAATGATTTTTTTTTTTGGTCCAGAAACCCCAAGTTGATCAAATCTTTGCTCATCTATCTAGATGTTTCTTTAATGGGGTGTTTCTGTATTTCAGAAGAGAGAAGCTCTGCGTCACAGTTTACCCACCAACGGTCACGGGCCACAGCTCTCCGGTGAGTGTCTTGCGTCTCGCGTCCACACGGACATCATGTAAAATGTTATCAATGAGAAAGAATCAGTCATTACTAAAAGTGTTCTGTATGTGTGTGTATCTACAGCGGTTCATCAGGTTCAGCCGTGGTTCCATGGGGGCGTGTCTCGAACTGAAGCTCAAAGGCTATTGGAGGAGCAGGGTCGGGTGGACGGGTAAGAATGATCTTATGTTTTTGTGTATCATGTAGGTTTGCACTGTGAAGTTGTGTTTAAACAGGTTTCTCCTGTCTGCAGGATGTTTTTGGTTCGTGACAGTCAGCTTCACGCGCAGTGCTTTGTGTTGTCCTTGTGTTATAAACTGAAGACCAAACACTACCTCATCATTCCCGTAAGTCTTTGTCTCGCTGTGCTTCAGCTTGTGGATAGTTGAAATACAATACATGAGATATTCTCATCTTGATCTCTCTTTTTCGTTGTCTGTATCTCTGTAGTTAGAGCAAGGGGATAAACAGTACTACACTATGGACGATGGTTTCACACTGTTCACAGATCTGCTGCAGTTGGTGGAGTTTCACCAGATCAACCGCGGCATCTTACCTGTGTGTCTCAAACATCCCTGCACTTGCATTGCACTCTAAACCTTCACCTTTGACCTCTCCACCCAAACCTAGGACCTAAATGACACAGCACCAGTTTTTGGACCATTAAAGTTCTCATTTTATGACTCAAAGTGGATGTCAGGACATTCATAATCCCAACCTCCCTCCCCTTGCAGAAAAAAGAAAAAACTATATTTCTGTACATAGTAATCCTATTTATATTTTATATACCTCTACCACACTTTAGAGCGCATATAGGTCTTTAATATTGGTTATCCAACCAAAAAAACTCTTAATAGTTTATGGACTATTTGTTTACAAGCTATTTATTTTCATCATCCTTCAATCCGGGAATGTTTCTAAACTGGAAAGTGCACAATCTTGTGGGAACTTCCTGCTATTGCTTCCTTCAACACTGGGCGGCGCACTGATGCTTTGAATGCTTTACTGTACCTTATTCTTAATTTATGCAATAATCACGTAGGGATACATTAATGCATATCTGAAGTTGCAGAAGGATACAATTTCAATGTAGCAGATTTATTATTATTATTATTAATATAATTTTTGTTCAACACTGTCTAATTTATGGGTGTGTTTTTTTTTCATAATACTGACGTTTAAGATCATCGAGGCCAGTTTACGTTTCCTTTATGCTGTATTTTTTTCATACTGTATAGTTCTTTATGCTGTATAGTTTTATCATTGTTTAGTACTTGTTCTGGTTAACAGTTGTACTTGGTTGTGTGTATGTAGGTTAATTCTGACCAAAACCTCAAACTGAAGTTGTAAATAAGTAAACAAGTGTTTGTTGTTTTAGTAGTTTTACTCATGTGTACTTGTGTGTTTTTATGCGGTATGCTTCAGTTAACTTGACATCAGCAGTGCATCAGTTGTCAGGTCTCCACTGTGTTGTTGCCATGTAGATTGTTCCTTTAATATTCAAAGGAGGTCATCAGTCCAGGCTGCAGTATAAAGGCTTTATATGCTGATTTGCTTGACTCATTTTGAATGAGATGATTGAATGAGATGGTAATTTATTCAGATGTAAGCGAGGTGATCACCTCAGCGTAGCTGCTGATGAATCATACATTAATCCTATATTATAAGGGTAAATAATGGAGACTGTGATCAATCGGTGAGTCAGTGAAGGGCACGTCATTCATCCTTACAATATTAAATATCAATATAGTGTGAACATAAATTTTAGAGTGTAGTCAAATGAATAATCAATATGAAATAAGTTCTGATTTCAGCTGAGTAAAAAAAGGATGTTAGTTATCTACATAACTTGTGAGCTTGGATTAATTTTCATTGTATTGATATAAAAATGTATGCATTAATGTATATTATTATTATGATATACATTTTATATTTTAATCATAACAATTAAATTAGCAGTTATTTGCTTAGTTATAAATATTTATCAATATATTTATTAGTTTATAAATTATATTATTATATTTTAATTATTAGTTAAAACGCTGTCATATACAGGTATAATTGTATTAAATATACATAATATTAATGTAAAAATAAATGTGTATATATATGATAGATAATTATAATCATTGAATTTTTTTAAATGTATTTTTTTTTTTATAAATTATTTATTTTATTACTAATTAAAATTATTTGGTTTCTTAATTATACGTTTTTCATAATATATATTTAAACAGAAAATATACATAATATTGTATAATTAATCATGAAATAACAGATAATTATAATATATACTTTTAGGTTTATTTATAATTATGTAAATTATATATTGATCTATCAATTTAATAGCATAAGAAATGCCAATTTTTTTTTTATTAATTACATGTTTATTTAATAAACAATTATGGCAAACAAAGCATTGGATTTCACTCATGTATTCACTGTATTTTTTTTACAGTGTTCCCTTCTAAACATTGCCATTAAACATTGTTTTGGCTTGTGACTTTTGTGCCTCTTTTGTCATGAAACATATCTTTTGTCTTAACTAGCTTGCCGTAGCTCCACCTTACCTACCTCAGACACTCAACCGGTCAGTCAGCCCTCTTATTTATTTATGAGGTATGATTAATTTAAGATTGAACAATGTCCCCAAACCTGCATAAAGCTTCATCTCCACCTTTCCAACACACACTTTTATCATACATGCACACAAACACACTCAGACTGTACCTAATGTGGTGTTTGCAAGGTGAAGCACTGCTGAAACTATAGGTCACAGACACAGAGAACAACACACCAAACTCCTCTGAGTTTCATTTGATCAAGATCAGGAGTTTGATTCATTGTTCCAATTAATGTATACATGTGCAAGTAATTCTGAAATCTTATGATTAATTATTCTTACCTTCCGAGTTAAAGTAAGATTTAACAAAATGAAATTGACCTCAATTCTGACTGACTACACAGTGCTTCGAGTTGCATTTTATTTATCCATATTTCCTGTAGTTTTAAGGATAAAATAAAATGCATTTTGATGTTAGATGTGAATGGAATAGCTTGTCTCTCTTCTGAAGCTCAAATAACACTGAGATGTTAATGTGACAGAAGTGGATTGAATTTCAGCTTCTCACGTTTGTCCTCTCCGAAGTGCCTTTGCTGATCAGTTCATTTTTACCTGATGACCAACATAATACAGCAAATCAATTTAAGATGTATCAACATTTTTTATTACAATCTTAAAACACTTTCATTTGCTTTTACATTCTGAAGTTTGTATTATAATATCATATTATAAAATTAATTTATATTGTTTTAATATTAGTATTATATTTTTGGCATTTGTTTGTTATACTCATTTCATTTTTGTGTAGTGTGTCATTAAATGTTTGATTTACTGATCGATTACAGAATGTTTATTTTAATATATTAATTAAAAAATATGTATAATTCAGATTTTTTTAAAATATATTTTGTAAAATAATACTGTATTATATGCACTTGCTTAGAGTCTGTGTTTTAATACAGTATAATTACTTTTTATGAATTACTCATTTTTGTGCAGTGCATCATTAATCAATTGATTAGAGATGACCTTCATTATCTGTATTTCAATTCTTCTCTCCTGGCTTAATATTTCCAGAGCTGTACATGCAAATCATGTACTCTGTGGTTCATAGTGTTGCCATCCGGCAATTATCCTTCTTTTTCCCCCCCTTTTCACCCATCCGACCCTCCCCCTCTTTCCCTCATGATGGTTCAATCCATGAACCTGCTGAGCCCATGTGTAGAGTATCGGTTCACTGTACCTTTAAGAGGAGGAGGGGGGGCTTCTGGTGGAGTGGGGATTTATATGAATATCAGATGAGCTCAGTTTGTGCCATGCGGACATGCACACACACGTACACACACATACTCACACACAGACACTCACACACACCACACCGACCAGCAATAGGCTAGTGGTTCCCACCGAAGACACAGATCTGAGACCGAGAGAGAGATCAGGATGGGTGTTACAGGAGAAATGAAGGAGGACGAGGCTGTGTAACACAGCACTGAAAGATAAAGCGAGGGTGGGTGAGCAGACTGGAGGAGAGGAGAGGACAGACAGCACCAGCCTCAGCAGGTATGTGGCGTTGCATCACCGTTATCCTCTAGGACTGAAGATTCCCATCATGAAGCAGGCTGAGTGCAGAAATGATCCATTGAGAAACCACAAACTTCTGGTTTCACACTGACAGATACTGAGAGCTTTGCATCCACGTTTTCATCCTACTTAATGCTGAAGCTCCAGTTTTGATTGCATTTGAATCATTATTCATAAGGCACTTTTTGTTCTAGTCTTCTAGAGTTGGAGGGACAGACAGACAGGCAGAGAGAGACAGACAGGCAGATGCATGTGGATTTTAATGGACTGTGCACACGCGCTATATGAACTCCTGTAAGTGTGTGAGCAAATGCCATGGACCGATGGGATGTGGTGACTGTCTCTCCATCATCTCATGGACCGCAGAGAGAGTGAGACCGCTGGAGAGACAGACGGGAGAAAGAGTGATCCGAGAGGGAAAAGTCCATCCTCTGCGGGAAACAGAGTGATTTCGAGACAGGAAGGTGAAGGAACAAAGGTGCTTTTGAGGTGGAAGCAGAGCTCTGGAAGTGTACGGTAGTTTGATCTGCGAGGAAATATCTTTGTGATTAAACCATGAGATGAGATGGGAGGGAGGCATATCTGATGGACTGAAAAACAGGGAAGCCAAGAGATATGACAGCAGAGGAGGTGGAGTGAGAGGAGCGAGAATTGAGCTGTGGAGAAAGGGATGAATGGAGGAAGAGAAGCCCGGGCTGACGTTCCCATCAATCCATGATAAATTGGCAAATATTATTGACTTTCATGGCTCCTGTGCTGAATGGAGCACAAATTGGTCATTTCAAACCATAATGACAGTTAGTTCACTTAAAAATAATATTACTTTCAGCATGTTGTTTTAAAACCTTCTTTTAGAATATATTTTGAAGAAGCAATATTGGACTCCATTGACATTGCATGAACAAAAACTCTGAGATCTTCTTTTGTTTTCCACAGAAGTATAAAAGTCATACACGATATTAGTGTAAGCCATAAGGCGATTAAGCCTACATTTAAAAAAAATAGAACTTATGTTTTGGCCATTCATTTACACAACAACAAAATTTTGTTAACGTCATATTCATTCATGTGTGCAGATGCATAGTATTTCAGTGGGTTATAGTGGAACCGAGTAACAGGGGCCCATTGCGAGGAGAGGGTCCACAGGGCCCAGAATTCCTAGCGAACACTGAGCAAGCAGATGTTTGTTGGTAAAGGATGAGTAGGGAGGAGAGTAATTTGAATCTGACTCTCATTGTTGCCTTTTCTTAAGATTTTTCTGTTTGAAGACATTATTTCAAAGTAAAAAGATCTGAAATAATAGTGAAGGTGATTTTAGATTGGCATGAAAAGTAAATTCATCCTCTTTGTTTTCTAAATGAATCTTAATGATCTTATTGTGAATGATTCATCCACGCCTATGTTTCATGTAATTTTTTGTTGAAATTTTTAATCTGAATGTTATAACTGGGTCTTCTGCTGAAGCGCCAGAGTTCTCCAATCATTTTGCCTGCTTAAACCCCTCTCCTTTCTTACAATTGACCGCAAACTAGAATTCATATCTGCCGCCATCCAATCAACAACAAACAGATGTTTAATGTTAACAACATAAAGCTGTCTTTTTATTAAACCATTTATTGATGCCAAGTAGCAAAAAGTTGCAGTTTGAAGAGTTTAACCAATTAAAACATAAGGTACAGCAGCAAAAACAGGCTGTTTAACATTTAAAATTATTTTAAACATGCAAGACATCTTGACTAACATCATTTCTGTGAAGTTGACTTTGGAAAAATAACATTAGTCAAACAATAACGCTAAAAGTTCAGAATATGGATCCATAAATGTGAAGTGTCTAAAGTGCAACACCCCTAGTAGCACCAAATGGAATTGCAGAAATAATGATTCTTTCCAAACAGGTTTCTGAAAGTCACAGTGTTCACGCTCTTTGGGAATACCAATCTACAAATGGTTGACTTGTTTTTTAATGTTAAAATTGGGATATGAAAAACATTCATAATCATATTTATTTTACTTCAGCTTTACAATCTAACACAAACCATTAAGATGCAGATATGTGGCAGAGGATGATGATGGAAGTCTTGGTTGACTGCCATGATTAACATCTGTCTGATTGTCTGAATGTAATATTAGATCCTTAAATGCATCAAACCCTCCAAAGACTTTACAGCTCCATTCGTGTATTTTAACACGATGGATGCCTATCACATTATAGGACCGTAACACAAAAACAGCAAAGTATTTGTAGTTGCTGCTCCGCTGCACCAGGCGAATGTTTTCTTGTTTGATTTGTACAGTTTGTTGATGGTACATCTCATACCTCTGAGAGTCATGCAGCATCTGATGGTAATGCTTCACTCATCACAACAATACCTGAGTCTCGATGGGACGGTGTGTGTTTGGTGTTTGAGATAAAGAGAGAAAGAAAAGTTGCATGTGCATGACAAAGCAAAAAAGAGGAATAAGGATCATGAGGATGTGTTGCTGTTGGGATGTCATGAACATCTGTCTCTCTGTCAATGAATTTCAAAAGCTGATGTTGGAAGTAGATTCAGATACCCAGAGGAGTACGACTGTGTGTTAGAGAGAGACATAAAAGTGGACAGACAAATTGTTTGTGGAAAATGGATAAAAGGTCTTTAGAAAAGACTATCTACTATACTTTTGTAAAATAGGGTGACCAGATGTCCTTGTTTTGGGGATTTGGTGTGTTGTCCCCCTTGGATTTGGAAATGTCCCCATTTCACAGAATGTTCCAAAACAGCTAATAAATACACTGCAAAAAAGCCAAGTAACACATGAAGAAGCATAATGTTTTAATTTTATATATTTAAATAAATATATATATATATATATTTTTAAATGTGGCTTTAAATAGTATCCACAGTTTGTGAAAATTAAAATATTAAATACAATTAAAAATGTAAAAAATATTTGTTAAATTGTTAAATTTTTCTTATGTTCTATATTTATATTTTATTGTAATTTGAATAGAAAGTTTAAAAGAACAGTATTATTTTCTTAATAATAAAATATAACTATTTTATAACATTGTCTTTACTGTCATTTATGATCTATTTAATGTATCCTAGTAATTATATATACACACACACACACACACACACACATATATATATATATATATATATATATATATATATATATATATATATATATATATAATTCATTAAGCAATCTGTATTGTTACTATTTATTTATTGTTGTCATTTATTTGTATTTAGAAACCTCGATTGCTGTTTACATCTCAATTCTTCAGTATGTTTGATGAATACATTTATGCATTTGCCTGATGCTTTTATCTAAAGTGACGTGATTGCATCAGTATGTGTAAAGGAAAGACTGGCATGCTGGCAGAATGTGTATTTGGTCTGAGATAATGAGTGAAGTGCTTTCTAAATAGATCACTTAGCTGTGTGTTTAAACATGCACAAACACACACACATACACACAATACCTTGCAGGAAAAAGCCCTCTCCGCAGTGATTTTATTAGGTTGACGAGCTTAAATTTTGCTCTTGCTGACCACAGCCTCTCTTTCTTTCTCTAACTCACACGCTGTAAAGCTTCACACTTGATTTAGCACATTTGCAAGATAACATCCAAAACATACCATGCAAACGCACAGAAACATCATTATAGAGCAGATGAGCTCTCTGCAGTGTTATTGTAATGACTGGGTGAAGGAATGGCAGGAAGCAAGTGCCAGATTAATGAGATTTAATGAAGATAATGAAACAATAAAATATTAAGACACAAATAACGCTGGGAGGAATGCACAGTCCAAGATGGTGGTGATGAATGATGAATCCGGAAGGCGGAGGTGAGTTGGTAGCATGAGAGGGTGACACAGGAACTGCGGGGAAGCGAGCCGAAGGTTAGTGGTGTTGCTTGGTGGTGGGTTGCGTAGAGTGGACGGGGTTCCGGGGAGACACGGACATCCAACGCAGAAACACACAAGAAAGCAAAGCATAGGTCACAAACATGAAACAACGCTCTCACGAACACAAGACGCTAGACAAGCCAATATATAGGGATGAGTAATGAGTGACAGCTGTTGCTGTTGACAAATAACAGAGATGCCCACAAACTAATCAGTGCTGACGCGTAACACACAGACTTCACCCACAAAGTGCAAAACCCAGAGATCACGGTTTACCAACCGTGACAGTACCCCCCCCTCTAAGAACGCCTCCTGGAGTTCCCAGAAGGGCAAACCTGCTGATTGTAATCATCAATAAGGGAGTGATCCAGTACGTCCCTAGCAGGTACCCAACTCCTCTCCTCCAGACCGTAACCTTCCCAGTCCACCAAGTACTGGAATCCTCCTCCCCTCCATCTCGAGTCCAGGATACGATTAACCGAATAGGTCGGTTCCCCATCTACGAGACGCAGCGGCGGGGGAACCAGGGTAGGCGGATTAATACGTGAATAAAACACGGGTTTAATTTTGGACACATGGAAGGCGGGATGTATCCTCCTGTACGCTGGAGGTAGTTTGAGGCGGACTGTCACCGGACTAATGATCTTGGTGATAGTAAACGGGCCAATGAATTTGTTAGAAATGGAACGGAGAAGAATATTGTTCGTTGAAAGCCACACTTTTTGACCCATGACGTAAATGGGAGGCTTTGACCGGTGGCGATCGGCCTTGGCCTTAGTGCGCTCCCTCATCCGGAGCAGAGTCTCGCGGGCTCTGGTCCAGGTGCGGTGGCACCTCTGGACAAATGTGTGAGCGTAGGGGACTGCGACTTCAGATTCCAGACTAGGAAAAGCTGGTGGCTGGTAACCTAAGCTGCACTGAAATGGAGAGAGGCCCGTCGCTGACACTGGTAACGAATTGTGAGCGTACTCCACCATAGAGAGTTGTTGGCTCCAGGAAGAAGGATTCTTGGAGACCAAACATCACAACGTTCTCTCTAAATCTTGGTTGGCTCGCTCAGAAGCCCGTTACTCTGGGGATGATAACCCGAAGACAGGCTAACCATCGCTCCTAGCAACTTACAAAATTCTTTCCAAAATTTGGATATGAATTGGGATCCCCTGTCAGAAACCACGTCTACCGGGAGGCCATGTAACCGAAAGACATGATCTAGGACAGTGACCGATGTCTCCTTGGCTGTCGGTAATTTGGGCAAGGGAATGAAATGTACCACCTTCGAGAACCGGTCCACTACGGTCAAAACGACCATCATGCCATTAGAGGGCGGGAGGGCGGTAACAAAATCTAGTGCGATATGTGACCTGGGTCTCGAAGGGACAGACAGCGGCTGAAGAAGCCCATCAGGAGGCCGGTTAGATGACTTACCACTGGCGCAAACTGAGCAAGCTAAAACAAAATCGTGGACATCACGAGCCATAAGTGGCCACCAGAATAGTTGTTTAACTAACCCCTTTGTTTGGCTTATCCCTGGATGACAAGCAACGTTAGAGCAGTGACCGCACTGAATAACTTCGGACCGTAACTCTTCCGGCACAAATAAACGATTCGGTGGGCAACCGGGCGGAGGCGTTACCCCTTCTAAGGCCGTCTTGACCTTCGAGTGCTGAGACAACTATTTTCTCAGGTAAAATACACTCGGGAGTCACCCAGCGGGCGGAGGGATCAAAAAGACGTGACAAAGAATCGGGTTTGACATTTTTGGAAACCGGGCGGTACGAAAAGAGTGCCCACCGAGCCTGCCTGGAATTGAGTCTATTGGCAGTTCTAATGTACTCTAAATTCTTGTGATCGGTCCAAACAATGAAAGGTACCCCTGAACCTTCCAACCCGTGACGCCACTCCTCTAAAGCTAATTTGACGGCCAACAATTCTCTGTTACCAATGTCATAATTGCGTTCAGCAGGAGATAACCGATGAGAGAAAAACGCGCAGGGATGCATCTTATCGTCCGACGCAGCACCCTGGGAAAGAACTGCTCCTACCCCCACCTCGGTTGCGTCGACCCCCACCACAAACTGTCGTGTGGGATCAGGGGCTACAAGGATGGGAGCCGAAACGAAGTGGCTCTTGAGGTTGGTAAATGCAGTTTTGGCTGCATCCGACCACCTGAACGGAGTACTGGGGGAGGTCAAGGCCGTCAGAGGTGAGACTAGTTGGCTGAAATTACGAATGAAACGTCGATAGAAATTGGCGAACCCCAGAAACCGCTGTAGGGCCTTACGGGAATCTGGAGATGGCCAATCTATCACAGCCTTAACTTTGTCAGGATCCATACGTATTCCCTCTGACGAGACGATATACCCTAGGAAGGGGACAGAATGTGCATGGAATACACATTAATAAACATATATAAACTGATCTACCATGTCTCTCAACACGTCATTAACGAGTGCTTGGAAAACCCCAGGCGAGTTGGAGAGCCCGAACGGCATCACCAAATATTCAAAGTGCCCTCTAGGGGTGTTAAAGGTGGTTTTCCAGTCATCCCCCTTCCTGATGCGGACCAAATGATAAGCGTTACGTAAATCCAATTTTGTGAATACAGATGCTCCCTGTAACCTCTCGAAAGCTGGAGACATCAACGGTAACGGATAGGTGTTCTTTATCGTGATGTTGTTCAGCTCTCGGTAGTCAATACAAGGTCGCAGAGAACCATCCTTCTTACCCACAAAAAAGAATCTCGCCCCCGCTGGAGAAGAGGAAGGGCGGATGAACCTCGATGCCAAGGAATCAGAAATGTATTCCTCCATGGCCTCCCTCTCCGGAATAGAAAGAGAGTAAAGTTTGCCTTTAGGCGGAGGCACTTTAGGTGCGGAACTGAATGGAATAGTCCGCCACTGATGATTTTCCTAGTTTAAGGTCCGAGAGCTGGTGAGCGGCCTCCCTGTCGGCCGCGGCTCAATCGAAGACCCGTTTCATTTCTTCGGAGAGGGAGTGGAACGAGGCGCAACACGGATGTTGATTCTCCCACACCACCGTCCCCCATAAGGCGGCCCTGCCAGAGAGTAGGGTAAGAGCAAATGCAACCTTGGACTCCTCTGTCGCGAAGGTGCGGGGCTGCAATGCAAAATGCATGGAACATTTGTTAAGGAAAGTCTTGCAAAAGTTTGGCTCACCGGAGTAACTCTCTGGCGCCGGAAGTTGCGGCTCTGGCCGGAAGTGGTCCTGGGAGGTCTCCCAGGGGACGGGCGGTGCAGGCGGTGCGGTGGGCGCAGTGGGAGAGGTGAGTTGATGAATCTGCTGGGTGAGCTCGGACACCTGTGTCACCAGTGCTTGGATCGCGTGTCCGGTGTTCACGATGCTCTCCTGCTGCTGATCCAAGTGGTTGATGCTGTGGTGAATGAATTCAGACAGTGAAGTGGTGCTCGCTGCTTCCATGTTTGGTGAGAGCGTTCTGTAATGACTGGGTGAAGGAGTGGAAGGAAGCAAGTGCGAGATTAATGAGATTTAATGAAGACAATGAAACAATACAATACTGAGACACAAATAACGCTGGGAGGAATGCACAGTCCAAGATGGTGGTGATGAATGATGAATCCGGAAGGCGGAGGTGAGTTGGCAGCAGGAGAGGGTGACACAGGAACTGCGGGGAAGCGAGCCGAAGGTAAGTGGTGTTGCTTGGTGGTGGGTTGCGTAGAGTGGACGGGGTTCCGGGGAGACACGGACATCCAACGCAGAAACACACAAGAAAGCAAAGCATAGTTTCACAAACATGAAACAACGCTCTCACGAACACAAGACGCTAGACAAGCCAATATATAGGGATGAGTAATGAGTGACAGCTGTTGCTGATGACAATTAACGGAGACGCCCACAAACTAATCAGTGCTGACACGTAACACACAGACTTCACCCACAAAGTGCAAAACCCAGAGATCACGGTTTACCAACCGTGACATTTATCTAGTGCTGAGGTGACCGCGTGCATCCCACTGAAAAGATGGGAATTAAATTCCTCACTAGCTACTGAGGACGGAAGAAGAGGGAGTCAGCTAAGGAGTAAATGAGTGCCAGGAGAGATGGGGTGGAAGAGGCTGATAGGGGAAGAGAGACAGGCTCTGTTACTGTGTGTCCCTGTAGACTGCATGGATTAGGAAGACAGGCGCATGTGCAGCGCCCATGGATAGATCATGGATTACAGTGATGAATTGATTAGCAGCACACAGACATACTGCAGTACTACATTTCAATGAGACAATACATTACAGAACATTGCAGAATGACATAATACAGTGCAAAACACTGTACGGTTCAATACTAAATGTACATATGGCAAGTGACTGAATGAGACTTGATAAACCAAATGCTGGCTATCTGTCTGTCTGTCTGTCTGTCTGTCTGTCTGTCTGTCTGTCTGTCTGTCTATCTATCTATCTATCTATCTATCTATCTATCTATCTATCTATCTATCTATCTATCTATCTATCTATCTATCTATCTATCTATCTATCGTTTTGTTTATCTACAGTATTATATCAAAGGTTAAAATGATTCTTTTTTTGGGTGAAATGCTACCTTGCTTATAGAAAAAAATTATTTCCTTTTTTTTTTCTTGTTCTAGAACAGTGATTGTTGTGGCATCTGTTAGTCTGTTCTGATCTGTCTGACCTTCATAGTTTTAACAGCCTGTATCAGAGCCCGCCAGACGGCTGAAGACTGGATTCTAGGTTGCACAGATGTTGTCAATTAGTTTCTCAGCCGAGGTGATAGAGGAACTGGAGAGGATCAGCGATCAGTCTGACCTTCTCACCTTGAGCGTGACTGAGCACTGATGCTCCGTAAGCCTCTCTGCATGAATAACATCTGCTAAATGGCAAGTGACTGAATGAGACTTGATAAACCAAATGCTTGCTTTAAAGAAGTGAGACTGAACAGTTTCAAATTGTTTATTCAAATATCTATCTATCTATCTATCTATCTATCTATCTATCTATCTATCTATCTATCTATCTATCTATCTATCTATCTATCTATCTATCTATCTATCTATCTATCTATCTATCTATCTATCTATCCAACTGCTATTAAACTCGATTTCCTGCAGGTATTCTTTCACATTCATGAAACCACATTTCCCCTTAACCGTGCTTACAAATCTCACAGCACCTTTTCCTAGATAAAACAGCTTCTTTCCATCGTCTTCATACCTGCGTCTCTGTAGATTCAGTCCCACAATGAGCTATTGCTGCTGAACGCTTCAAACGCTCAAACCTCACGCCGCTGGTGAAGCAGTAAAATATGAAGTGATGAGATGTCAAGAGGGAGAAGAGAGTTTACAGTCTTTCATTTGGGTTATGGATCGTTCCATCAGTGTCACTCACTTGGGGTTCGGTCCGTAAAATATGCTTTTTTGTTATGTGGTTGTAAATGTGTTCTGAGTATAATATTATTATAAAGAATTGAACTGTTCTGCGTGAGATTTTTTAAAATTATTTTTAATAGAATTTCTTGGTTACACAGTAGGCTACTGTAAAAAAAAATATTCTCAGGTAAAGTAAAATTCGCATCATTTAGTTACATCAAGGGTCAAATCAAATGTAAATAGCACATTACAGTTTTTCTCAGTCGCTTTGGTGCATTTCTCAAATCAGAAATAAAATTCTCAAAACTACTTGTACAACCTCCACATCATCTAGCCATTTATACACATCATAAAACCAGTTTCTCATTCTTTTTAAAAAATTGCGATTGCTTTTGTACATTGATGCAATTGATTACGCACATTTATCTGTGGTTTCCTACACTATCATTTGCTAATATCATGTTGCTCAAAATTTATTATATAGTTTTCTGTCTTACCCCTCAAAACATCTAGTCTTTAGTTCATCGTATAAGCCATTAAATGCAAAATGGTTAATCTAGTTGTCATAAACTGCCAAGCACACTTTTTATATTTGTTTTTACACATTATTATTAGACTTTTTGTCAATTTGGAATGAATTGTGCAAGTGAATCTTTACTAATGAAGAGAATGTAGATCAACCAATGATAAACCAATTCTCTGAAATAGCTCAATGGTTCATCTCATTAATCTTCTGTTGGAAAGCATATACTGTATAGACAGAGGACAAGAGTAACACATTCTGACAATGAACTTATTTTCATCTTTGTACCCATATTTCTTTTTCCGTTTCTATATCACAATGACATTGTAAAGGTTTTTTTATTATTATTTTTTGGGTCAGACCACTAGTACTGTAAAAGTGTAACTGGGAATTCTATCCAGTCTCTTTCAATCAATATCCCACATACAGTAATGTGTAAAAGTGTACATTTGAAATGGATATACGGATATATAAGCATATGGCATACTGTTCAATACAGTAACTGTCATCCAAAACTGTAGCCATAGTTTACATCAGAACATCCCTCCAGAGTACACTGTTACAGTTTTTCTCAGTTACTTTGGTATTTGCATTTCTCGAATCATCCTTGAGATTTGCAAAACAGTAAGTGCATTTCTCAAAACAACTCGTACAAATAGCAAAACACCATGGATTACCTGCAAAAGCCAGTCTCTTGCTCAAAATCCTTAGTTCATCTCTCAAAAATAGATATCTGTGTCAATGAACATGTCAGTGCCATCAGAATGACAAGTCCTTGTTTCATAGTTTATGGATAAGTCAAATCGCTTAGTCATGTTGTCAATATAACAGTGTCTGGAGGGAAGTTCTGATGTAAACTATGGCAACATTTTGGATGACAGTTACTGTATTGAACAGTATGCCATATGCTTATATATCCGTATATCCATTTCAAATGTACACTTTTACACATTACTGTATGTGGGATATTGATTGAAAGAGACTGGATAGAATTCCCAGTTACACTTTTACAGTACTAGTGGTCTGACCCAAAAAAATAACAATAAAAAAAACCTTTACAATGTCATTGTGATATAGAAAAGGAAAAAGAAATATGGGTACAAAGATGAAAATAACTAAATTTTCAGAATTTGTAACTCTTGTGTTGTCCTCTGTCTATACAGTATAAGCTTTCCAACTGAAGATTCATGAGATGAACCTTTGAGCTATTTCAGAGAAATGGTTTATCATTGGTTGATCTACATTCTCTTCATTAGTAAAGATTCACTTGCACAATTTATGCCAAATTTACAAAAAGTCTAATAATAATGTGTAAAAAAAAATTAAAAGTGTGCTTGGCAGTTTATGACAACTAGATTAAGCATTTTGCATTTAATGACTTATACGATGAACTAAAGACTAGATGTTTTGAGGGGTAAGACTATTGCACAGAAAACTATATAATATATTTTGAGATGATAATGTAGGAAACCGCAGATAAACGTGCGTAATCAATTGCATGAATGTACAAAAGCAATCGCAACTTGTTCAAAAGAATGAGAAACTGGTTTTATGATGTGTATAAATGACTAGATGATGTGGAGGTTGTACAAGTAGTTTTGAGAATTTCATTTCTGATTTGAGAAATGCACCAAAGTGACTGAGAAAAACTGTATATTGACAACATGACTAAGCAATTTGACTGTCTTATCCATAAACTATGACACAAGGACTTGTCATTCTGATGGCACTGACATGTTCACAGATATTTATTTTTGAGAGATGAACTAAGGATTTTGGGCAAGTTTTTGAGCAATTTTGCAGGTAATCCATGGTGTTTTGCTATACGAGTTGTTTTGAGAAATGCTCTAACTGTTTTGCAAATATTAAGGATGATTTGAGAAATGCACCAAAGCAACTGAGAAAACCTGTTAATTTAAAAGATACTTATTTTTGTGTACAGGTCTATTATAAAGAATGTTTTTGCTCAGGTGGCCGAAATGTCCGCCCGATAGAGAAAAGTTCTGCTCAGCAAAAAAAAAATTAATTACAGGGAACATTGCCAACAGGATAAAATTCACTCAGAATAGCTTAGGCCATAAAAAAAATGCAAAAACCAATGTGTAATACTCACGGTTAGCAGTTTCTTCAAATGACTAATCTGAATATTGAGCAATATATGGTGCTTAAGACATCAGATCTAGATATTCTTGATAAACCACTGTGAATGAAGACGGTTGGCGATTTATATTACACAAGCATCGTACTTCTTTTTGCATATTTTGTTTTGTTCAGACAATTATCTGACACGACAGTTACTCTTCCCGCAAGGCTTCGCATTCTTGTCAGAAAAGACAGCGTCTCTCTCTCTCTCTCTCTCTCATTACTGTTTGCATTATGGATTTTCATATCAGGGCAGAGTTTCCTTTGAAGGCCCCTGCAGCGGGTGCTGCTGTACAGTAAGTGGGATGCATGCTTCTCTTCTCTTCTCCATCATCCTTTTCTCCTGTCCTCTCTCTCATTCTCTCTTTTCCGTACATTTTTGAAGTCACTGGCTGTTAAATGACCCTGGAGCTGTGCAAGTATTTTTAAAAGCTCAGACCTCTTGCATGCATCTCACGCACATGCTCAAAAAATATTGTGGGCCTAAATCATCTCTTCATTCTCTCATGTCATGATGAAGTGGGCACTGAAATTCCTTCATTCATACTTTTCGTATAATGTGCCGTGTTTCTCTCTGTTTGTCCATTGTCTGTCTAGTAAAACAAGGACATTGGAGCATGTTTTTGAGTGAGAAATAGTATAATTAGCACTGTTACACTGGCATTTTAAGTCTTCATGTGTTAGGAGTCAAAATGTCTCTGATTGAACGGTCGTTATCAGTCCACTAAAACTAAATCAGGGTTGAAGTGCCCATATTATGGGTAATGAAATGTTCATATTTTGGTTTTGGGAGTCCCCAGCAACAGGTTGACATAAAAACACTTTCATTGTCTGATAATATGCATTTATTTTTAACCTTACTTGATCATCGACTCCCAAAAGATTCGCTCAACAATGAATTTTTCCAAACCCCTCCTTTGCGTGACACTAATCTGTGGTGATTGCTCCGATTGTTTTCATTTTAATGTCATTGTGCCTGTAATGCCTGATAAAAGTGTTTGTGAGCGCAGTGCTGCTTTGTGTACAGCGTTACCAGGGAAACCGCTATTTTACTGCTCCAAAAGCGACACCTAGTGGCAAGGAATGAATTTGCATTTTCATTCAAACCAACAAATGGGTGGGTAATATGCTTATATTTAATGTGGACGTCAACGTGAAATGGCATTGGATTGGTTTTAAAAATGACTCGTTTCAATGATTCAGAGTCGACTTTCTTTTGAGAGACGATAACTTTATACACAGGGCATTTTCAGATTTAAACCTTTGCAGGATGTTTTCATTCACTGTGTTACACACTGCATGAAAGGTAATTAGGGGCACTTTAAAAGGTATGATTTTGACATTATGAATAACTGGGGATTAGTTTGAGTACATAGTGTATAAGTGCATAGTGCATCATATTTTGCTAGAATAAGCAACAAAGTAGGCTAGATTTTATGCCACTAGTTCCTTTCAGCTTTGTTAAAATGTGGAATGACTGGTGTTCTCTATGCTGTCTTTGATTGTTACAGGTTAATGAGCATGCATATTTAGCTTGGTCTTCTGGACATGTTTCTGATTCTTTTACAGCATCTGTGACCCCATATGTTGGTTTTGAAGTCCATATGCACACTGACGGTTTTACATGCATGCTTACAGATGAAAGCGCTACAGTGGCCTCAAGTAGCCATTAAATCTGCTTTTCATTATCGCTAGATGCCACTGAGGTCAGCGTAACATGTTTTACTGCTGATGAACCATGCGGATAGGATGGTTATTCATTTAAGACTCGTCCTCTGAAACCCGGCGATGCTCCTCATGAGAGGACTGACCCTGAGAACGGCTACATTAGTGTCAATCCTCAATCTCTGGCTGTTTAGAGCCTCCTGCGGGCGGTATGTCACAAGGTCAAAGGTTAAACTGAATCCTGTCTCCACCGAGAGAGTCCTGAGAGACAGAGGGAGAGATGTTAATTAAAATGTAGTGGCGAGGGGTCAGATCTTGTGCCGCATTTAAATCTACTGGTGTGAAATCTCAGTCCACTGACGATTTTTCGTGATATGGGTTTCTCCTCATGGCGAAATTAATTAACATTCAGCTATTGCCGTGATGATTTAATGCTCATACTTATAATTAGTTTCCTCGTTATTTTCCCAAAGCAACATGCCTCTTTGTGTGTGCGTAATAAGTTGCGTGCTGGATAACGAGCAGAATTAGTTGGAGTTTTATTCCATCTTCCACTTTAGCGAGTGCATGTTTATGTCCCGCTGGTTTATCTGCTAACGCTGATTAATATCTAATCAGACTTTCACCTTCCAGCAGGTGTTTCATGTACTCTGAAATATCAGCCTCAAGTTATGATTGCTCGTTCATTTCTTCTATGACATCATCACTTCAGTATCATGATATCTTTAATTTGGAATCGTGCATTTCTTGTGCCCTAATTTCCTGAGAGGAACTTGAGAACTGCACAGCAAAATGTGATTTTCTTCATATTTCATGTCCAGTACAAATATCTATATTTAAATCAAGAAACATACACTTGAGAAGCACAATGACATAAAATATGATCAAAATTAAATGTGCTTACTTAAAAAAAAAACAAGAAAAATGTAGGAATTACACGAATTCCTCATTTGTAAGTTACTTTGGATAAAAGCGTCTGATAAATTACTAAATAGATAAATTAGACAGTGGCCTCTGATTAGTACTTTCTGTTCAGCAAGGATGTATCAAAGGTGACAGTGAAACATTATAAAGTTACAAAAGATTTCTATTTCAAATAAACATGTTTTTTTAAACTTATATTCAACAAAGAATCCTAACAAAAATGTTTTAGGGTTTCTACAGAAATATGAAGCAGCACAACTGTTTTCAACATTGATAATAATCATGTGACACTGAAGACTGGAGTAATGATGCTGAAAATTCAGCTTTGCATCACATGAATAAATTACATCTTAAAAAGTATTCACATAGGAAACATTTATTTTAATTTATAATATTATTTCATAATATTACTGTTCTTACTATATTTTTTAATCAAATTAATGCAGTCTTGCTGAGCATTAGAGACTACTTTCAAAAACATTAAAAGATTTTACCAACCACAAACATTTAAACAGTTATATAGAGTTAAATCTAACTTTGCATTAAAATGAGCCCCTCAGACTTTATTTTTCATTTGTTAAAAACATTTTCCCACTGATTCGTGTGATTTCATATATCTGATAGATGGTGACCCCTAGTAGTAGAGCCTGTTAACAGATCATGAGATTCACTTCTGGGGTGCAGATGTTGTAACAGCTCAGTAAATTGCTGTCAAACAGCGTTAGGCTTTGCATATGTTCTCTGATTTTCTTTTAATTTCATTCTCTTGTTAGGGGTCTTTAGATGAACTTCCCTATTACTGTGTGCTGCTGGACTGGTTATTCCAGCACAGTCCAGCACAGACCAGACTGCTTTATTAAACACCTGTAGATGATGGATCATCTCTTTTAGATTTCTGTATTATGATATCATAGTATTGCAACTTTCTATTTCTTTCTTTCTTTCTTTCTTTCTTTCTTTCTTTCTTTCTTTCTTTCTTTCTTTCTTTCTTTCTTTCTTTCTTTCTTTCTTTCTTTCTCATCTCAGCCTGTTTGCTCACTCTATGACACACAAACGGTGTGTGTGTACAGTATCTATTGCAGTGTTTAATAGCGAGGTCACCGTCACCATGAGCGATGACCTCCATTGTGATGTCATAATCAGAAGCACTGGACACGCCCCCGATGTGGTCAAGGATTCTGGGGTGTTTCTCATTACATTCTAAGATTACAATCAGCCCTGAAACGGGACTAGAAATGTATTTATGTATTTTTTATAGTTCATATAATTTCTTAAAGTCTAATTAACCGATTTCTTTGTAAATTTACAGTGTACAGATTATTTCCAGAAATATTATATTATATTTTTATATGTTCATATAATTCCCTATAATTAAATTAATAAGTTAAGTAAATAATTGATTTCTTTAATTTTTCATTGATGCAGTTTACAAAATTTTTCTTCAGTTAAATCAGCAAGTTTAAATAAATGATATCATATGTTTTTCATTGATACAGCATACATATTATTTCCAGAAATATTACATTATATTTTTTAGATTCAATTTTTTTATCCATTTAATTTCCTAGTTAATTTAGTAATCAGGTTAGAAATTATATACTGTAAGTTAGTATTTAATTGTATATATTTAATAAATTAATAACTCAATAAATAATTTTAATTTCATATTGTGAAAGAGCACTTAATTTCTTCACAATCCTCTAATGAACCCCAGTGTCTTTCCTGTGTTTAATTTTTTTATTTTTTTACCCAGCTTTCATCATCTCTCATCTGTTCCTGACACTAAACGATGGATCATTAATCTTCTGGTCCTTTTACTGACTCCCCTCAGGCAAGAATTCCCAGAATCCCCCGACACTTACGACCGATCGTTCATACCTGCTTAGAGGCGTCCGGGGGTCAAAACACTTGTCACACCACACTTGGTTTATGTGTCTATCTGAGGAGTGTTAAAATTGGGCTGTAATCAATCTTTGTGCACTCTATCTGTATCACACACAAACACACGGACATTACATGGGTTCTGTTGTCATTGTAGATGAATGCATGATGCCTGCGGTTATAACCAAGGACAGAGAATAAGTAAAGAGAGAATAGAATCAATCTAGCTTTTTAATAAACCTGGCATTTCATACTACAAATATTGACAAACTGATTATGTGCTTCTGCAAAGCACTGATTGGTCCTTTGAGGGCTCTGCTAGCTAGCTGCTGATTGGTTGTCACAGTGGTATGTTCTACTTAATGAAAATGGGCCTAAAAGTTAAAGTGTGTAACTCTAATTATTAGAATGGCTTTAAATGTTGTACTGCTTTGCTATTTTAGTTTGATAGAAATAATATGCCATTGAACCAAACATTCTGAACTAATTTCTCACTGTTTATGGTACAGACATGAATTATACTTTACATTTATGCATTTGTCAGGCACTGTTAGCCCAGCTGGGAAGACTGTTTGCATACCAACAGACACGATTTGTGTACCTAGAAAGTTCAATAGTGCGGTTCCTTCAGCAATCAGCATCAGACCGTATATAATGAGATGGAAGAGCAAACTGTTCTACTTCAGCTTTCTGTTTCTTATTGTTTTTGCCTTACCTTTTTTGTACTTTTTAATGTAAATGCTCCTGAAAATAATAACTTTTAAATATGGAAATAATGATTTGTAATACTCAAATATAATTTCATGCTGCAAGAGACCCAGCCACTCTCTCATTGGTTAATTGCTGTAGTCTCCACCCACTTGTCCATCTCATTAATTACGGCTCTGGTTAGAGGAGGTTTAAAAGCTCATGTGGTAGATCAGCATATAAAGGACTTTATGATTATATGTGGATTATTCTATTCTTCTCACTCTCTGAAACGCTTTCTCCATTTCCTCTCAGCGGTATGATAATATAATGTTTTCTCCTCTGATCTCCCATCTCTTCTGTGGGTTTTGTTGTTTTGGGTGTCTTTATTAGTTTGGGCCTCTATTTTGAGCTCGGTGGGTGTTATGTCTCCACAACACCTATGAAAAACAACATTTTTCTTATGAGTTGCTCCTTATTTCTTTTCTTGGTTCTTGGAGAACTTGGAGTTCTCCAAGTTTCTTATGAGTAGTTTTCTCCAGCTCATTTTCACATTCGACCGGCTAGAATTTCTTGAGGTATGCAATGCACTATTTTGACCAGATTTTTTATTTATTTATTTTAAAGCTGCAAACTGGAAGGTAGAGTTCCTGAAAATAAATACATTTGATTTATTTATTCTTTAATAATATTATTCATATATTTTACATTTAGTTTTATTTGTTTATTAATTAGTAATTTTATATTTTTAAATACATTTTAAAAACTTAAAACAAGTAAGTTTTAAGCTATATTCTTTTTTTATTTATTTGTTTTTTATTTAGTTAGTTTATTTTATTTATTTTTAATTTTTTGTTAGTCATTCAATTAGTAGGTCATTTATGTATTATCTTTTTTAAGTGTTCACCACTTTTTCAGTAAATTGCCTTTTAATTAATTTATATTGTTTTGTTATTTGCTTTACTTGTTTGTTTTTTATTTCTTTATTAATTCACTCATTTAATTAGTACTTGTATATATAATTTTTTTTTATTATTATTTTTACAAATAATTGTGTTGCTCTGTGCTCCTATTGTTTATTATTTAAGCTCTCATGTTGTAGCTGCATGTTAATGCAATGCAGAAATTAGCTAAATGCATCTCTCTCTGGTTGTATAATGATTTTCTGTGTGCATGACATCATTCTCGGCTTTATAGTGGTATTGTGTGTGTTTCTCAGTTTGACAGGTCAGACAGTGTTAATGTTGGCTGACATGTGCTGGAGCTCACTGTGCTATATATCCTCCAGCAAAACACACACAAACACACAAATCATAATTCTTCGATCAGCACGCGGTTGCCAGGCGTAGGTATGTTCACGTTCAACCTTTATCACATCATCAGACAATTTCTGTCCCATCATCTCGCCGTCTTATATCTACATCCCTGATTTCCTCTTCCCTCCTTTAACACGTCAGTTTTCCCTCCCGTTGGGTTTGAGAGATATGACTGTATCATACACTGCTGTGTGAAGACATCAGTGTCATTTTATACGGTTGCTTTACTGTCAGTTCATAAGGATATTCGCTAATGGAAGGAATATTATTATTGCTCGCTCTTTCGGTTACTGATTTGTACAAACTCATGCTGCTATAACATGAACATGAACTGTAGGAATTATAATGTTTTAAAATGTCAAAGATGGAACCTTTTGACTCTTTTTGTCGTGGACTTTGTTTGGTTACCAGGCAATAACATAGCAACATTCTAAAAACACTCAGAACCTTAGCAAAACCATAGCAACATGCTGGCATGTTTTGCATAGGTAATTTCTATTTGAGAAGATACACAGCAAACAAAATACACTTTTTTAAATTTTCTTTTAGTTGTTTATAGTTTTATTTGCATGTTTTATTTTTTATCTTATGAGGTAGTTTTTTGCTCTGTGATTTTATAGTGCCTAATAACGTTGACAAATTGTACAGCACTTACATAAACGTGAAAGTGAAGCAAAAAAAAAATTTTTTTTCTAAACCTTTATTTATAAAACAGCTTTGGTTGATTCAAAGTTAGGGAAATCTGATTGTACCTGTAAATATTTGTACATAATACTATTATAGTATTTATTAATATTTTAAATTGGCTTTCTTTTTTATATTTCTGTTTTATTTATTTTTTTGTCATTTGTATTAATTGATCTCTATAGCTTTGTAATTCATTGATTTATGTATTATTATTATTAATTTAAAAACAATTATATTTAAATTGAAACTTATTTTATTTCAGGTACAGTAGTTGCCCATGCCATTTCATTAAAAAAATATTTTTTTTATAGTGTTAACCACTTTTATCATTTAATTGCCTCTTTTTTTTGGCAGTAAATTTACATGATTGGTTAGTATTATTATTTAGTACTTGAATTGAAACTTATTTTATTTCAGGTAATTGCTAACCCATTTCATTAAAAAATTTTTTTTTAAATAATGCTCACTACTTTTTTTTTAAGTTAATTGTTTCTTTTTTTGCCAGTACATTTACATAGTCCTGTGGATTGTAAAATTATTTAGTATTATTATTTATCTAATTTAACTGTATGTCATTTTTAATTGAATTGAATTGCTGCTTTATTTTATTTTATTTATTTCAGCTTTATTGCAATTAATGAATATAATTTTTAATAGTTTAGTTTTAGTTAACAATAAAAACATCTCTGAATCCAGCTTTGCATACTTTTGCAAAGAGTATGTTATGAAAAGTGTGTGTTTGTATGTGTGATAACAAAGCATGTAATTATAAGTATACAGTAAGCCAGTACACCGAAACTAGGACATACTACAACATCATCAAAAGATCATCATGGAAAGACAGCAGAGATTCTAGTCCACATTTGTAGCACATGGGGTTGTGAGTAATATTAGCCTACAAACATACAAATTGCATCAGAAAAAACATACCATCCAGTCACTTTAGTCATCATATTTTGTAATACAATGTCTTGGGACACTCTAATCCTAATCTTGCAAACTTTAGTGTGTATACATACAACTGCTCCATTCAACATACCAAATATCCAGCTCTTGACCTTTTGCTTTCTACGTATTCCTCTCCACAGGTTTGTGAGGGAGAAGGAGAGAGGGAGAACTAGAAGATAAAGAGCTTGTGATGTTGCGTGGGGATGATGCTGAATATCAGCGCCGCTATCACACTCTGGGCAGCAACACACGCCGCCTCTCTAACCCCGACATGGAGGCCTTTGCTAAGCTCCACAAGAGCGGCGACACGGAGCATCAGAGAAACAAATACCCTCCGCAGCACGCCGCCACGCTGGTCAACACCAACTGTGCACGGCAGCAGGTAACACACGCGACTATCTGTGTCTGTGTCTATTTGATATATCTACTCCAGATATGTTGAGCCTTTGTGCTCGTTTGGGAGATGCAGGTTTGAACCAGGGCCCGTTTTGTCCTAATTCCACACAGCTACCTTAAAATGAATGTTCCAAAAATGCTGTTCTATATTTATGCTCTATGTTTAAATATTGAAAAAAAAACCCTTTGATGAATGTTTTTCCGCCTGTCATAGTTTTTGTTCTCCGTTTTTTGTGTTCCTGTCTCCTCTTCTGTCTGTCATACTTCCTCCCACCTCTAATTATCTCTTTCATCCTCCTCCTCCTCTTTGCAGTCATTCTTTTTTCTCTAGTAGGGTGGTTCTTGATAAGTCAACCATCTCTACTGTTATTGCACATACTGGGAGTGTGTGTATATATTCACTGGAAAGAAATGGTGTAGAACAAATTTCCACTCAAACCTTGCTGGTAAATTTCATAAGTACAAAAAAGACAAGTAACACACTGAATTAAACATTGAATTCTGAAGTAGAAAAACTAAATCGTTTTTTCTTGTAAAATATACTTTAATAATCTAATAATTGCTAAAGTATATATAAACACACACACACACACACACACACACACACAGAAACACAGTTGTTAATTCCATTGTTGTGACCTGGACTAATAAGCTAGCACATAGTAACCATTGTAAATTTTTTACTCATATTTTTTAATTTTAGATTAATTTCAGGTTTAGTTTCATTTTTAATAATTGTATGTGCTTTTTGTTATTTTTATGATTTAAAAAATATATAAAATGTTTTTGTTAGTAATTATTTTAGTTAGTTGCCAATGCAATATTTTAAAATAATATTTTATTTAATATTTATACTAAAGTTTATTTTAGCATTTTTTTTCAATTAATACAATTGTTTTAAACAATTTAAGGCTTGGACAGTTAATGTTCAACGTAAATCCAGTCATTTATTTAAGTTAGTAACCAAGACAATGTTCAAAAATGTTAGTTTTAACTGATATAGTTATCTTTATAGTCATCGTTCCTAGTCTGAACAGGCCTTAACACTTAACTTTCAAATGCACAAACACTGAAATTCTCATTAGAAAATGTACAAGTCTAGCTTATATTTGCACCTATTTACAAATCCATATGGCCAATTGCTCTTTTCTTTCAGCCATCCCTCTCTCTCTCTCTCGATCAATCCACTCTTTCTTTTTCCTCTTGGAATCTCTCCATCATTCCTTGTATTTGCTCTGTGTATTTGCCCGTCTGGCTGCATCCATCGTCTCCAAACACCACTGGAATGAGAAAGAGGGAGGGGAGTCTACCGTTACCATGGTAACCAAGCTCATGTAGGGAAATCAATGATATCACATAGCTGGCTGGCATTCAGGAGACTGAGAATCAGAGAGAGGAAGAGCATTGAAGGACAGAGACGTTCGCATTTCACTTGCATAAAGTGACGTATTAGTACATGAAACAGGAGAAAATGTAGGGCGGGATTTGGATTTATTCTTCAGGAGCTGATTGGATCTTGCAATGTGAGCATTATGTATCAGAATGTGAGTTTGCAGTGGATTGTGGGGTTCTGTTCCCCAACTCAAAAACCACCGGCACACACTTTTGAGGATTTCTGACAGGGACGTGAAAGCTGAAGTTCAAGTTCACCCTCCATAGCATCTCCATGTAACCCAATGGTAAAGATTCTTAAAATCTGTCTTAAAATTGAATGTTAATATGCATTAAATGTCTGTATTAATACTGGCAGCAATTCAGAAAGGCTGCATTAACTATAACAGTAAAATAAAACCAAAACGGTTATTTGGCTATTATAACCATCATTTGAAACCTTGTTTCTCAGGCAATTATGATGAGAGTTTTTTTTTTGGAAAAACATGCACTGAATCTTGACGTGCACAATAAGACCAGGAGTATGTATTAAAGTAAATAGGGTCCATTGTACATGCAATTTCATGTTGGCTGTTAGCTTCAGGATGCAGAGAGAGAGACTAGCTAAGGAAATTACTACAGTCCGTAGATGAGGAGAGGAGAACTAAAGAAAGTCTGCTGAGAATGGAGCTAATTAATTAGTCATGGTATCATGGAGGACATGAGAAATCCTCAGTGAACAGACTGACAGCTTGATGGTATGATTGAGGATGTAATTGTCACACCCAGGGGCTGGCTATGCTTTAACTAAGCCACACCCCTTCTCAACTTCCACCTCGAGGAGGTCCCCAAACCCGACCCAATGGCCAAGCAACACGAGAACAAGTAAGTGATAAAACAATCTTTATTTAAATATTTAAAAATAGCTTAGGGAATAGGGAAAGGGCAATTAAAACTAAACTCTAACTCGGCCCTCCAGATGGGCTATGGCCGGGAAGAGGTCAGGGAGCAAGGGGGCCACGGGGATCCGGGGCGTGGGGCTCGGGCCCCGGCCTGAGTCTTAGGTATCCGTAGCGCCCTCCTTCTTCCTCCTCTTCGCTGAATACAGCTCACGGTAAGTACTGGTTCACACAGTTCGTTCTCGAGGTGCCCACTCTCTTTCTCTTCCTCCACAGGCAACGGCTCTTCGCTGATTACAGCTCACAGTAAGTACTGATTCACCCAGTTCGTTCCTTGGGTGCTCACGCTCTTTCTCTTTCTCCACAGGCAACGGCTGGGACACACAGGCACAGTTAGTTCAGCTTGGTTTTGCTCTCACCTCTTCGCTGATTACAGCTCACAGTAAGTACTGGTTCACACAGTTCGTTCCTTGGGTGCTCACTCGCTTTCTCTTTCTCCACAGGCAGCGGCTGGGACACACAGGCACAGTTAGTTCAGCTTGGTTTTGCTCTCACCTCTTCGCTGATTACAGCTCACAGTAAGTACTGGTTCACACAGTTCGTTCCTTGGGTGCTCACTCGCTTTCTCTTTCTCCACAGGCAGCGGCGTAAGTACAGGTTTCCTCAGTCTCTCCTCGTGTTACCCACTCTCTCTCCTTTTCTCTCCACAGGTATCAACTTGGGCACAATAGCACAGTTAGTTTGCTTTGAATGGCTCTCACCTCTGGGCTGGACACAGCGTACTGTAAGTACAGGGTTCGCTCTATTCCTCCTCGTGTTATTCACTCTCTCTCTCCTTTTCTCTCCACAGGTATCAACTTGGGCACAATAGCACAGTTAGTTTGCTTTGAATGGCTCTCACCTCTGGGCTGAACACAGCGTACTGTAAGTACAGGTTTCCTCTGTTTCTCCTTGTGTTACTCACTCTCTTTCCTTTCCTCTCCACAGGTATCAACTTGGACACAAAACACAGTTACTCTGCTTTGGATGGCTTTCACCTCTGGGCTGGACACAGCGTACCGTGCTATCTCCGGAGATCTGAAGCACGCTCACAACATATACTGTACTGAACTAGGCTAGGGCCAGCAATCTCCTTGTCCTCCCACGCCGAAGTGCGTGAAGGCGGGGGTTTATCTGACAGGACACACGGCAATACACAGCAGCCCACAGCAATATACAACACCACGTCAAAATTATAGGTTTTCACAGCACGAAGACTCACCCACCACACTCAGTGTACGGAAAGGACACCCGTCTTCCTTCACTTCGCTTGGTTCGGATCTGGCGATGGAATATGCGGCCTAGCTAGTGATGTCGTCGTTGCGACTACTTCAATAAGTATTCCTTCGGCTCTCCCACCACACTATATTAGGGGTAGGGCCACCCTCCTCCTCCTGGAGAGATCTACACAACGCCAGGTCAATATACAGGGCACTTTCGACTGGCTCTTAGTACTCACATCAATGCCACTTCCAATCCCCTTTTTCACGTCGTCTCAGTTCGCCGTATAATCTGTTCACTTCTCAACCTTTAAGGTTCGCGATGTCTTCACAATCATACAATTCCAGCCTGAGGGAGAGAGAGAGTTAGACAGCTACCAGCAGCGTACCAAGACGGGCACAACCCAGTGCTTCACACACACCAAAGAGAGCTTCCCAGACTGTGAAATAACTTGGCCTTAAGTACTGCCTTGTCCAGCGTATCCTCCAATCACCAACCGCTGTCCCTAACTAGGCACAGGTGCATCGAATTCCCTGATTTTCCTTCTTACGGCGCTACCGGAAGTTCCGGTGTTCTGTTTTTCCGGTCCGGGCGGAAACACTTCCGGGCGGAACCAAACTTCCCGAATTTTGGTTCCGCCCCTAAAGATCGTCACCTTGTGACATCCTCCCCCCGCCAATCCGTTCTAGTCCCTAGAACGTCCTCGGGCTGTCCACTCCCCATAGCGGGCAGGGGGTCGGCCTCGGTTCTCTCGCTGGGATCGTCTCACTGGTGAATCGGGCTCAGCTTGTTCAGGGGCTGCTTCTGGTTCTCTCGGGGCGATCGGGGGTGGTGCCACCACGGGTCTCCCTGGTACCACAGCCCAACCTTCAATCCAGGGGGCCGCTGGTACAGGTTCCGTGGGGACTTCTTCCACGGCTTCAGGGTAGTTAGGGCATGGGCGAATCATGTTCCGGTGCACCACACGGTCGGGGCCTGACTTCCCTTCTGGCCGGATGGTATAGACCGGCTGCCCCGGCCTCTGCTGCCGGCAGACTACATAAGGGGTGGCCTCCCAACGGTCACTCAGTTTCCCCTTCCCCTGCCGCCGATTATCTCTCACCAACACCCTCTCTCCTGGCAGTAGAGGGGCTTCTCTAGCAGTCCGATCATACAACCGCTTACTTTTCTCTCCTGCCGTCTGTATCCTTTTCGACACCTGCTCGTAGGCGAAATGCAAGCGCTGGTGATGGCGCCCCACCCACTCCGTTACACTTGCTTCCTCTTGGTCGGCTATCACTCCTAGGACCAGGTCAGTAGGCATTCGTATGTGTCTGCCAAACATCAGGTAAGTGGGAGCGTAACCCGTAGTACTATGTATACTGTTGTTATAGGCCTGTAGGAGGTTTGGCAAGGCACTCACCCAATCGTCCTGCCGTTGTTGGTCCAAGGTCCCCAGCAGCCCCAATAGGGTCTGATTGAATCTCTCACAGCCGCCGTTCCCCTGAGGATGATACGAAGTGGTGTGAGTTTTCGTGCAACCGTACAACTGGCATAGTTCTCTAATTACCCTGGACTCAAAGTTGGCTCCTTGATCGGAGTGCAGAAACTCCGGGCATCCGAACGTCTGGAAGACGGCCCGCCATAAAACTGTAGCGGTGGTGGTTGCAGTCTGGTCGAGGGTGGGGATAGCCCAAGCGTACTTTGTGAACAAATCCGTTATTACCAAGATGTTCTGGTAGCGATCTCGTGGTCGGCCCAATGTCAAGAAGTCCATAGCCATGATATGAAGGGGGGCCTTCGCATGGATGGGTACCATTGGCGCTCGGACCTCCCGTCTGGACTTAAACAATATGCATCTCGGGCAAGCTTGAATTAGGGCGTGCACCGATGCCTCTAGCCCGGGCCAAAAGAAGAATCTCCTAAGCAGGGACACGGTCCTCTCCTGTCCCTGATGCCCCAACTGGTTGTGGTACGCCGAAACTAAAGCCGTTACCTCATCTGCGGGTACCACGATCTGGCGTACTTCTTCGCCCAACTTCGGGTCACTGACCCTTCTGCACAAAACGCCATCTCTCAGCTCCAGCCTGTCCCATTGCCCCAGCAGCCTCCTCCCAGTATCCGTCTGGGCTAACCTCTCCGCTGGCGTCAGCCGTCGGCCCTGTTCCAGCCATTCTCTTACCAGCCGCACATCTTGATCCCTGGCCTGTCTCTCCCTCCACCGACGGGGATCCCATCCCCAGTTCTCAGGCACGGCCTCTTGTCTGCTGCCTGGTGCCTCTACTGCTCCTACCATATAGCCCTCCTCCGGGCTGGCCCCTCCGGGGCTTTCCGCTTCGGGCAGCCTTGAGAGGGCGTCCGCGTTCGTGTGTTCACGCCCTGGTCGGTACTGTAGTTGATAGTCAAAGTTGGCCAGTTGGGCCACCCACCGCTGCTCCACGGCTCCCAGCTTCGCCGTCTGCAAGTGTACTAAGGGGTTATTGTCTGTAATGATCGTCACCTTGGCACCCCAGAGGTAGTCTTTAAATTTCTCACTTAGGGCCCACTTCAACGCCAGCAGCTCCAATTTGAAAGAACTATAGTTCGCATCGTTCCTCTCGGCTGGGTGGAGGCTCCGGCTGGCGTACGCGATGACCCTCTCAACTCCGTCCTGCCGTTGAGCCAACACCGCTCCCAGCCCGAGATTGCTGGCATCTGTATACAAAAGGAATGGTTTTGTGAAATCTGCGTATGCCAAGATAGGGGCCTGTAGCAGCTCCTGCTTCAATGTCTGGAACGCCGACTCACAATTTGCATCCCAGTCTACGTTGGGCGACCCCCGGCCCCGGTTACGACCTGTGCCAACCAGCAACTGATTAAGGGGTTTAGCAATTTTTGAAAAGTCCTTTATGAAACGCCTATAGTATCCCACAAATCCTAAAAAGGATCGCACTTGCCTCACTGTCCTCGGGGCCTTCCAGTCCTTCACGGCCGATACCTTTCCAGGATCTACGGACACTCCAGCCGCACTGACCACGTGGCCCAGAAAGTTGACTTCTCTCCGTAGTAAGTGACACTTATTGGGCTGTAGTTTCAATCCGTACTTCTCCATGGCCCGAAAGACTTCCTCGAGGTGCCTCAGGTGTGAATCAAAATCTGGGGAGTAGACAATCACATCATCCAGGTAAACTAATACTGACTCCATTAACTGACCTCCCAAGCACCGCTGCATCAGCCGCTGGAAGGTGGCCGGAGCGTTACAGAGCCCGAAAGGCATCCGGTCCCATTCAAATAGTCCAAACGGGGTTGTAAAGGCAGTCTTCTCCCGGTCTGTTTCGGCCACCTGCACCTGCCAGTAGCCACTGGCCAAATCTAGGGTAGAGTACCATGCCGACTGCGTGAGGCTGGCAAGCGAATCTTCGATCCGTGGCAAAGGGAAAGCGTCTTTCTTAGTCACGAGGTTCAGCTTACGGTAGTCCACGCAGAATCTCCAAGCCCCCGTCTTCTTTTGCACCAGCACTATGGGGGCCGCCCACGGGCTGCTGCTTTCCCTAACAACTCCTTGCTTCAGCATGCCTTGCAGGAGTGTACGTACCTCGGTATACAAAGTGGGCGGAATTGGGCGATACCTCTCCCGGCTGGGCCCTGCATCCCCGGTAGGTATATGATGTTGTACCACCTGGGTGCATCCGTAGTCTTCATCGTGGGTGGCGAACACATGCTGCCATCTCCGAAGGAGGGCCTGTAACTTCTGTGTCTGTGCCTGCTCTAAATCCTCCCCTTGTAACGACTCACCCGCCAGGTGGCTCGGCACACTCCTCTCCATACCACCCCATGGGGTGTCTACTTGTGTCAGGGCCACCTCGATGACAGTGGGGCACACCTGACGAAAACTAATATCCCTCTCTTCCCTTACTTGGTGGGATGTAACCGTTGTCAGACGGGCTAATCGTTGGTGCCGATGTAGTTGCACCGCGTATGGATGTACATTCCGTATCCTCACGGGGACTCTCCCCCGCCGGACCGTCGATAGTCCTCGTGCCACTTCCACTTGTGGACAATCCACATGGGGCTCCACCAGCACCCACTCTTCTGGGCCCGCTCTTCGGGGCGGTACTCGCGCCCACACAACAGCCTCACTTTTTGCGGGGACAGACAAAGCAAAACGACACATCACTCTTCCTACCTCTTCCTGTTCCCTGCGGACTTGGCTCATTTGCACCCTTCGACAGTCAGCTACCACACACTCCCACTTGGGCCTCTCTGCAGGTGGTATCTTCGATACGGGCCTAGCCCGAAATAGCTCTTCCCAGCAATCAGCGAGGACATTCATGCCCAACAGGGCTCGATGTGCACCCAGACAATGGTCTTGCACGATAATCACACCTTTCTGGGGGACCATCACTCCGTGAACCTCTAGGTCCGTCAATCGGTAGCCAATATATGGGATGTCGAGGCCGTTTGCGCCCTTCAGGGTAAGCCAGGGGGCCTCCGCCCCTGGTGCCCCTTGTTTCCCAAACACTTCTTCGGATAAACTCTCAGCAAACAACGTCACTTGGGAGCCTGTGTCTACCAGGCATTGAATCTCCTTGCCGCACACTCTCACCTTCGCCACGGGGCTACGCCCAATCATCTGGCTCCTAGAGCCATATCCTCTTCCAGGGTCTTCTCGAGGGGTCCCGGCCACACGACCCACAGTGGCCGGCCGACCTAAAAACCCCCTTCTGACGCCCTGCGGGGCCCACACTGACGGCTATAGTGACCTGGTTTGCCACAGCGGTTGCAGATGGGTCGCCCTTGCTCGTCCCATTCGAAACGGGGCCGGTTAAAGTGGTTCGGGCGCCTGAACGGCTCTCGGCCTCCCTCTGAGTACACTCGGTCTCGGGGCGCCGGCCGTGGTTCCTCCCGCGCCCGTCCTTGGCGCAATTCTCCTACGAGGGCTTTAGACAGTTCAGACATCTGATCGCGGACATCTTTCAAAAGTTCAGCCTTCAGTGCTTGCTTCCAGTCAGGGCCTCCGGGTTGTGCTGGTGCTACTTCACTGACAACCGCACACACTGGGGAACCACTCACCTCAGTCTCATCACCTTCCAGGGCCAGTGCCTCTTTCTTCAGATCTTCAAACGTAAGACCCGGGTCCCTTCGAAACTGGATACGTAGGCTCTGTCTCACCGGACCCTCCTTCAACCCCAGAAGAAACTGGTCCCGCAATAGAGTCTCTCCATCTCCCAACCCGTGGTCCCGACGGGTCTGTAGTCGGGCGAATTGCTCTCGCAACCTCAGGGCGAAAGCTCTAATCGGTTGGCGGGGGCCCTGCTTACAATTGAAGAACTGGGAGCGAAGGGCAGCTACGGGGGTGTGGTCACCATACTGTTCAGTGAGGAACTGGAACACGGTTTGGGCGTTGGCTCTAACGGCTTCGGGGGCGGCATGCACCTCTCGCCGCGCTTCTCCATCCAGGGAGTTTAACACAAACTGAAGCCGCTGGGCTGCACTAAGGCCCTGTAGGTCGGCCAAGTACTCTAGTTGAGCCTTCCATTCAGACAATCGTACCTCGGATTCTGTCCCCCCATATTTTTGAATCCAGGGGCTCCCCATAAAAACGGGCATGGCACGGGGTTGGGCTGAAAGCCCCGCGTTGTCGGTCATTGGACGACCTTGGTTACTCAACTCGAGGTGGAAACCCTGCCGACTACGCCAAATCTGTCACACCCAGGGGCTGGCTATGCTTTAACTAAGCCACACCCCTTCTCAACTTCCACCTCGAGGAGGTCCCCAAACCCGACCCAATGGCCAAGCAACACGAGAACAAGTAAGTGATAAAACAATCTTTATTTAAATATTTAAAAATAGCTTAGGGAATAGGGAAAGGGCAATTAAAACTAAACTCTAACTCGGCCCTCCAGATGGGCTATGGCCGGGAAGAGGTCAGGGAGCAAGGGGGCCACGGGGATCCGGGGCGTGGGGCTCGGGCCCCGGCCTGAGTCTTAGGTATCCGTAGCGCCCTCCTTCTTCCTCCTCTTCGCTGAATACAGCTCACGGTAAGTACTGGTTCACACAGTTCGTTCTCGAGGTGCCCACTCTCTTTCTCTTCCTCCACAGGCAACGGCTCTTCGCTGATTACAGCTCACAGTAAGTACTGATTCACCCAGTTCGTTCCTTGGGTGCTCACGCTCTTTCTCTTTCTCCACAGGCAACGGCTGGGACACACAGGCACAGTTAGTTCAGCTTGGTTTTGCTCTCACCTCTTCGCTGATTACAGCTCACAGTAAGTACTGGTTCACACAGTTCGTTCCTTGGGTGCTCACTCGCTTTCTCTTTCTCCACAGGCAGCGGCTGGGACACACAGGCACAGTTAGTTCAGCTTGGTTTTGCTCTCACCTCTTCGCTGATTACAGCTCACAGTAAGTACTGGTTCACACAGTTCGTTCCTTGGGTGCTCACTCGCTTTCTCTTTCTCCACAGGCAGCGGCGTAAGTACAGGTTTCCTCAGTCTCTCCTCGTGTTACCCACTCTCTCTCCTTTTCTCTCCACAGGTATCAACTTGGGCACAATAGCACAGTTAGTTTGCTTTGAATGGCTCTCACCTCTGGGCTGGACACAGCGTACTGTAAGTACAGGGTTCGCTCTATTCCTCCTCGTGTTATTCACTCTCTCTCTCCTTTTCTCTCCACAGGTATCAACTTGGGCACAATAGCACAGTTAGTTTGCTTTGAATGGCTCTCACCTCTGGGCTGAACACAGCGTACTGTAAGTACAGGTTTCCTCTGTTTCTCCTTGTGTTACTCACTCTCTTTCCTTTCCTCTCCACAGGTATCAACTTGGACACAAAACACAGTTACTCTGCTTTGGATGGCTTTCACCTCTGGGCTGGACACAGCGTACCGTGCTATCTCCGGAGATCTGAAGCACGCTCACAACATATACTGTACTGAACTAGGCTAGGGCCAGCAATCTCCTTGTCCTCCCACGCCGAAGTGCGTGAAGGCGGGGGTTTATCTGACAGGACACACGGCAATACACAGCAGCCCACAGCAATATACAACACCACGTCAAAATTATAGGTTTTCACAGCACGAAGACTCACCCACCACACTCAGTGTACGGAAAGGACACCCGTCTTCCTTCACTTCGCTTGGTTCGGATCTGGCGATGGAATATGCGGCCTAGCTAGTGATGTCGTCGTTGCGACTACTTCAATAAGTATTCCTTCGGCTCTCCCACCACACTATATTAGGGGTAGGGCCACCCTCCTCCTCCTGGAGAGATCTACACAACGCCAGGTCAATATACAGGGCACTTTCGACTGGCTCTTAGTACTCACATCAATGCCACTTCCAATCCCCTTTTTCACGTCGTCTCAGTTCGCCGTATAATCTGTTCACTTCTCAACCTTTAAGGTTCGCGATGTCTTCACAATCATACAATTCCAGCCTGAGGGAGAGAGAGAGTTAGACAGCTACCAGCAGCGTACCAAGACGGGCACAACCCAGTGCTTCACACACACCAAAGAGAGCTTCCCAGACTGTGAAATAACTTGGCCTTAAGTACTGCCTTGTCCAGCGTATCCTCCAATCACCAACCGCTGTCCCTAACTAGGCACAGGTGCATCGAATTCCCTGATTTTCCTTCTTACGGCGCTACCGGAAGTTCCGGTGTTCTGTTTTTCCGGTCCGGGCGGAAACACTTCCGGGCGGAACCAAACTTCCCGAATTTTGGTTCCGCCCCTAAAGATCGTCACCTTGTGACATAATCAGGTGCAAATAGTGTGTGTGAAAATGTATTATGGTGGGACTTAATATATGAATGCTCTCAACCTGAAAGCATGAGCATTCACATACTGTATCATTATACTTTTAAATTTAGACATACTTTAAAATGAAACATTATATTCAATGGGATTTGTTCTTTGCAAGCAACATCCATCCATCCATCCATTCTATTATATTCTGAACTGTTTTTTTATAAATGTTTCCAATTGGTTCCAAGTTGAATGTTAAGATGTAACTATTTACTTTGTTTTATAAATAAATAATTTCATTTAATAGTAATAATAATAATAATTAGTATTAATATATTAATAATATTATTAGTAGTAATAACTGATGTTGTTGTTATTTTGCCTTTTTCCATCTAGAATAGCGTGCTATTTAAAAAAAAACATCCATCCATGCATTCTCTATTTATTTAATTTAATTAAGTTTTTGATTACCTACAGTACTGTTCATAAACAGTTCCAATCAGTTCCAAGTTAAATTTAAAAACGTCATTCTATTTTTTATTTGTTACGTAATTATTTAGTAATAATAACAATAATAATAATTTGAGGCTTTTTGATGTTTTTCAGTCTAGAATTGCATGCACAGACCGATTATGCACAGATCAGCAATGTTTTATGAAAGTAAAAAGGGAGATTTTGGTTTGATGTTGAATTTAACATGCTAAATTGTAGTGATGTTGTAGATTTCTGTGTCGTCATAGCAACAGTGTAGGTGATTGTATGACATGGAAGTATAGAAGCAGGTGTGGCCTGCCGCAGTGTCTGTGTGTGTGTATGTGTGACAGAGAAACACACACACACTCACACACACAAAGAGAACCATGCCTGTGTGAAAGAGACATAAACAATGAGAGGCAGAAAGAAGGGGTTGAGAGAAATATGATGAGAGGGATGCAGGGTGGGTCTTCATCTAATTTCTGTTCTTCCTCATACTGAACTACTCTTACTGTAAGTTGACTAAAGCCCTTCTCCTAATGAATTTGTGTGTGTTCAGATGAATGTGAATGTGGCTTTTGTGTTCTGCTCTAACACACACACTTCTGCTGGTCTTAGCGATCAGCTAAATAGCATCTCAAAACATAGTGAGCTACCCACCTTTTAGGGCATGTTTGAATATTTAATTCAAACAACTTAGCATGTCTGTGCAAAAATGTTTTGTAGGCAGTGTTTTGAGTTTCACCAATATGAGGTTTATGGTTTTATTTCTACAGATAAATAAGAGTTTGAAAGCATGCTTGGTTAGCTCTAAAACTCACATGATTGTTTTCTAGATCAGAAAATTTGATGTTGAAAGTCTGAAAATCAATTTTCTATTCCAACCTGAATGTTTTCCATGGATGAGATTTTTTGGGGTCGTTATAATTGTAAAAATATTTTTAAAATAAGTATATTATACTCACCAAAGCTACATTTCTTTATTAAAAAGAAATAAGTAAATAAATAAATAAAAAACAGTGATATTGTGCAGTATTATTAAAACTTAAAATGTTTTTCAGTGTCATGTGACTTTTCAGAAATCATTCAAATATGCTGATATGGTGCTCAAGAATAATTTTGTATTTATTATTAGTGCTGAAATCAGTTTGCTGCTTTGTGGAAAGTAACAATGATGCATTTTTTCACAGCTTTCTTTTATGAATAGAAAGTTTAGCAATTTGAAATTTTTGCAACATTTTAAACGTTTTACTGTAACTTTTGATCAATTTAATGCATCCTTGCTAAATAAATATATGAACTTCTTTAAAAAAATAATAATAAAAAAAAACCTTAACTGACCCAAAACGTTTGAATGCTAGTTTATGTGTTTAAATAGATGTAAACCTGCATAACTCATTACTCTTTCCCTTTTATCTTGATCTCTCATTCTCTTAGCAGCCACATTACTGGAGTTTTAAGGTAAGAGACATCTCTCCCTCTCCAAATGTATGTGTTTGCATGTTGTGTTTCTGCATGTTTGTGTAGCTTTAATGATTCTCAAGGAAAACTTCTGATGCAAAACATCACAGTATATCCACAGTGCAATCAAACTAAAAAATGCATGACACAAAATGGCACTGAATGAATGAAATGTATCTATACATTAACTGGTAATTGTCTACTGAATGAATGGTGAAACGCTGCTCTTGCACACTGCCTCACAGGGAGTAACATTTAATGCTAAAGTGAGCACAATGCATTCTGAAGGTGCATACTGGGATAATCCAGTGGCTCTGTAGGAGCATTTATTATGGAAACTATATGGCAAATTATTTATTTATAGACTGTATGCATTTCCTGGAAGTCCATCTTTAAGGCAAACTCCTCCGCAAGGTTCCAGAGCACTGACTCACCTCCATTGTAAATGCAGCCTATGACATCAAAGTCCTCAAGGGACTTCTGCAGGTCTTCAAGATGTGAGAAGTGAAGCAACCGGTCTGCATCCCCTAGGGGCGGTCGGGACACCTACAGTCTATTTGGCAGTGGGACAATGCTGGAAATCCTCCAGAGCTGAGATACCTTTTACAGGATTAGGAGAGAGGACAGGTGTTGAAGAACCCTATGGAGCATCCCGAGGCTGATTTGGTCAAGCTGTGCACAGCCTTAATAGTCTTCTTTAACTCCAGGAGAGCTGAACGTGACAAACCTACGATCTGAAGTGTTACTAAGATCCTTTTGAGCAAAGAAATTTGCCCTCAGCTTTCTTCTGGTTTGCTCTCTTCTTGTAAACTGTATAAACCTTTGGAAGAAAAGTGTTTTTCATTTGGCGAATGCAGTGATCAGAAAACTAGGAACATTTTTGTGGTCAAAATCATTGAAATCTCACTTGTTATTATGTATGATTTATAAAATGACGACAGAACAGATTTGTGTTTAATTGTTGTGGGTTGCCTAATATTATTATAATTAATAATTTTATTATGCTTACTGGCCTTTACTGGTTTTAATAAAAATCACACTGTAAATAATAACCAAAAAGCAGATCAAAACAGTGTCATATTATAACAAAATTAGTACTTTACAAAAACACATTACCGAAAAAAAAGAACCTATGATAAATAAAACAGTATTTAATATTTTCTTTTCACAAGCTGTAATTAAAACCATTTATTTTACTTAATTATGCTTGCTATCGCTAATTATTATTATTTGCATTTTAGACTTATTTTGAGCACAAACGTGTTTGCTTTCTGCAAATGTAGTTAATTGCAAGTGTAACAGTTTAGTCAATTATTACTTTTTATTTATTCACTGATGGAACGTTTGAGAACGTTTGAGAAGAGCTAACGTTGAGTGCCATGTTCAGCTCATAATATATGGTACAAACAGTATTACTTTAATTGAACTTGAATAGTCAGTGACCGATAACCGTTACTACATTTGAATTTTAAGTCAGTTGCCTTGCTTCACTACCATTCATAAATCTTCTCCAATGGCCTCATGGGATAGTAAAGTGTTCATCGAATGCGCACTTCAGAATCCAGGAGGAAGAATTAGGTCATCCGGGTACTTCCCGCCTTTTCGAATACTATGAATTCGGACATACTACTCACCTCACATAATGTTTTTCGACTACTATATAGTAGGGAAGTAAGCGATTTCTGATGCAGAACGTTTCTCTTTTGATAAATGATGAAATAGTTCTCCACAGGGTTGACAGGTCCCATAACAAAACCATCCCAACTGCTACTTAAAACTAGTTCATCAGCGTTCCGTGGCAAATTAGCTATCATAGTTGCCTTCCTCATGGTCAAAACCGTGTTCCTGGGTGGCAGGAAGAGCTTCACCTGCATTAACATAACATAACATAACATAACATAACATAACATAACATAACATAACATAACATAACATAACATAACATAACATAACATAACATATAACATAACATAACATAACATAACATAACATAACATAATATAATATAACATAACATAACATAACATAACATAACATAAACAGCCCAATTGCGCGAGGAAACCTCACTTGGCAACACTAGTTTCTTCATGGTTAAAGTAGCCAAGTAGTGGCAATCTCACAGCACCCTCTGTTGGTGAAAATAATCACTACACGTTTGTTACCTGCAGGTAGTGTACTGTCGGTCGTTTTTTGCAATATATTTTTATGAACGAGCTGTAAAACGGGGACATTTCCGAGGACAGGAATCTAAAAGCTGCCTGGTTGCCCTAGATTGGAAACTCTTTGACAGCTTCTGGCATGTGGAAACGCACGGCTCGCTTTGGTTAAATTGGCCCCAGGTGTACCGATGAGCTCGTGGCATGCTGGACTACAAGAGAACCATCGGCTGTGCTGCACCAGGTTCTTGCATCACTGTTAGATTTTCTCACACGCATACATTAGATCTGAATATTAATAATGAATATCAATAATGAATAGATTACGTTAAGAATTCAGAAATTTATAATTAGTTGCCATTTAGACACTTAATACTGGGTGATTGTAAATGCATTTGTAGCTGGGACAGTTCTGCCCTGAAGTGTCTCGCTCAAGGACTCGATCGTCGGGCTTCGACAGATTGCTTTTCCCTGAATCCCTCTTCTCTAACTGTTTCCTGTCCAATCCTGTTAAAGGTAAAAATCCCATGAAATCTTTTCAAAAGGAACCAGTGTTAGCCGCGGGGTTGCTGTTACCTGTAAGATACACTAGCCTATACTGTCAAAAAATGATCTTAAGCTCTAAAAAGTATCTTATGCTCTCTAAGGCTTCATTTATTTGATCAAAAATACAGTAAAAGCAGTACAAATACAAAATATTATTGCAATTTAAAATCGACATTTGAATGTAGCCTGTTTTAAAATATAATTTGTTCTGAATTTTCAGCATCATTCCTACAGTCTCCAGTGTCACATCATCTTCAGAAATCATTCTAATATGCTGATTTGCTGCTCATGAAACTTTCTGGTTATTATCAGTGCTGAAATAAGCTGTGCTTTCAGGATTTTTCTATGAATAGAAAGAATTTATTTTAAAATAAGAACAGCATTTTTGCGAGAATGTTAGAGTCTGAATAGTCATTTTGAATATATGTAATGCATCCTGAATAGGATATGTGAGCATTATAGGTGATATTGGAGCTTGACAAAATAATAATAATAGTATATAAATAAAGAATTACTTTGTTGTGGGGCTTGCATAAACTTCAAACGTTAATTAACCACTTCAGCTGTTATTTTGATTTTTTGAGAATTAGGCATATGCAATATTGGACCCACCGGTGGGTCCCCAGAGTTGATGTGGTTAAATAAAATAAATGAAGCCTTGGTAAGCAGAATTTTTTTTTTTTTTTCAGATCTTTATATTACAAGTGCTGGTTTTTTTATTTTGAATAAATGCAGTTCTTTTTAACCTTTTATTCATCAAATGAGACAGCAGAACTGTTTCCAACACTCATAATAAATCAGAATATTAGAATGATTTCTAAATGATCATGTGATAGACTGGATGTTACATGTTTTAAAGTATATTCAAATAGAAAACTATTATTTTAAATTGTAATAATATTTCACAATATTACTGTTTTTTCTGTATTTTGATCAAATAAATGCAGGCTTGATGAGCAGAAGAAACTTCTTTCAAAAACATAAAAAATAGTAATGTTTCCAAACTTTTGGTCTGTACTGTATATAAAAAACCATATATATATACATATATATATATATATATATATATATATATATATATATATATATACAAAAAATTTAAAATTAAAAAGTGTTATTATAAACTAAAAAGAAAACATTAAAACCATAAAATAGACTTTTTAAAATGACATAGAAATTTAAATTAATACAGAATATATAAAATATATAAATATAATAATAAAAACTTTATAATATTATCACTGTGATACCAAAATAACACTTGTTTATTTATATAACTCATTAAGACAATAAATTTACATAAATGTACACTTCACACCTTCTCTTGTTGTTGCCAAGTCACTAGCAAATCTCCATCTCTCTGGCCACATAAACACACGCCACACTTCTCAATCAATAAGTGCTGTCGTGTTGATGCGGTCATGCTAATTAATGTATTAACTAAGGGGAAATGAGGTTAATTCACTCTTATTGTGAAGCCATTAACCTGTAGCCCATAGAGATAGATTCCAGAATCAATGATGCTGTGATTCTCGGTAGATTTATGCATCCATAATTACAATATATTGTCAAACTAATACATTTATTTGGTTTGTAAATAGATATTTGAAACTTGCAGCACATTCCTGATTATATCTGTCACTAGAATGGAATCCCAGGACTGTTAACACCCTTGAAATTTGGCATGGAGGGGCACAGCTGCAAACATCTGTCCTGTCCATCAAGACTTCACGCATTCTGATTGGCTGGAATGCATGTCAATCAAAATGTATTGGCCAATTAGAAGTGTAGGAACAGTGTGTTCAGGTTAAGAACGATTCTTAGTACTGCAAACTTTCTCTGTTATGCACCTCCACATCTCTGACATCCATACTGTATGTGCTGTGCTGAGATTTAAAGAAAGCAGATATTGCTGCATGGTGTAAGTAGAAGCCTTTCCGCTTGCAAATTCCAAATTTTTGACATTTTTGTCTTGTTTGTTAATCTGTTTGACATTTTGGTTTGTTATTAAAGAAACCTCTGGAATATCATATGTTTCTGTATTGTTTCTGTATTATGTAAGTTATTTTTTATTTGTTTTTATTTATTTTTTGCTGATTGAAAACTCATTGATTTGTTTTTTCATATATATATAAATGAATGCTTTTATTCAGGATGCATTAAACTGATCAAAAGTGACAGTAAAGACTTTTATAATGTTACGAAAGGTATTTCAAATAAATGCTATTCTCTTGCACTTTCTATTCGTCAAATAATTCTGAAATTATATTTTTCACAAAAAAATAAGGAGCACCACTATATTCAACACTGATACTAATAAGAAATATTTATATGACTGAAATGTGTGTGTGTGTGTGTGTGTATATATATATTTATGTATATGGATATGTTTAGTTTATGGTATGTTATAGCTTTATTAAAAGTATTCAAATAGAAAACTAGAAAATATAAATTGTGAAATCTTCCGACCTAAAAATGAACAGAAATTCAAACATATAATCATATGAGTGAAGAGCTAAACTGAAAAATCCACATGAATTTGAGGATGCCTCCTGTGGGATATCTTCTTTTGCTTCAGCCACAGCAGCAGTCGAGCTGACATGATCATGTTATCAGCATGATCTGACAATGTTTCAGCCTGCATGCGTTTCCTTTCACTACTTTGGACACACACACGCACACACATCCCAGTTTTCCCTAGACGCTCTTTTGCCTTCCCATCACAGTGGTTTCATTACCCTTGCAAAACTGCTAGTTCTGCAACACGGGCAGTTAGAGAGTGTTTTCTCCATCCCTCGGCTCTGAGACTCACACTGATCCGCCTGTCTCCTGCAGGCTCGGACTCCACGCAGTGCCGCGGGGCTGCAGCAGCACTCACTGGGTGAGCAGGTGGGAGGGCGAGTGTGTTATGCATCTGCGGAGAATTTGGAAAGCATGGCCGATGCTGAGCTGCCGCTGGGCTTCAGTCGCTCCAACATCCTCAGACAGAGTCTTCCACTGTCACGATCACCCAGCCAAGCTAAACTGAGAGCACCGGGTATGACACATCAACACTTCTGTTTTAATGTTAGTCAAGCTTTCGTGCACCATTTAATCATTTAGAGCATGTTGGCATTCTCTATCTGACCTGGATTTGTAACTTGTTATACTGTATGTATAAATAACCTCTATTTTTATTGGCTAACCTCCATATTTAGCACAGTTTACAATCCTCATGAAGGACCACGATGCTAAATGCTGACGGCATGTAAATACTGATATGTTCAATGATATTAGAGTTATTTATTTATATAGATTTAATTCGATTTATTGAGTGTATACATATATAATAAATCCAGTTATGGTAAAAGTTGCTCTGCCATTTACCAAACTGAATGGTTTAAAGCCGAGAAATTTTGTCTGCTAAGTTTTATTGTAAGTAAATGCTTCCTATTATTCTACATTCATAATTTACTTCCATTCAAAACTTTGGGGTTGGTAAGAAGTCATTTCCACTCGCCATGACTGCATTTATTTGATCAAAAATACAGTGAAAACAGTAATACACTGTGAAATATTTGTATTATTTAAAATACGTTTTCTATTTGAATTCATTTATTCCTGTGATGAATTTTCATGAATCTTCAATGTCACATGATCTTTCAGAAATCATTGATTTGCTGCTCAAGAAGCATCGATTATTATTATGAATGTTTAATATTTTTGTGTAAACCGTGATTTTACGATTCTTTGATGGAATAGAAAGTTCAAAAGAACAACATGTATTTTAAAAAGAAAAAAAACATTTGTAAAATTACATATATATGGAAATTTGTCATACAGTTGAAATAAATCTACAAATTGTGACATCATATCAATTCCTGTAGTTCAAACAGTAGATTGTGGCAACATCAGTGTCATAGGTTCAATTCCCAGGGCATGCATGAATTGATAAATACATGCACTCTGAATGCAGTCTAAGTGAAGCGTCTACATAAATATAGATTTATTTCCCTGCGTGAGTCAATTTTACAACTTAATTTAATTTCAATAAAAATTCTGGGTGAAACAGGGAGGGAGTTTTTACACTCTTAGCAGTTATGCAACCATCCAGACTGAGTCTGACAAAACCAATTATACACAGTTAGTTCTGGTGCACTAATTTGATTGGACAAGCAGCGTTCAATATTTTATATAGCTGCAAGAGAATGTATCACTTTTTGTATAACTCAGTTGTACGGTTGTATTGCATATCAAATATCAACTAAATCAATTTTTTGTGTCTTTCTCAGCGGTGTTGTTTTTGCAGTTTGGTGACGAGACACGGCGGGTGCACATTACTCATGAGCTGACCAGCATGGAGACGCTTCACGCCCTCATCGTGCACATGTTCCCTCAGAAACTGACGATGGGCGCATTGCGTTCGCCTGGCACAGCTCTCCTTATAAAGGATGAGGCACGCAACATCTTCTACGAGCTGGAGGACCCTCGTGACATCCACGACCGATGTCTCATCAAGATTTACTGCAGAGAGGCTCCACTACGAGACACACACTACAATGCACAACACACAGCCCACGCAGTACACCACACACACATCGCCAACGGAGACCTGCGGGTGAGTGAACACATGTGGTTAAAACCGGTAGCTGTATAACATATTATGTCAAATAAAACATCCCAATGTCAGTAACTAACAACAAAAAGAAACATAAGCATATTTTTTCAATTCTTAAATAAGTATTCATATGTTAAATGAACAATATTAAAATAATAATCCGATGACTATGCTCTCTTGTTTTTGTACCTTAAATTATACAGTAGTTCATACATTACATAACATAATTTTACCAATGTTTTACTGTAAATTACATGCATTATTTTTTTAAGATATACATTTTCTCCTTGAATTATAATTTATACAAAGATAATTCATGTTTTTTTCTTAAAATGTAATTTTACACTCTTTTACAGTAAAATAACATTTTGTTAAATATAATATAAATTCACTATAAATTGTAAAGTGTTTCAATCTTTATATATTTTACATAAAACATTTTTTTACCAATGTTTTACTGTAAAAGTATATGCATTTAGATCATATGATTCATTTTAGATACGCCTTTACTTAAATTGTAAATTACAAAAATTATCTATTCTTTACAATAACATATTTACACTATTTTTTACAGTAAATATTTTTTTAAATATAATATAAATTCACCAAAAAATAAGGTTACAAGAGAATATATATGGTCTTGAATGCATGATATTTATGAAATATTATAAGTCATTAAATAAAAAAACTTTTACTACAAATCAAAATGTCGTGGTCAGTAAGATTTTATTTATCTATTTGTTTGGAAATAAATTAATGTTTTTATTCATTGATAAAAAATATTAAATGTTACAAAAGATTTCTAATTCAAATAAACGCTGTTCTTTTGAACTTTCTATTGATTAAATAACTTTTTTTAAGTGTTTCATGTTTTCCAAAAGAATATAACACAGTTCAACTGCTTTCAACATGGATTATAATCAGAAATGTTTCTTGAGCAGCAAATCTTCATATTAGAATGTTTTCTGAAGGTCATGTGACACTGAAGACTGGAGTAATGATGCTGAAAATTAAGCTGTGCATCAAAGAAATAGATTACATTTTAGAGAAAACGTGCAATAGCACAGTTGTGTTCAGATACTATGAATTTTTTCTGTCATATGTCATGTGTGTTTAACTTCTGACGACTTCTCTCCTGTTCTGTCTCTCTTTCTGTCTGACTCCTCCAGAGAGAGCTGGTGTACACCTCAAGGGAATCCTCTCCCACGCAGCGTTTAAACACACTCCCGTCTTCCTCTCCTCCCTCTGGATCTCCGTCACGCTCGCAATCACGTCTTTCTTACACAGGTGGGCGTCCGTCCTCTTACGCGGGTCCCCATGCGTCACCTCAGCTCCACCCCTATCAGCAACACCATGCCCACCCCGGAGGCCACGCCTCCCAGCAGGCTGCCCACCCTGCATTTTGCTCCTCCCCAAGTGCCATTCTAGAACGGCGTGATGTGAAGCCAGACGAGGAAATTACCTCATCCTCGAAAAGTGTGGTGTTGCTAAAAAACGAAGCGATATACGCAGACCCATACACGCTCGTCCAGGATCCTCGGCTCAGCGTTGCCTCGCCGCAAGCTCTGGCATACCGCCGTGGGTCTGTGCGCTCTATTGGTGGCTACCCTGTTGCGGCATTGCAATGTGAGCTGGAGGGTGCCCTCTACAGGCCCGGTGGTCCCATATACGCAGATCCATATGCTGCGATGGGCTTCCGCACCCTACCTCCAGCCTCGCCTCAGAAACTGTCCGATGGCAGGGATCCGTATGGCAGCCATCCGGGACGAGGGTCCCCTGGGAGACATGGCTTTCGTAAAGATGGCTCTGTGTACATAGAGAGTCCAAAGAATCGTCCAGGAGGACCACCTCTGGAGCAGATATGTATGCTTGGGGCCCCCGGAGGAGACGGAGGGCCATTACCAGTGTACGGCTCAACATTACCTGGCAATGAAGAGACCAGGTGAGAGTCATTTCTGCTTAGCTTTTTTTTGATTTTTTATTATATATAATTAGGGGTGCACCGAAATTTCGGCCGCCGAAAATTTTCAGACGAAATGGCATTATCGGTTTCGGGCCGAAATAAAAAAAACTGCCGAAAACGTAAACCGAAAATGAATGTCACCCGCCACTCCCATCCGTGAGCAAGCGCTTAGGTTAAAATCTCCAAAATTGTGGATTTTTTTTGCACAATTTTTAAAAAACTATTTTATTTGATGGAACATAAAACTTGAAGAATAATTATTATTTATATTTATTGTTAAAAATATTTTAATTTTTGTTATGTAACTGTTAAGAAAAGTTTGATTATTATATTGTGATTTTTCAATTCAGATCCATTAAATCCAAGCAATATATATATTCGTTTTTAAAAGAATCCATTTTCGGCTTCAGTTTCGGTTTTCGGCCAAGTGCATCCTAAATTTTCGGTTTCGGTTTCGGCGCAGAATTTTCATTTCATTTCATTTTATATATATATATATATATTAGTGCTGTCAATCGATTAAAAACTTTAACTAGATTAATCACACATTTTTTCTGTGATTAATCGCAATAAAAAAAGAAATGTTTTTGTACGTTTTTAATATATTTTTTAATGTAATAATTTCACAGTTAATCAAATTAATGTAGAAACAACATAAAGACAGTATATTTTAAATACTTGTTTAAATGGCATCTTTTTATGAATGAAGGCCAGTATTACTGATATTAATACAGCTACTGATTTATTTTATTTTTTTTTACATTTATTATTAGGCTTCAAAAATATAACAGTTTTTAATTTAAGTAAACTTAAAACAATGCTAACATAAACCCATAATAAATGTCATGTTTACTCCTGCCCTTCCTGTCTTAACAGTTAGGAAATATACAGAAATTGAATAAAGTTATCAAAGTTATATGCAGTCTGCACTGCATAAACTATAAATTAAATAGTTAATCCTTATTAAAGCTACAAAAGTTATTTAGTCAAGAGCAGCGAGTCATTTTCTCTGTTCCCTTTGTTCTGTAACTTTACTGACAGGAAGCTTTATTGGCTGCTGTCCCTTTAAGAGCAGACAGACACGCGGATCTCACCGTTTATATACTGTCTATGGATCTCGCCTCATTCTCTCACAACTCTTTTTGTTCATTTTAGACTTTATATAAATCATTTAAGATTGCTCTTATGAGGATAATCGACAAAACTGGCACTTTGGGATGTTTATTGTTAGTTCAAGCGCTTAAGAGAACTGAATTCTGGCGCCCTGTCTATGCATTGTGTGCGTGTGTGTGTGTGTGTGTGTGTGTGTGTGTGTACGTGTGTATGTGTCACATAAGGGCATTCACAGACAGCGCATTCTCTTTTGTCTTGCCGTGCTTGAAATGTTTAAAAGCATTTAAATGAATAAGAGCGCGATCATATAATGTAAAGCTAGCCAACGGATGGCAGAAAATACGGATGCTGCGTTAATTGCGTTAAATATTTTGACACGTTAAACCAGACAAAAATTAATTGCATGCGTTAACATTGACAGCACTAATATATATATATATATATTTAAATACATATTCATTTTAATAATGCATTATAATCTAAATAAAAATATTTTACATATTTATTTAAATATATTTTTTAGATTTATAATGAATTAATTAGACATTTTATTTTTAATTATTTACAATAATATGTATTTTTTTTATTTAGGATTTGATTTAGTATCATAAGAGTATGTACACATTTTGTTTGGATGAAATGTTTTGCGAGATAATTTTGTTTGTATGTGTTTAATGGTATTTTGTATTTTTAGAGAGCGCATGGAGGCCATGGAGAAGCAGATAGCCAGTTTAACCGGATTAGTTCAGAGCGTTTTGACCCGAGGCCCAGACAGCCCGTAAGAAATCTGGACTACAGTCCAATACTAGTGAAACTCACTATTAAACCTGAAACTTTTGAATGACTTTTGAAGCTGTCAACATTCATTTAATGGTATTTTTAATAATGCATGTCCATGTAACTTATATTAGCGTGCAATTGGAGTTTGTCCCCCAAGCTTCCTGTTTTTGTCTTGCAGTGAGAAAGCAGAAACAGCAAGCGACTGCTCTGCACCAGAGAGTGAGTACCATATGGTCTTAGTGTGTGTCATTATGGCTTGTGTGAAACATTGCTAAAAACGTTTAAAATTTCAAAGATGAAGACATTTTATTACATGCACTAAAACTACCATACTAACAAACACAATCAAAATGAATACAATTCAACATAGGCCCATCATATTAATGCTTGAACATTAATGCATGAGCATTGTTTGGTGTATAAGGTTAATAAAATAATCTCATTGACATCAAGTGAACACTTCCAACAAATCCTGAACTTTTTGTGCTTCAGAATAGCTGTTACTAAACTAATTATGTTCACAAGAACAATTAAGTGATGCAGAGTAGGCGTATCAATTAACAGGTCATTAAATGAGTGAATCATGCATGGTGGTGAGAAGACACGACTAAAGGATGTTTATCTTAATGACAGAAGCAGGCAGGCCAAGTCCTCAAGGACCGCAGTATGATCTGACTTCAAATGAAGCTCATTTGGATTGGTTTACATCAGCTAATGTTTGTTTGTGTTTTACGGCTGTAGTCCATGACTGAGTTCATGATTTGAGTGTCGGTAATGTAAATTAACATGAATAGAAATCTTGCTGATGCCACAGACACTATATTATATTATATTATATTATATTATATTATATTATATTATATTATATTATATTATATTATATTATATTATATTTAAATATTTATGATTTATATTTAGAAATTATAATTTATATTTTATTATAATTTATGAGACATCATATTTCTTTTTAAATAATAACTTTACTTCAATGTATTTAATTTATTGTTTATAATGAATACATTTTGAATTTAATATATATATACAGTACAGACCAAAAGTTTGGAAAATTACTATTTTTTATGTTTTTGAAAGAAGTTGCTTCTGCTCATCAAGCCTGCATTTATTTGATCAAAAATACAGGAAAAACAGTCATATTTTGAAATATTATTACAACTTAAAATAATAGTTTTCTATTTGAATATACTTTAAAAAAATAATTTATTCCTGTGATGCAAAGCTGAATTTTCAGCATCATTCCTCCAGCCTTCAGTGTCACATGTAACATCAGTCTATCACATGATCATTTAGAAATCATTCTAATATTCTGATTTATTATGAGTGTTGGAAACAGTTCTGCTGTCTGATATATTTGATGAATAAAAGGTTAAAAACAACTGCATTTATTCAAAATATTTTTTTTTAATAATATATATTCTTTACTATCACTTTTTATCAATATAACACATCCTTGCTGAATAAAAGTATTGATTTTATTTAAAAAAAAAAAAAGAAAAAAAAATTACTGACCCCAAATTACTGACCAGTAGTGTATATTGTTATTACAAAATATTTATATTTTAAAAACATAGCTTCTTTTTTTTGTTTTACTTTTTATTCATCAAAGTATCCTAAAAAAAGTATCACATGTTCTGAAAAAATATTAATCAGCAGAACTGTTTCCAACTTTGATAATGAATCGTCATATTAGAATGATTTCTAAAGGATCATGTGATAATGATCCTAAAAATTCAGCTTTGCATCACAGAAATAAATGATATTTAAAGTATAATAAATTTAACAACAATTATTTTAAATTGTAATAATATATCACAATATTAAATTTTTTTCCCTGTATTTTTGATCAAATAAATGCAGGCTTGATGAGCAGAAGAAACTTCTTTCAAAAACATTAAAAATAGTAATGTTTCCAAACTTTTGCTCTGTACTGTATATATAAATATATATATATATATATATATATATATATATATATATATATATATATATATATATATATATATACTTATTTAGATATTTTAATTATTTGTAAAGTCATTATTTATAATGTATTTATTATATATATTTTTAAATATATTTCTATAAATAATATAACTTATATTATTTTTTAGGTTTAATTTTTTTTATTAATTAAATGTTTTATCAATATAATAATTTTTTTTTAATTAATTAAAAATATTAATATTATATTGATATGTTGTTTTTCATATGTGTATAGTTTTTATATTTATTTAAATTTATTGTAACATAATAAAAATGACTATATACATAACATATTTGGCTGTTTTATTTATTTTTATATTTAAAATTTGTCCTTATTATTATTATTTAATAGTATGCATTTCTGTTTATTCATTTATTATAATTTCTTGTGCGCTAGTATGTGTTATTTTGGGGACAGTTAACTGGTGATATTTTATATTTCAGCTGGAAGGTTTAGAAAACAAAAAGGTATATTACTATATGTCTGGTTGTCTGTCACTTTCTCTTGGTTTCCCCTATGTGTGTTGCGTTACAGATTGTGTTGCATTGCGATTTGTGCATTGCAATTTTGCGTCAGGAGTGTGTATAGAATGTTTGTATTGAGGGATCTCAGATCCTGGAGTTTGGAAACCATCTGTTTAAGTATATACAGTGTCTATAAAAAGTATTCACCTCATTTGACTTATTCATTTAATTAATTTTATACATATTATTTAAGATTGCAGAGCACTTTTGAGTTCACCAACAGCAAAATTGTGAGTTAAATACATGATTCATGTAGCACAAAAAGTCCAATGTGGTGTATTCTTTTATTGGCACTGGATATATACAGTATGTCTGTCCTATAGTTTCTTCCCGAATGTTTTTGTTGTATGGAAATTCCAACTAACACTTGAATGTCAGTGTATTAGAATGTTTTGTCTTCCTTTTCCAGTTCTTAAAAGGATCTAATAAGGACATCGAAGTCTGTTTCTGAGATTATGTAACAGTTTGAATGTATATGCAAACAAGGGTCTGATTGTATGTTGCATGAATATACAACGTACTGTAGATGTACTGAGTTCTGTCGGGCTTGTTTTTGGATGTGACTCATAATGTACAAATCAAGACAAAGAATCAGATGCCTTTTGTTGTTCTTTTGTGGTTAATATGCAAATTAGGCATTTTCAGAAATAATTAAATAGATTTAGACATTTAAAGCAGAATGACTAACAGGCTTATAGTGAAATCTGATTATCAGTTACAGATTTAAAATGAAATTGCATGTGTATTTATATTTTAAGTTTAATGTTTTATGTATGACGTTTGCTCCTGTGGCTTGGTAGTGTCATCACCATCTGCTCCTCTGGCTCTGATGCCGCCTCCGCCCACTGCAGCCTCTCAGCCAATAGCAATGTCCTGTTCACAAATGCAGCTGCACCTTACTGACCTGCAGCAGCACACAGCTGAACTGCGCAAACAGCTGACACAACTGCGCCAGTTACAGGTGTGTGTGTGTGTGTTTTGTGCGTTCGTAAGTCTCATGTAAGCTCTAAAAACTGCTGTGTATTTAGATGGATAGATAGATAGATAAGCTGGATGGATGGATGGATAGATAGATTTATTCATTTCAATTGTGTATACATCAATTAATGTTTATTTGAAATGTATAATAAATTAATTTAAAATATATGTATTATAAATATTTATTATTTTATATTTATTTTAATGATAAATGTATTCTAATATGGCAATTTTGTTATTATTATTGATATATTTTATTTACTCTGACTTTATACTATATTATCTTTTTAATTGTTTGTGTGCATATATCCTTTTTAATTTAAAATGTATAATAATTTAAACTATATGGAAATGTATATTTATTTACATATTGATTTTAATGTTTGCTGTTTAATATGTATATTTATTTTAATTAAGAATTATTAATAATAAGACATAATAATAATAATATTAATAATTTATAAATATGACATTATTATTATTTACTATTTTATAATAATATGTATTTTTATATATTATATTTTAATTATAATTTATTGTGCACTGGTGTGTATTATTTTAGGGACAGTTAACTGGTAATATTTTATATGTGAGCTGGAAGGTTTAGAAAACAAATAAATTATATTACTTTGTTTTGCTGTGTATTTAATCTTGTGCATAGGTGGGAATTATTTTTTGTATAATATTGCTAGATGAATAGCAAAAATTCTAACTTATGACATATTCATTGGGGTAAATTGATTATAAATAATGCCTTAAATTCATTTTATTCACACAAAGCTCTGAAATTGCTTAAGAAGACTAGGAAATTAGCACATAAATAATACATTTTTATGTTTTTGGAGCTTGACAGGCAGTTGGATGGGAAATGTGTACTGTATAAAGAGTCTAATACAATTTTTATGTATCTATTCTTCCCGTTTATATCTAACAATATTTTATTCATATGTCCAGGTTTGTATATCTGTGTGTTTTACAGTTGCAGAATCAGGACTCCGTTCAGGCAATACTGAGGCAGACGGAGTCTGATTTGGGGATGTGTCTGATCGAAGCGTCTCGCACACAAGAAGATCCATTACAGCGTCAGCGTCTTCTTGTTGAAGAAGAGAGGCTACGCTACCTTAATGAAGAAGAACTTATTATACAACAACTACAGTGAGCTAAAGCATCTGCAACATCTTAATGAGAACACATACTGAAAAACAATGCTGCATACGATTTTTGTTTGATGCAATTTGTTCCTTTGTGTTTCCAGCGATCTCGAGCACTCGGTGGAGGAAATGAGAATGGGGGCGGGACTTAACCATCACCTGGTGACAGAACAGGAAATAGAACAGAAGAGTCTGGAGCTCAGGAGACTGGGAGAGACTGTCACTGACCTCAAGAGTGAGTGACCAATCAAGAAGAGGAATTTGCACACAGCATACCATTCATGCTACCGACCATTAATGATTATTTTAATTATATAATAATCCATTTTGTTTGTTTACACAAAATTTGGAATATACAATTATAATGAACATTCCTTAGGGATTCGGATTAGGTGAGCTATATAGTTTTTGATTGACTAAAAAGACCCTTCATGAATCAGACTGTACTGATTGTGCTATGCATTTTGATTCACTTTCAAAGACCGGCTCATATTAGCCATACGTTCAAGAGTCAGACTACACTGGTTGTGCTGTACTGTATGATTCACTACAAAGTTTGTTTAGCAATCAAACTATACTGATTACACTGTAATTGTTTCTGGTTAACTGAAAAGAATGAATCATGAGTTTGGGAATCAGACTTCACTGAACGTGCTGATGTTTTTTTTGATCCACTAAAATGAACTGGCTCATAAAAGTCATTCATTCAGGAATCGGTCTAAATGTGTTGTGCTGTATGTTTTTTGATTCACTAAATGTTTTTTGAGCCATTCCTTGTTTAAAGAGTCAGACTACACTGACTCTGCTATATATTTTTGATTTACCAAACAAAACCAACTCATAAGAGTCATTTGTTCAGGAGTCGGACTACACTGGTTGAGCTGAATGGTTTGGATTCACTAAAAAGATCCATATCTTCAGAATGATTCATTCATGAATTGCAATATACTGGTTGCACAGTATATTTTTGATTCAGTAAAAAACTCATGAGAGTTCGTTGTGCTATATAATAAAAAAAAAGACTCATAAAATGATTAATTCGTTCTGATATCAGACTACATTGGTCTTGATCTGTCTTGGTACACAGTAGCGCTGTGGAAATCTATATAATCCAATTATAGGCTAATTCTATATACTATATTCTACAATTTATGTTTAGATCAGTTCCCGAATTTACAAAGTAAGATGCGTGTGGTATTGAGGGTGGAGGTGGAAGCCGTCAAGTTTCTGAAAGAGGAACCTCTCAGACTGGAGGCCCTGTTGAAACGCTGCAGAAACATCACCAATACACTCGCTCTACTACGAAGGTAACGCACACAAACACGTAACCATTCACTCTTGTTTGGATACGTTCTCTAGTGCCATGCCTAAAGCATTCCTCAGTGTGTGTTTGTGTACAGGCAGGTATCAGAAGGTGTGTGGAGGACACCCGATGACTTTAGTAGTTCAGTTTCCAGTGCAAGTGACACTGACTTCAGCAGGAGCTCCGATCTAGATATTCTCGCCAGCCCTTCTCTAAATCTGTCTGATTTAGGATGCACCTTATTGGGCACTGCCACTCTTTCTGCCTCCCTGGGCACTAATACCTCAAATCCTGGCTTGACGAGTGCTTCTAGTATAGGTAAACACCAGTTTTACTGTCTCTTTGAGGTTTTGATTTATTTAAGGAGTTGTTGATCTTTTTTTACTCGCCTTCAGGCCATTCAATATATAAATTACCATATTTTCCAGACTATAAGTCACACTTTTTTTCATAGTTTGGCTGGTCCTGCGACTTATAGTCAGGTGCGACTTATTTATCAAAATTAATTTGACATGAACCAAGAGGTTCTGGCGGCTGTAGACGGTAATGTTTTCTCTTGGTTCTTGGTTCTAAATGAATGCGACTCATAGTCCAGTGCGACTTATATGTTTTTTTCCTCCTCATGACGTATTTTTGGACTGATGCGACTTATACTCAGGTGCGACTTATAGTCCGAAAAATATGGTAGTTTTTCTTAATTTGAACAGATTTGGAGGAATTTAGCATTATATCACTTGCTCACCTATGGATCCTCTGCAGGGAATGAATGGGTGCCGTCAGAATGAGAGTCCAAACAGCTGAAGGTGAAAAAGTGAAAAAAGTTGTCTGGTCTGAATCAGGAGAGAAATCTGCACAGATCAAGCACCATGTTAACAGTCCAAGACAGTTCTTAAAAATATGTTGGTGGTTTTTGATGTGAGACAACAACATGGCATGGACCTTTTTACTAGAGGAAGCATTATTTTAGATTGTGGACTCATATTTTGGCCAGTTTTATAAGCCTTGATGCATTTGTTACTTACAAACACACCTGTTTTTACTTTACATTTTAATAGATGGATATTTATCAGCTGTTTGGACTCTCATACTGATCTTTAACTGATATATTTAACTTTGGGAACATTATTGGCTAATGCTTGTTGGATAATTTATTATTTAAATGACTAACTGATTCATTGATTGATTGACTGATTTTAGGATGTACCACTAGTCTGTCGAAAGTGCTTGGCTCTGCTGTTGGTGCCAGTATGACCAGCAGTGGTATTCCTGGCAGCACTACGCTGGGTAACTGGCTGGCAGGGGCCGGGGTGACAGATCCCATCATGCCTGAACTGGACGGCACCTCAACAGGGCCAATAAAGACCAGCGGCCTGGAAGATCTGCCCGCACGTAGAGAATCTGACAAAGGAGTATCTGTGGAAGTCCGATTGGTAATGAACACACTAGTGACTAGATTAACTTTTCTTTCTGTTTTTTTGCGGCTTCGGTTTCAAAAGTCATGTCGAAATAATAAAATGATGATTTCCAGACCTGAAATTTTTAAAAGTACTATAAATATTTTAACATTTTAAAGGTTTGAATCATTTTGCTAACTTCAGCCCTTTACTCTCTCCAAAATGGCAATGTAAACACACGCATCACACCCTGGGTAAGATTTATTTAAAGTTTGGGAACCTCTGTGCGATAACACATGTACATGTGTCTTTAGGCTGCAGAGCGAGACTGGGAGGAGAAGAGAGCCAGTTTAACTCAGTTCAGTGCTCAAGACATCAATCGCCTGTTGGAGGAAACTCAAGCTGAGCTGATGAAGGCCATTCCAGATCTGGACTTCGCCGCCAAGCAGATCACCAAACCGGCAGTACCGCCAAAACCCCAGCTGTCCTCCCTCCCAGCACCTGGTTCAGCCTCCTCCACTCCTACCTTAACACCTGAACATCAGCCCAGCAAAACCCCACCGAAACCACCCAGCAAAGACGGCATCCCACGCAGGGGATCAGGTTAGATAATATCATTTCTGCAGCAAGAGCTATAGTAACTGCCTTATGATTTTGGTTATGCTTCATTTTGATCTGAATAATCAATAGACAGATTAACAGGTTTATTGATCAATTAATTTGATTGATTGATCAGGGGAGTTGACTGTGCCACGGTATCGCACAGAGAAGCTGTCCAAGTCTCCGCCTCCTCCTCCTCCACGACGAAGTTTCCCATCAGGTCTTGGGCTCACGACCAACAGCAGTGGAGAAGTTATCACCGTAAACAAGAGCTTGAAGGTAAACACCAATTTTGTGGGGATATATTAAAGCATTTCAAAAAATATTACAGGTTGCGACAAATTAATAAAATGTTTACAGGCAACATTCATCTGATCTTGGTAAAATTAGTATCAATGAATTCAGCATGACTCAAGTAATCTGTCACGAAAGCTGATGATTTTCTGACATTTAAAAAGTTTTGAGCAAATATTAATTTCATGACCTATATGTGGCACTGTTCCCAAATTTGGCATGTTCACTCAGATCATGGTGTTAATGATGTGTGCCAAGTTTTGTTTTGACAGATTAAAGTTTTTCCAAGATATTAAATCTATTCTACTTTATATATGCCAATTTTGGGTCAAAATCATTACATTCACATCAACATAACTTTTGCAGCGGTGCTGTTTCCAAATTTGGCATGTACCTTCAAATCATGGTGATGAAGTGTGCCAAGTTTTGTTTCAGTAGATCAAAGTTTTGCCAAGATTTAAGATCTGTTCTACTTTATACATGGTAATTTTGGTATATATGCTAATGCTAACCGATCTCATAACCTGAAGGTGACGCTGTTCCCAAATTTGGCATGTACACTTAGATTACGCTGCTGATGAAGTGTTCCAAGTTTTGTTACAGTAGATCAAAGTTTTGCCAAGATACACATTATAATTTTGGGAAATTATCAATAGACTCACATCATCATAACTTTTGAAAACTGATCATCTGAGCCAGTTTTGTAATAATTGAACAGAATTTGAAGTACAGTATGAGTAGCATAGTAACAAATTCTAATGCTTTTGTTGTAATAATATGTACTCTGTACTTGATTAGCTGTTAACTGTTAAAGTTTTATTTCCTTTGCTACAGCTGATAATATTTATTTTGCTTCATATCTTGCTGTGCTATGTTTATTATGTCGCTCTTTCATACATGTCTTATTTTTGTAGAAGTTGGAGAAGATAGAGAACAGAGACGAGACTGAAGTACCGACTCAATCCCAAACACCTCCAGTCAAACTGAGACGCCCATCGACCTCGGACGGGCCCCGACCTTCATCCACACCTCCGGTCATCGCTGCTTCTGGCGTGAAGGAAGATGAAGATGAAGATGAGAAGATAATGGCAGAACTAGAGGTAAAAAGCTTATATACATCTGTCAGATGAATGAAATGGTGTTCTTGTCACCATTTCTTATGAGTATGTGTATGTGTACATATAGGATGACTCTGAGGTGCAAAAACTCTTGATTGGTTATTCAGTAAATAGCCAATAAATCATTCATATTGCTTTGTCAAGACTTCAATACCACAGATTTGGGAATAATGTCTTGTTCATTTTCCTCCAAACTTGTACACATCAATGCATTATTCCAACACACACCAACATGAAAGGCATTTCAGAGAGTCCCAGCGAGACTGAGGGTCACCGCTGCGGCCCAAAGCCCTGCTGAGGTCACTCCTAACGGTGTTGACAGGGCAGGCCAGTGGATCAGCAATTCTCTGTGGAGAGAGGTAACGTGTAAACTGCCAATCCTTCCTCTCAGGCCTTCCTATAACTTCTGCCACTGAGGTTTTTCCTGAACCTCGCTAATGCACTCTGACACAAAACCTATTAATCTGTCATCTCTTCAAGTCTTTAACCAGCTGTGCTGCTGCATGTTATTACACAGCTTGAATGAGGTTTGGTTTTGAAACTTGGGAGCTAAATATGTTTTTCTAACCTTTTCAAGTGTTTCTTCACTTGTAATATTTGATATGTTAAAGTCTGTTTCCACCTCAGAGATTTTATTGTTTAAAAACAAATTGCAAATGTTTCCCTTATAATCTCTAATATAATATAATATAATATAATATAATATAATATAATATAATATAATATAATATAATATAATATAATATAATATAATATAATATAATATAATATAATTGTATAATATTAATCCTTATTAAAATAATTAAAATACTCAATTGTTTTTTTAAATAATTTATTATATTTATATAATATTAAATAAATTAAGCATTAAGAAGTTCAATACTATACAGTAATATTTTACTTAATATTTGTATCATTAAATAAACATTAAATAAAATATTAGTAAATTAATATAATATTTTATTATTAAAGCTATTATATTAAATACTGTACAATAATGAATTTATTTAATAATATATTTTTATAATGAATAATTACGAAAGTAATCATTATAAATTAATTTTATTAATTTCATTTCATTATCAATTTTATAAATATACAGTACATTCTTAAATGATATTATATTACAATATTATTATTATTTTCTCATAATTGCAAATGTTTCTCTTATTTGCTTTAATATGTTATTGAATATTAAGCATTATATGTTATATATAATGTATTATTATTTCATTATATAATGTTATTTATTTATATTATATTTCACAGTGTGACTATTTCTTATTTTGAACTTTCTCACAATTTTATTTTTGCTCTAAGGTGAAAAAGGCCTTCCATACTTAGGTGGGTAAAGACACTGGGAGTTTAAGATATCTCTCATAATTTTGAATGAAAAGTCACAAATTTCCTCAAAGCAAGTAACAAAAATATGCATATAATATGTTAAAAAAATTACAAGTATAAAATCTGTAACTGCAAAATGTACATGCTAATAATTATTATATCTGTACAGAGATAACATTCTGACATGAGACACTTTTTTCTTTTGATGCTAAGCTGATGGAAAAAACGGCATATATCAGTCAAAGTCATCTCTTTCTCCTCTCTCTCTCTATCTTTTGTTATGTCAGTCTGTGCCTCTTCTTCACAGTGACAGTAATGTTGTGACACTGTGTTTGCAAATCAATTTTAACAAGCTTAAAGTCTTTAAAGCAAAACCTTCAAGAGCCAAAAATCAGACAGCACAAAAAACGTCAGCTACTGCAAACTAAATAAACTGCAGACTTTGCCTGCTCATCAGTCTCAACAGCTTTTCCATACACTATATGTTTCTTAGCTATGTACTTGCCTAATTTTCACTCATTCTGTTTACTGTATCAACAAGCCATTAGTTAGAGGACACTATAAGAATCTGACCAGTGAATTCAGGTTGACTTAAGAAGAAAACTGGTCTGCTGGTCTGTTTGACAGTGTTGTTATCATCTGAGATATCTGGACAGCCTGTGTCTGTATATATGTGTGTGTGTGAATCTTGTTGTCAGCCCGCAGAGATGCATTGTGATGAGACTACTAATGTCTCAGAATGAAAGAAGTGTGAAAGAGTGCTAAAATCAGCTTTCTTGCACACATGCAGGGTGTCAGTCAACACGACTGCAGCATGCTGCTCTGTAGAGATCCCCTGTGTCTCTTTCTTTCATTCAAGTAGTGTTTCTATTTCTGTTTTTTTTGCTCTTTGTTCCAAAACCTTGCAAACTGCGTCTCTGTCTACATTTGCAGCAACCAAACTGTACTGAAATGGATCATGATGTTGCACACTAATGTGTAGTACGTACAAAAATGAATGAAATGGTGTTATATAATAAGTATAATAACAACCATTTATTAATTGTACATTTAAGAAACAGGGTCTAGGTCCAAATGCAATGAAAATTACTTTTTAATGGACTTAAACAAAAAGCCAACAAGGCAAAACAAAATAGGTTCAAACTCTATGACAGAAAAGCAACATCACATACATAACTAGAGGTACACTCGCACTTGAAATACAAACTAACAATTAACATTTAATACAGACAGCCAGAGTGGTGCGTAAAACAAGAATAAATAGTCCGTGACAATGGGCAACAGCTGTGCGTGTAAGTGTGTGTGATTGAGTGACCAGGTGTGTGGAGTGAAGGTAAATGAGTCCTGGAGCAAGGGAGAAACACAGGTGAAGCAAATAAAACAATAATGAGGTAACAAGATATGCGGGGTTAGAAATAGACAGGAGAGAGCACATGGCACCAAACAAACACAACACTCACAGAAGACCACCAGCTGAAGACTGTGACAATTAATAGTCAATATTAATGATAATAATTATTTGTTAATAATAATAAATCCATTATTATTCCACAAATAGGGTGACCACCCGTCCTGCGTAGCGCGTGCGCGCACAGCGTTTGAAGCCCAATTCATGCGTCCCACAAATTGTGACTGTGTCACACATAATCAATGCTAGCTCAAAAAAAGTTGTTCGCTCTATATCCTCGAGCCCCAGGCAGCCAAACGAACATTACTTGACAGTTCAGCACGCTACTGTTGCCACACCCACCCCTCAGTTGACCTGCTGACTAGGTTGTTGTCAACTTTTTCGTTGTTGTCATGACAGCGCACGCACGTGCATACCAGACACACTGGTAAGGAACTTTTAGATGCACGCTTTCCAATACGAAAAATGGAGAAAGAGACTCTGAGGCACCTCCATCATAAATTAAAAAAGAGAAGGTGTGTCCTGTTTCAAACTGTTTTTTTTCTTCATGCGCCTGCCTTTACTAATATGCAATGCACATAACATGTAAGGTGGTATGTGCTAGAAATGGGTAAACCACTATCAGTGAGTCTGCCCATGGGGTGGGGGCACCGCCGCGCAAGGTGTCCGGCTCCCACATTGTCCCCCAGAAACATACCCCTTGTCCCCCCATGGGCTTATTAGCAGGTGGTCACCCTATCCACAAACAGCTTACCAGTTGGGTCAAGATGTTGGAGGGTTATGATATCTGAAAGTTACATGCTTCTTCAAAGCAATCAAAAACATAATGCTCTCCCACATTCTTCAGAAAGTTGTTAAACAGTCTTTATTCACATCAGGAGCAGAGATGTTGGGCAGGTCGCTGGGTTTTGGAGCAGAGCTTTTATCACGACACTCTTCTTCCAACAAACGTGAATTATTCAAACTCAGTCCCACGACTTAAACAAACAGGGTTATTTTCCAGCCCAGCCCAGCCTGCTGTTGTTGATTCATGTCTGTTCTCTGGTTCTCAGCCTGTAGGGACTCCTCCGGGCTCAGCCAAACTGGTGCAGCCATCTGCGGCGTCCCGTCTGCGGCACCTGCAGCAGAGCAGCCTGGAGCGCAGGAGCAGGAAACAGCAGGAGGAACTCCCAAAGCTCCAGCAGGGTCAGCAGCAGGTATTCCACTTCTAACAATAACTGCACCCTGCTATCGCTCTCGCTGACTTTACCTCTGCTCTGCGCTAAAAGGCACGAGTCAGAGCTGTCGTTCAGTGCAGACTCATCCATCGACTCTGATGACTGTAACACCTGCAGCCGAGCTCTTGCTTCCATATAAGCTGCTACGTCTCCCAGTTGTTGCACAGATGTTATGGTTTTCCACTGTGTGATGGGGTTCAGTATGCACAAGTGCTCGGTTTTCCCCCATATGCTCACAGATTATGTATCTTTCTCTTCCATGCTACATGAACTTTTCTTCCGGAAAAAAAACAGCACAATATAGTGCATCACAATGCCAGGGAACGACGCCAAAGGACAGTCGCTATATTGCTGTCAGTTTGTAGCTTGTTTTGAGGAAAAAGTTGACATTTTAGGCTAGAAATGTATGTTGTGCCAGTCTACAGATGCAAAAGCAATTATCACATACATTATCGTTCAAGATTATGGGGTTGGTTAGCTTTTTAATGTGATTGAAAGTCGCTTTTGCTCACCAAGGCTGCATTTATTTGATCAAAATAAAATTGTAAATATTATTACTAATTAAAATGGCTATTTTCTGTTTGAATATATTTAAACATGTAAATTATTCTGAATTTTCAGCATCATTACTCCAGTCTTCAGTGTGACATGATTCTTCAAGATCATTCTAATATGCTGATTTGCAGCTTAAAAACATTTCTGATTATTTTCAGTTGAAAATGCTGCTTAATATTTTTGAGTAAACCATGGTTCAGTTTTTTCTTAGGGTTCCTTGATAAATAGAAATTCCAAAAGAAAAGCATTTATTTCAAATATAAATTTTTCGTAAAATAATAAATGTTTTTAAAGTCATTTTTAATCAATTTAATGCATCCATGCTGAATAAAAGCATTCATTTCTTTCTACATTTTTAAACTGTAGTGTACTTGCTTAGATTCTTTTTAGACCTTAATGTCCTTGAATGTTTCAGAGAGGTTGTTGGCATCTCAGTGGCGTTCAACTAATTGCCAATGAAGTCATAATGACGCCAGCTAAGTCCTTGTCCTTGTGCCATCTTTGAGTTTTCCTTTCACTCTTTGTCTGTAATTTTTAAGGAACCATACTGGTCTGAAGCACTATTTTTTGATGAGTACTCAAGCTGTCAGATCCCAGCCCAAAGAAGCTTTTGTGCTGTGCTTATGACAGGACAGGTCAAGGTGAGATGGCATTTGTGACCTAGATACTTCCTGACATTGTCACTGTGATGCTTTAATGTGTCAAAGCTTATGAAAGATCGGTCAGGAAAGAGAAGGAATTGGAGATGAGACGTTTGCTTTGATCATGGTCAGGTTTGGTTAGCTACCAACCTGGAAAAAAAGGCATTTATATGTAGGATAAGTTGAAGTGAACATGAAATTACTTTTTGTTTTTTCATTTTACTTTCTTAATCTGACATCCAACAGTTTCCATAGAAGTTGACGGGATTGTAAAAAGTGAGTGTGCTAAATCAGAATAGAGGGAAAAAAATGTTTGGGGGGAATAATGCATACTAAATCATGGACAAAAGGATCATGAATGTGTATTTAAAAAGTAAACAATGTGAATTTTTATTTGTCTTTATGCTTATTTCAGACAAAACAACTAAATAGTGCATAAAAAAAACAAGAAATGTGCATTAGGAAAGTAAATGGGGTCAATTTTTATCTTAATTTATGCTCATTTGAAACAAAACAGCTACAATCATGAATAAAACAGACCAGGAATGGGTAGTGAGTTTTGATTTAACTTTATGCTTATTTGACCGCTTCTAATTTAAAGTCCCTTAATGTTAAGAGGAAAATCTGATCAAATAATGTACAGAAGAGTGAAGAGGAAAGATGAGAACGCAGTGTTGCTGTAGTGTGGCACAGTCTCTATCTGTCAGAGCAACTCGCAAAGTCAGCGCTCCCCAAAATCCATCCTGAAAGCACGAGAGGAGAGAGATTTGTGTGCAAACCCTGAGGGAAGGAAGAGAAAAATTGGATGGAAAGACCGAAAAAAAAGGAAGAGATAAGAAGGTGAGGTTTAGTTTTTCTGCTCTCTCTCTCTCTCTCTCTCTCTCTCTCTCTCTCTCTCTCTCAGTCCTGCAGGGTTAATCGACAGACTATTAGCTCAGCGTAGGCTCCGAGTTAGCCAGCCCACTGCAGACTGTCTGATCCACTCCAGGGGCAAATAAATGTCTCCCAAATGAAAATAGTAGATTTCTTAATTGGCAGTGACATGACTGCAAGATTATGTTTTACAGACAAGCCAGTAAAAGGAACAGATTACCTAAAAAGGAGAATTGCCATTTTCTCACCCTCACGTTGTGCACAACTTTCTTTTGTTGCAGAAAAAGGAGATATTTAGAAGAATGTCTGAGGTGCTGTTTTGAAGGTGACTTATTGTCAGGTTCCATAAAGAGCAAAACAAAAAATGACAAAGCTAATTGCAACTTTATATCTTTATAAGAGAAAAACATCAGAATTGCAAGATGTAAACGGATGTTTCTGATGTTTAAAAAAATAACTGCAAGATCTAAACTCAGAATTTAGAGGAAAACAAAAATCAGAATTGTTAGATTTAAATGGTTTCTGATGTTTAGAAAAACAAGAATTGCAAGATGTACACTTGGAATTTAGAAACAATTCTAAATTGTGATGTGAACAGAATTCAGAGAAAAAAACAGTAATATTTAAACTCAGAGATAAATGTCAGAAATGTAAGATTTTAACTCAGAATTCAGAGAAAAAAAAATGTCACGTGAAATATGTGAAATAAAAGGTCACAATTACTTTTTTTTTTTTATTATGTGGAAGAAACATGCTTCCATACAAAACAGCTCCATAACAGCACTATAAATGCAGAAAAAGGCATAGGTTTGAATCAACACGAGGGTGAGTAAATGACAGGTGTTGTCTGTGGCTGGACGGATTCCTGTCTGTGTGTTGAGTGAGAGGATTGAACAGACAATCACCGTGGCAACAGTGGAATGAGATAAGCAGCCCCTCTATAGCAACCAGCAGAGTCTGTGATACCTGCATTCCCACGCACCGATAAACTGCAGCTGCTCTCTTAGTTCGATTTAATTCATCTGAATATCTAGAAGATTTGTGGTTATGTTCACAATGGAATAATAGCATGCACACTCCGTTCCTGTAGCTCAAACAGTGATAACAAAATGTACAATTATTTGGATAAAAGTGTCTGTCAAAAGCATAAATCTAGTGGTATACTGTATGCTGACTATATTTATGCATTTAACATTTGAATCTCAATCAAGAAAACTGGTCTAAAAATTATTCAAAGAAGTCACTATGTGTCTATATATATATATATATATATATATGTGTGTGTGTATATATATATATATATATATATATATATATATATATATATATATATATATACACACACATATATATATATATATATATATATATATATATATATATATATATATGTATATGTGTGTAATAATAATATAATATAAATAAAACAAAACTCTCGCTGCAAAATTGTAGCATTGTTTATATAGTATAGTATTTTGTAATTTTATGTGAATTTTTTTTTTTTTTCTACCGAGCTTGAATTTTTCTGTTTAGAATTTTATGACTTCAATTCATAATTAAACTTTTTTTTCAGCTAGTTGCCAATACAATATTCCTTAAAAATACTTAAAATAATTCATTTATTTTTTAAGACTTTTTTTGGTGGTTTTATATATCTATTTGTTCGTATTTCCATTTTAGTTAAATTTTTGTCATTTCAGTACTTCAATAAAGCCAATATAATGGCTTTAATTTATTCTAGTTTTGTTTGAGTCACTATATTACGTAAGTCTATAATTAAACTTTCATTTAAACTTTGATTTTTCATTGTTGTAGTGTTAGTTATATAGCAGTACTTGTATTGAATACATGTCAGCCTTTATGCGGCACAGAAACCTTATGTATTCAGTTAATGCACTTCAAACAGTCTTTTATGGTGAATGGCACATCTGTAAGTGAGCTGGAACTTGATAGTACTTGCTCTATTTGCTTTAAACTAAATACTAAATAAATTCCCCTTTTTGTTTTGTCGCAGCTAGTGGCCGATTAAAAACGCTGCTAAGACAGCAATACTGTACAAGCCAGAGTTTGTTCTCTAAAGGCATTTACACATTAGTTTTCTTCTAATACCCTTCTGGAAGGGCCTCTAATCTTCCATTGACTGTGTGTGCGCTCAGACAGCTGTCTTGATTAGCGCCGACAGCAGATCAGTCTCGTCTGTGTGCTTCACTGTAGTCTCAGCCACAACAGGACACAGTTCCCAGTCATCAGTCAATGCCCAACAGCTCCGGCTTTGTTCCCAGGCAAAGGTCTGGCTAATTTGGCCCAGCACTGAGTGTGGCAGGCCATCATCTCCCAGAAAGAGAGTCCTCACTCAGGCTTAATGTGAGGTCTGTGCCATGAATCGTATAACAGACTGTCTGGACGCTCGCTCTGCTGACCATTTTGGCTCAGAGAGGGCAAACACAGAAGGCTGTGAAGATTCAGTGTTTGAAGGGATTATTTATTCTTGAAAGGTCAAATTGTTTGTTGGCCGTGAGTGAGACATGTTGGAACTGGGAGTGTTTGTGTGTCATTTTCTGGGCCTCTTTCAGTGGTTAGCTTGTGTCTCAGGGGTGCTGAAGGACTCTGCTGTAGATATTTAATAAGGTGAATGAAATCGTGCTTGTAGAGACACTCTCAGCGCTGCTTTCGCTGAGTGTCCTTAAACAAACTGATGTGGAAAAATGATTCAGCCTGATATTCCAAGCTGAGTTAATGCTGCTGTTGTGTACCTTTGAGCTTAGATTGCTCGTTTGTTAGTGAATCATCTACATACACTAACAGTCAAATAAATGTTAGAAAGAAGTCTCTTATGCTCACCAAGAATGTATTTATTTGACTAGAAATATTGTAAAAACTGTGAAATATTATTACCATTTAAAATTACTATTTTGAATAGCCGGATATTTTAAATTGTAATTTATTTCTATAATGCAAAGCTGAATTTTCAGCATCATTACTCCAGTCTTCAGTGTCACATGATCCTTCAGAAATCATTTTAATAAGCCAATTCGCTGCTCAGGTATCAGTAACCATTACTGGTTCTTGTTATTATGTGTTGAAAAATCAATGATTTTGCTGCTCAATATTTTTGGCGAAACTTTGATGCTTTTTTCTTTTAATATACAAATAAATGCAACCTTGGTGAGCAGAAGAAACGTCTTTCAAAAACTTAATTATTCCAGACTTTTGAATGATAATGTATATTCCAATTTTTTTTATAAAGGTAAATACAAGGCTTTCTAACACAGTGCCACAGAAATAGCTTGCTTGTTTTTGCGGTTGCATCTAGTTTAAGGACTCAAATTAGAATGATTTCAGCTTTTTCCACCTGGCTTCATTCTCTATCATCAGCCTCAATAGATGGGTCAGTTTAGACACATTTTGACATACTGTGTGTGAATTTGGTTGCTCCTCCATTGGTGGCATAGATAATGTCTCTCTGCCCTTCACCAGACAATATTTTAAATCAAAATCTGAATATTAACGCGATCGCAGATGGTGTGTTTTCCTGTTTATCACCCTGTACCCGAGCACACTGATATATCTCATACTTCATATTAAGCAGTGTTATATAAGTATAATTTACATACTATTACAGTATTTATTCCTCTTTAATTTAAGCATTTTAGATATTTTTTGTATTTCAAGTTTTCATTTTAGTTGTAGTAATTATATGATTTTGACATATTATGACAGAAAATAAAAGTATTGACATTTTATATTAGTCTTTTCTTTTTAATAAAATTTCACAAGTTTTAGTACTTCCAACATATTTTGGTTAGTTGCATATGTATAATTTGTTTTATTTAGTTTAAAGTTCAATATGGTTGGCTTTGTCTTACAAACTGTTTAGCTACTTTGAATTGACAATCTCACATTCATGCTTGTTTTAACAGACTATCACAGTAACAATGAGGAAAGACTGCCTCCTGCTGGCCATTAAATGTATGACAAAAAGAGGAAGGCAAAGGCACACTTAGTCTTTCTCAGTCTGTGCCTTACTATAGGTTTAGTGGACCTGTTAGAAAGGTTGCACTGCAGATGACAGTGTACTAATTATTCTTTATTTTCTTTTCTTTTATCCACTCACCCGTCCTAACTTGCTTGTATTTTATCCTCAGTCCATCCTTTCCTGACCTCTTCTTATTATGCTGAGGTTATAATAGCCCAGTGCATTTCCCTCTATAAGTAAATGTAGTTATAACAGCACACTTAGTTGTAAAGGATGTTTCATAAAGGAAGGAAATATATTTTAATTACAATTTCCTTTTCTGCCTCATGGCCTCAGATTGTCCTAGCATAGCCAATTATTTTATTTTGCACCGGCATGTTGTCTATCAGCCTCCAAGTATTGCCCTGAGTGGTCCTACATGCCCCCCCCCCCCCCATTTTACCCTGAGATCTGATCCTGTCTAAGGTGAACACTTCATGGCGACGATGACCCTAGAAACCAGGGAAGCACAGGTGACCTCTGAGCCTAAATCATCTCCCAGCTAAAGCACAACACCTCATTACGGAAGAGCTTTGTCCAAGGTACGAGTCTAATTCTAATTTCATAGTAAAGCTGGAAGGAATAATGCAAATAACAGCCAGTTTATGTACACTGCATAATCAATGTAATCTATATATGGTAAATAAAACCTGAAGCAGTTACAATCTCCTATGTAAACAAATTTATGGCAGTATATTCTAAAAATATTTTAGGGTGAATCTCATTAATACATGCACAGATCACATTTTACCGCAAAATGTAAAAATAAAAATGCATTTTGCAAAAAGAAAATCGAGCTTCTTTTTAGGACTATTTAGCATAATTTACCACAAAATTACCAAAATGCATCCTCATTGCAATATATATATATATGTATAATATATATGTATATATGTGTGTGTGTGCGTTTCTCATTGGTGCTTTATTTTTAAATTCACATAAGTGCAATAAAGTAATTTAACTTATACATTTAATACATCTTTATTCCTCCATTTTTATGTAACAGTAGCTTGATTAGCAAGTTTAATAATAAATAAATATAGTAAATAATAAATATAGCAAATACATATTTAATGCAATTAGCAATTTAAGTCATTCATAATATATTAAATATATATATTTTTAAATGTATTTTTGGTGCATTAGAGTAAATATAATTTATAATTTCTTTGTTTTTATTTTAAGGTGAAATATGACCCGTTTCATGAGATTCACCCTTTAGCTGATGTGTACTGTAGTTTGGGTCAGTTATAGATAGAAGAATAGAAATAATCTTAGTAATCAACTACGAAATATCTTTAGTACAACTACAAACTAAAAAAACAAAAATAAGTTAAATAGTAACAATCTTCATGCTACTGGCAAGTAATTGGTAAATATTTATCAAGTATAAGATAGATATTTTATATAAGATTAACTTTTGTATTTTTATACTAAAAAAGGAGAATGTGTTAACATTAGATGGCATGAGGTACATGCCTTATCCAAATTCATCTTGTATGACCTGTTGAAATGAAGAATGAAGCCTGGGATCTATTATGTGAATGGACTCAGTTTTCTATGTGTTTCCTCTAGTGGATCTGAAGTTTCAAAGCATATATTTTGTTACGTAACATTAGACAGCACATTACACTGTACGTGTGAAGCACTTTGTGTCACTGGGATGTATTAGCAACGTATGATAAATAACCAGTTGGCGGTGAATAATAAATTGATATCGACTGTTTAGATCAATATTCTCATTCATATTTAATAGATGCCCAAGGGTTTGTAAACAACTGCCCCACTGCCATTGTTTTTCCAATTTTCTGCTAAGAAATACATATAGCTACAGTATATATAAAACGCCATAGTTTGGTTTGGTGGTCGTGTCCATCGGATGCCTGATACATACCTCATACATTTCTTTTTCGTGTCTCAAAATGACTTCATTGAAGTAGAATAGACCCAAACTCTGATGCAACACACATCCGAGCACCATATGCTGTGTTAAAACACTGAGAAACGTCCAAAAGATATGAACAGAAGAACTGTGTAACTGTATATAAACTGTATGATCATGGATATGTTCATTTAGGGTATTTTTTGTAAGCTTTCTTTTTTACTAAAAGCGTTTGAGAGATCTGAACTGCATGTAGATATCCTCTCAAAGGCTGCATGCAGAATCCTCTCTCTGTACGTTCTGTTTACAAGTGTAAGATAGATGGATTTCTGTATTAATAAAGATCTTTTTTTTTGTTCTATGTGAGTAGATGGGTCAGTCAGATACTATTCACTGTTGTCTGATCTGTAACAAACCATTCAAGCATTCTAAACCTCTGAGTTTAACATGTCCATAAAAAATAAAAATAATCCTTTCATTAATGCAACATATAGAATGTATATAAATCTATCAACGACTTCGTGTGATAAAACAATAACAGTGTGAATGCAATGTTGACCAATAGAAATATATCTATATGGAGATAGTATAATGCAAAAGTTGTTTTAATGTTGAAAAAACCTCGTCTGGTTGTGTATGTACAAGAGACTGTTGGTTTTGAATGTTCTTGTGCTGTTTTTGTGGCTATTAAAGTGTATATCTTCTACTACAGTCTAGTGTGCTAATTACAGCATTTTTTGGTAAATGGCAATTTTTCATCCAGTATAAAATCTTTATTATGTCATACAGAGAAAGCATAAAAACTGATTCATATGACAAAAATAAATATACACATACTAGTCAAAGCTACTTTTCAGTTGTTGGGGCAAATGTGCAGTCTTCAAGAATACGTGTAAAGATCAATATAAAGGGCCCTATTTCAATGATCTAAACGCAAAGTGTAAAGCGCACGGCGCAGATGCACTCAGGGCAAAACAGTTGGCTCGCCCGGGCGCATGGTCTAAATGGGGTTTCCCTATGGGTGTTTTTTGGGCGTAACGTGCAATAAACCAATCAGAGTCTCATCTTCCATTCCCTTTAAGAGCCAGTTGCGCTTGTGCCATGAAGGACTTCCTATTTACACGGCGGAATTTGGCAAGCGCAAAGACAGTATGCGTCTCCGAGATGAAACGGGAGCTGCTCGTGTGCAAGCAAATATATAATTCTGATACATGCGATGACTATCCATTATGACATGTAGGCCTTTATATATATATATATATATATATATATATATATATATATATATATATATATATATATATATATATATATATATATATATATATATGACTTTCACCTTGATATTTTATATAACCGACTGGCTGAGGTCAGCCTAAAAAGATGCTCAGGACAGTTGACGGGCCACTGCCGCGCATCGTCACGAAAGCTCATCTTTTTCACGCGTTTTTAAACCTTATCGCTTGTCGATTCATTAAAGCATCCAAACACAAGATGTGGAAAAGCTGAACAGAGCTGGTTACTCGCGCGCTGTGTTCGGTGCGCACGAGAGAGATCGAGAGCCGCGTATCACGGACAGCGACACTGAACCGAGCTCTCTTCTGCGAAGTTCTCCTCGAAGTCCCTCCTGCACCTGAACGAACAAATACAAATCGCAGTTTGAACAAACAAAAAGATGTGAAAGAGCCCAATTCAGCACCGCGGTGTTCTGGTGTTCAGGGCTCACGCAGAGAAAGGCGTCTCAAAAAACTTGAACATCGAATTTGCTCTTGTGCTGACAAATACATACAAATTATGTCAAAATATCCACCTTGGAAATTATGCTCGAAAAAACTGTCACTTATTTCTTAAGTGAAAGTAAACAGTTGAGAAAAAAAATGGGATGTGTATTGGATGCGTTCATCGTCTCTTAAAGTGACCGCGCCTAATTTAGCGACTGGCTGCTGTAATGTTAATCCAAGAAAATGAAAGAAAATCACTCACTGCTCTTGACTGAATTACTTTGTAGTTTTAACAGTCAAACCAAAAATTATTCAGACACCAGATATAATTTTTGATATATAGAAAAACTGTAATAATGTGAGAAATGTTGAAGGTGTCTGAATAAATGTAGGTTTGATAGTATATTTCATTTTTACATTGAAAACTATCCAGTGCTATTTTACATTTAATTATTTGGTTTCTGTACCTTGACACCTACAAACCTGAAAAAAAACTTAAACATTGTGTAAATAGCACAAATAAATAAAAATAAATGAACATACAAATTAAACAATTTCAAACAGGGCCCACTGTTACAACCTTCACCGGGTCCCCGCTGACCCCAGCTACGGCGCTGCTCACGCCTGTTTCACACATACTCCGTCTGCAGTGCGTCTGCAGTCCGTGTGCGTTACGTATGTGGTGCAGCACGGACTCGACACAGGACGCACTTGCAGTCCGCTACTTGGTACGTGAACGATCCTGGAACGTTACTGGAATCCGTTAACATGGGTGCGTAAAAAAATATGCAAAGCATACGCACTGCAGACGGAGTATGTGTGAAACAGGTGTAAGGTTGTTTGCACCTTGTGCAATGTGGAATTAGTTTACAGCTTTTGCAAGCACTTTGTGATGCATTTTGGAAACAGGAGATGAGCCCCTTTTCTAATGCACCACCTAGCTTGATAAACCCCTTCTCAAAGACTTACTGTTTGTCAATTTTATTTGGGTAAGAATTCGAATGCGCCATTTTAATCTAGATTAATTTCAAGATCACACTGAGATTAATCTAGATAAAAAAAAATGTATGCCCACCACTTGTTCAAATTCTTTAAATTCCTGGAATTTTTTATTTTAATTTTAGGGATAAATATTAAATACATAAGCATGTTCAAATTCTTAATTTTTTACATTTTTGGGTGAAATATTAAATATACAAGCACATGTTCAATTTTTTTTTACATTTTTTTTGGGGGGGGGGGCAAATTTTAAATGCATTTCTTAATTTTATTCTTGTAATTTTGGGGCGATACACGCACTTTTTTGACAGGTTTCTTGAGATTTGCCAAGTTGTTAGCTAAATTGTATATAAATAATTGAACTTTTGTAATTTAGATATATAAATAGGTTAATGTAGCTGTTTAAATGTTTCTTGTAAACTGTTTTTGGCTTCATGTGTGGTGTGGGTTCGTCCTGGGATGCTTTGAGCTGTGTGTGTTTCACAGAGAGATGTCGGACGACACAGGAAGCTGCTGAGCTGGTTTCCATTTAGCGCTTCGTCTTCCTCCGTCTGCTCTGATGTACGGCTGTTTCCTCAAATCTACACACACACACACACACACACACACACACACACACACACACACACACACACACACACACACACACACACACACACACAGTCACTGATGAAGATATCTGAAGATTTCTGAGCTTTTCAAAAACTTGAAAGAAATGGAAACATCAGAGGTCTACACAGAGGAACTGAGGGAAGCACTTGCAGGACGCTGAGTGTTACAGAAGAGCATAAGTAGATGAAGAGTGATACCTTCAGAGACAGAGGAGAGGAAACGAGAGACAGTTATAAAGAAGTCCCATCACAGAAACCCGAATAACAGAACAGACGAGAGGAGCGTAAATGCTATCGCCTGAAGAGCTGACAACCAGGAACGCAGGAATATGACAGGCAGACTAAATACACAATATAGTATGAATAGCAAAAAAATAAAAAATAATAATTAGTGACTGAAATAACTGACAAAACAATTTAAGAAAGAATTAGAATAGGCAAATAATTTTTGTTTATCCCTGAAAATTTGACATAGAGGTTGGTGTTGGGTTTAATTTGCACCGTTTATAATACAGCCCCTAACAATGGTAAAATCACTATCACTAAAATCAGATTTATTGTAATCCTCAAAGTTAAGTCAGTGGTTTTCTGTAAAGCTTGACTCCAGCCTGACCCGTGATGATGTCCTCGATGGCTCCGTCTTTGCCCTCTCTCACGAGTGGCTTCATCTGCCTGCGCTTCAGCTCTGCGATCAGATCCACCTGAGGCATCTGAACACATCAACAAACCGTGAGGCCTTGACATTTCACTTCCTGTTCTCCATTATTTCTGTCTCTGTCTAGCACACATTACTTTATTAGTCACTGCTTTGCTCATGGGAGGGTCAGAGATGGGTAAATCTGTGCCAGAATCAGTCTCCGAGATGATCTTCTTGCGCTGTTTGTTCTCATGTTCGGCCAGCTACAGAGAAAGAGAGATTCAGTCAACATGCCAGAGGATAGACTGGGAAAAGATCATTGGTACAAAGCAGCATTGGTGTTAAACATGACAGAGATCTCTGAGTGGGATCTTTATGGGGATTCTTGGAATAACCTATGTTGAAGTAACCTCTTTCAGTAATTTTTTATATATTTAAATATATATTTAATTTTTTAATTATTTATATATATATTTAAAGTATTTATCAATATTTTGAATTAGCTTTTATTAGATTTTTTTTTCATTCTAAGTTTTAAAGTTGCCTGTTTTAGTCTATTTTCTTTATTATATATATATATATATATGAAATGACTATATATATATATATATATAATATATATATATATATATATATATATATATATATGAAATGACTCAAACTCCAATAAAAAGACATTTTATATATATTATATTATTTTTATATATATTGTCAAAACTAGTACTTCTAAACCAAAACCAGTTCAATTAAAATGATATTTGATCTGAACGCATTATATGGTGTCATACGGAGGTTTTGAAACAGACTTAATGAATTTATCAGAACATTTTATGTCAGGTAATGTATATGCACTGTAAAAAAATAAAAATAATAATTAAGTTGTAAATAAAGCAAACATTATTGGAGTAGTCTTTTATAATGCCATTTCCACTTAAAAAATCTATTCAATGTTTTACTTGCCATTTCTTTGTAATTATTTTCTCAGCAATTTTACATTATGCAATACCAGTATGATATATGCTGATATGATATGAGCACTAGGTAATAATTTCATTACCTTATATGCTTTGATAAACCTGGCAAAAACCGGGAAGAACACAGAAGGAGGTGTGGATTTGGGTTCCTCTCCGAAATACTCCACCACTGAGTGATACACCTCCTGTAGAGACACACAGATGATCAGTCATGCAGAAGCTCTTATCCACTGCTGTTCAGAAAGGATTTCACACAGAACCGAACTCATCTCCACCTCTGCAGTTTTGCAGTCTTTGACCACAGAGTCCAGCAGACTGCCGTTACTGGACATGAAGTTTGTGAGGACAGTGCTGTCCTTCTGCTGGAGAAACTCCTTACGCACAACATCCATTCCCTTCTCCAGAGATCCAACATCTGCAAGGATGCTGTCCAGAGAGACTGAGAGAAACACACATCAACACACAGCTCAGCGTATAAACATATAGCTTTCATTTAGCAGAGAGATTTGAACTTACAACCTTTAGGTTACCAGGCTGGATTTCTTTTACCTTCAAAGTTGGTTTTGATTGCCTTTGTTTAGATTTCAATAATTGAAAATATTCATTTATTGATTATTTATTGTACTTACTGTATATTATCGTAGTAGGACAAAAATAAAATTTGAGGATTATATTTTCATATGACTTTATCAATTATATTAAAATATTAATATTTATATAATTAAAAAATATTTATATTAAACTATTTTATTAATAATTAAAAAGACGTATAAATATTAAAAAGTAATTACATTTAATTAAAAGATAATTTATATTAAAACTTTTTATCTAATAATAAAAAAATAAAAAAACAAGAAGGGGGAAAAACTACAGCAAGTAGCAAATGTTTGAGCAACTCTGTTTTCAGGTATACACACTTACAGTAGAGCAGTAGATGTGAGTTCATGTGCAACGCTCACCCAGTGCAGCTTTATCCAGACAGTGTAGTTCAGTGTAAAAGTTGTGCAGCTGAGGATATTTCTTTTGTATGATGCTGGCGATGTAATGCAGGAGTGTCAGTTTTCGATCTGTGGATTTCATGTCCAGAAGCTGAGAGCAGAAATGTGAGATGCGCAATAAATCAACAAAATGTTATCATGAACTGATCCAATTTAAGTGCAATGTAAGTCATAAAAGTGTCTGCAAAATGCATAAATGTAAATATTTCATAGTTTACTTTAAATATGCTTTTCAGTTTAACTGAATAAGCCTACATGACATACATGTCCAAAATATACAATTAAACAATAGAAAATGAGGCATGCATTTATTTTATCTTATATATATGAAACAAAATGAGCTAAATCTACACTCTAAAAAGTTGCAAATAAAGATTATTGGACTTTGTTTTACAAGAAAATAGGCTATTATTAGGCTAATATTTTCTGTTTCAAAAATATCACAATGTGTCACTTGCAGTTTCTCCTTGAAATGTTGGGTTTTCTGAGTGAAAACAGTTTCAAAGTAAATCCTACCACATTTTTTCCAGTGTATAAACACAATATGTGAACCATCAATTGAAAAGGAAATGTACAGTGACACTGATCAACTAAAATTGTAAATATGCTTTATATGCCAAAATCAAATTTGTAAAGATGTTTTGTCTCACCAGGTCCAGACTTTGGAGTCGAAATCCATACGCTGATCCTCTCTTCCCACTGTTCATGTAATTCCCAAATGCAAGAATGATCTAGAAAAAGAGAAAGATCAGCTTTCACTCCAAAAATTATTCTATGCTTGTGAAAATAGATTTTCTTTATACCTCTAGAATCTTCTTGAGTTTGCTGGAAGATTTGATTGACATGGACGCAGTGATGATGGCATTCAGTTGCTGCAAAATAAGATTTTTCTTCGTTAGATTTTAATTTTATGTTAAATTCAAGTATATGCATCCTCCTAGCATATATACTGACAGGCTTTAACAGCTGGATGCTCTCACTGAAGTTGCCCATGAAGGTCAGCGTGCTGATTCTCTGTGGCAGACTCGGGATTTTGCTGAAGGTCACTATGAATCGGTCCTCCTCTGACAGCTCCAGCAGAGCACGTCCTTCACGCTCATATTTCTCAATCAAGCTCAGCTCATAATCAGACGGGATGAAGCGCTCCAGCAGCTCCAGAAAATCGGACTTTAGCAAATCAAGATTAAACCTGCACAAAGAGAATATCAGATTTAGTTGTATACATGCTAATTTAGGTTGCAACAAAAATGTGTCTGTGACGCACGTTTGGATCGCAGTGCAGATCTGCGCGGTGCTCATGCCTCCTTTGCGCAGGGTGATGGCGAGGTTTTTGGCCCTGTTGGGCTCCAGTATTGTTATTTTACTGGATGTTTTATGAGCCACTTTCACTTTCAGAGTGCCAACATCAACAGGAGCAGACTGAGCTTTAGTTTTAAACAACTCCTCAAAGACGTCCATATTCAACTCCTTCACACAGAGCAAAGACAAGGAGGTGAGTGACATCAGCTTTAGTCCTTAAATGTTAAATGTTGAGTTAATTCTAACAGCTTGAAAATATTTCTAAAACATGCAAGTATGTATAATAGCATGTATAAATAATAAAAACAAGATTTATATTTCTTTAAAAAAAGGTATATATGAATATTTATATAAATTATAAAAATATATATATTTCAAGAAGAAAAGGCTAAAAATGCATGGATATTAAAAACAATTTTCTAAATATATTTTATAATAAAGAAGGAAAAAGCAGCAAGCAGGAAATGTTTTTAATTTAATGTAGTATTTGCATGTAGTTTCATGCATTTCCAAAAACTACCCCTTAAAAAAAAAATAAAAAAAATAAAATGTATAAATATTAAAACAGGTGCATTTCTATAAGCCAGGTTAGTATCACAAAAAGTATAATTTATTTTAATATTTTAAAAATATGAAAAACTTATATTAATAAATATTATTAAATATAAAAATATAATTATTTTAATATTTTAGAAATAGTTAAACAATATATTTCAAGAAAGAAAAGAAAAACATCCTGCAGCAAATGTTTCTAACAACTTTTCAGGTGGCACTGCTTCACTGCCTACATCAACAAGTGTATTGATGATGTAACGGTCACAAAAACCATCACTGGCCGGGCCAACCAGAAGCCATGGATGACAGGGGAGGTCTACAGACTCCTGAAGACACGGAACGCTGCCTTCAGAGCTGGAGATGAGGTGGGCCTGAGAACAGCTAGGGCCAACCTGTCCTGTGGCATCAGAGAAGCTAAGAGACAGCACTCCAGGAGGATAGCTCATCAATTCAGCGACAGCAGAGACACTAGGGACCTGTGGCAGGGGATACAGACCATTACGGACTACAAGCCCCACTACAGACCTGTGACAACAACATCTCTCTGCTGGACGAGCTGAACACCTTCTTCGCTCGCTTTGAGCAACAAAACAGCACCACTGCACAGAAAACTCCACCTCCTCCCAGCGACCAGGTGATGACGCTGACCTCAGACAGTGTGAGGAGATCCTTCAGCAAGATCAATGCTCGCAAAGCTCCGGGTCCTGACAACATCCCTGGGCGTGTACTGAAAGACTGTGCAGCAGAACTCACTGATGTCTTCACAGACATTTTCAACATCTCACTGAGCCAGGCTGTTGTTCCCACATGCTTCAAAACTACCACCATCATTCCAGTTCCGAAGAAGCCATCTCCATCCTGCTTCAATGACTACCGTCCTGTTGCACATACTCCCATCTTCATGAAGTGCTTTGAACGGCTAGTCATGCACCACATCAAGTCTGCCCTCTCCCCCTCCCTTGACCCCCTCCAGTTTGCATATCGGTCCAACCGGTCGACCGATGATGCCATCGCCACTGCCATCCACTCAGCACTCACCCATCTGGACAAAAAGGAATCATATGTCAGAATGCTGTTCATAGACTTTAGTTCAGCATTCAACACAATCATCCCTCAACAGCTCATCTACAAACTGTTCCAGCTGGGGCTCAACACTTCACTGTGCAACTGGCTCTTGGACTTTCTGACTGGTAGACCTCAGGCAGTACAGGTCGGCAGCAACACATCCAGCACCATCACACTGAACACTGGGGCCCCCCAAGGATGTGTGCTGAGCCCCCTCCTCTTCACTCTGCTGACCCATGACTGCACACCATCACACAACTCCAACCTCTTTATTAAGTTTGCAGATGACACGACTGTGGTGGGTCTCATTAGCAACAAAGATGAGACAAACTACAGGAGCGAGGTGAGCCGCCTGGCCAGGTGGTGCAGTGACAACAATCAGTCTCTGAACGTGGAGAAGACAAAGGAGATTGTTGTAGACTTCAGGAGAGCACACACTCAGCACGTTCCTCTGACCATCAATGGTGCGACTGTGGAGAGAGTGAGCAGCACCAAGTTCCTGGGTGTGCACATCACAGAGGACCTCTCCTGGACTGAAAACACAGCAGCACTGGCCAAGAAATCTCAACAGCGTCTCTACTTCTTCCGCAAACTGAGGAGAGCCAGAGCCCCGGCCCCCATCATGTACACCTTCTACAGAGGCACCATCGAGAGCATGCTGATGGGCTGCATCACTGTGTGGTATGGGGCCTGCAACGCGTCCTGCCATAAGACTCTACAACGCATAGTTAGAGCAGCTGAGAAGATCATTGGTGTCTCTCTCCCCTCCCTCCAGGATATTTATGGAACACGTCTCACCCGCAAAGCCCTCTGCATCACAGGTGATCCCACTCACCCATCACACAGCTTCTTCAGCCTGCTGCCATCAGGGAGGAGACTGCGGAGTCTCCAGGCCAGGACCAGGACAGCTTCATCCATCAGGCTGTCAGGAAGCTGAACTCCCTCCCGAACCTCCCCTCTTCTTCCCCAGGCACCACTGAACTATGACCCCCCCCCCCCCCCCCCCACCACCACCACACACACACACACACACACACACACACAATAATTATATGATGGCATGCACAAGTCACTCTGTGCAGCATTGGTCTGCTCACTACCTCATTCGGCATGGAACTGACGTCATTCCACTACCTCATCAGTCAGTTAAATAAAATAACTGCTCTTGAGCCCTTTGTCACTTATAATAAGTGATTTTTTTTGCACTAAAAATCTTTTATCTGCACTGTTGTTCACTTCATTGATTTGCACTATATCTGTCATTTGCCTTGCGCTGCTTTATTTAACTTTATTTTTAATTTTATTATATGCCTTTTTGTTTTTACATTCCCTTATTGTATAGTTGTATCTACATTTTATATTTGATCTAGATTTTTTTAGGCTTTAATGTTAATATTATCTGTATGCACCGGGGTCTGAGAGTAACGCAATTTCGATTCTCTGTATGTATGTACTGTAAATGTGGAAATTGACAATAAAGCAGACTTGAACTTGAACTTGAACTTGTATTTCTGTGAGCAAGCTCGAAACACATACTATTCATATATATATTAAAAACAAAAATAATTAACATTTTTATAAATGTTTTATATGAAAATATTTTTTAAATAATTAAACCATATACTTCAAGAAGAAAAAAGCACAAAGCAGCAAATGTTAATAACTGGCATTACTTTTCAGGTGCCTCAGTTTCATACATGTCAATAAGTGGAAACACAGACAGAACTGACCCCAAGCACACTTTCATCATCCAGCTCTGTGAAGACGGTGCCAGCCACCTGTTCCTCCATGAGAGCCTGCCAGTTTAGCAGTGGCATACGATACTTAGTCTTGATTGGCTTCTTACCTTTCACACCTTACACACACACACACACACACACGCACAAAGGGAAGAAACACAAGAAAATCTTTCAGTTTAATGTTTACAGCTTCACTTTTAATTCAAAATCATTCCAGCATTTCAAAGATTTGTTGTTCTGTACATGACTGTCATCATGTCTCTCACCTGTCTTTACAGTGGCCGTCCTCCCAGGTAGAGATGAAGAGGGCGGAGCCGCACTCATAGGGGGCGGAGGAGGAGGAGGTGGAGGGGCGGGGCCAGGAGGAGGGGGCGGAGACTGTGTCACAGGTGAGGCCTTTATTTCCGTTATACTCTTATCTGGGGGTTAAAAGAGAAGATAATAAATAGTTTTTTTTTTCATTAACAGAGAGATAATATTCATAGATAATATTCATATTCCTAGATAATATTCAATACAATCATCACGGATATATTATGTTGCTAGACGTTTAGAAAATAAATAAGATTTGATAATAATCTAGATTTAGGACTCAGATTATGTTATGTTATGTTATGTTATGTTATGTTATGTTATGTTATGTTATGTTATGTTATGTTATGTTATGTTATGTTATGTTATGTTATGTTATTGGTATGTTTACCAATTGGTACAAACATTTTACAAAAGACTTAGTTTTTATTTTTACATTTTCTGTTTTCATTTTAATTTTAGTTTTCATTGTCATTTTTATTGGTTGTTTTTTATATTTTTATAATATTTTTAATTTCAGTTTTAGTTTACGTTATTTTAGTACATCAAGTTAAACTAAATGAAAATTTGAAATTTTGAAGCTTAAACTAAAATAAGTTTACACTTTATTCCGGTTAATTTACATGACAAACGTTTTAAATAATTTATCATTATTAATATTTATTTTATTATTTTAGTTTAGTTTTAGTTAACGATAATAATCCTGTTTGGGAAGATGAAACAAATTTGAAAACGAACAGATTACACATATACAAAATTATATAGAAAAAGTATTACAATTAAAAAAGAATAATAAGAATTATATAGAAATGGTATAGAAATGGATATAATTGATGATTTATAACACTGGCTGTATGTATACTTGGATCTTCACCTGTTGTGTCAGCAGCTGGTATAATGTGTAGATCCAGAGAACCGGATTGGGATCTCTGCATGCGGATCAGACCTCGATCCACCAGAACCTGAACCATCTTCTCCAGCTCGGCCAGAGCTTTAGCAGAGCGCTGTCTCTCTCTCTCTCGCTCCTGCTCTTTCTCTCTGTGTGTCTCTCTCTCTTTCTCCTTCTGCTGCAGCTGAGAGAGCTGAGCCTGTGTCTCCTTCACACTGTCCTGGAAACACACATGAAAGCTTCACAGCCTGGAAACAGGAGTAAAAGTAAGTGTGTGTGTGTTTTAGAAGATTGTGCTACCTTCAGAAGTTCCACCTCTTTCCTACTCTGTATGAGCTGTTTCTCCAGTTCAGACGTCTTCTCCACAGCTTCTCTCTCACACTGCTGCAGCCTAGTGTTTAACTGATATACACAACATACTAGTGTTACTAGACTACTTAAATATGATTTAGTGTGTGTGAAATTTCCGAAATATAAACATGATATGCCTTATGTGGGATAGTTATATTCTAGCATTTTACACATACATGCCAAAGAATAAAAATCTCTCAAATTTGAGACTGCAAAACAACTCTGGATAAATATAATGAAATAAATAATAATAATCATCATCATTTAAAATGAAAGTGCATTTATTGCATTCAATGCTTTATTATTATTATTTCATTATTATATATAATGTATGTTGTTTTATTGTTATAGTCAAAATGCAGATATATATGTACATGAAAACATTTATATCAGAACTATATAAGAACAGACTTATTATAGGTTAATATAGGTTATAGGTTATTATAGGTGTGTGTGTGTACCTGTGTGTTTTGTTCTTGCAGCTCCTCCAGATGTTCTATTATTGTATTTTTTGCCTCGGCGTCCTCTAACATCGCTCCAACATCAAACACATTATCCAGATATGCTTGAATCTGCATCTCTAGCCTCTCACTCTCAGTGTCATTTAACTTCTACACACACTCATACACACACACACACACACACACACACACAAATTCAGACATATTCTAAAATATTTTACGAATTAAAATATCTGTTTTCTATTTCAATATATTTTTTAATGTAATGCCAAATAATGGCCAATAAGTCATGCCAAACTTTGAAACAGTAGTGAATGTGCGTTGCTCACCTCCAGATAGCTGTCTAGTCCCAGTTGTGTAAACTCATGCTGTAAATATACTCTGAAGTTCATGTTCTCTACTGAGTGCACTACAATGTTGATAAACTGCAAACAAGCCACCTAGAGGTCAAAAAGTGAAAATATGTTAATAAATTTTCCTTTACGCTGATTATCCCACATTAAAAGGTCAACAACAACAGGATAAACCTTAATGTAAGTCCAGAAATCCAATGCATTCTGTATGTAATGTATGCATGTGATGTTAATAAGGTGAATTTGTAATACATATAGAAAAATGATTATTAATACATATTCACTTTCTTCTTATCCTAAAGTGTAAAAGTTATCAAGAATGACTGATAAATTAAGTCAATGCACAAATGGATCATAAATATAGATGTTTGTCATGCTCCTTCATCCTTTTTGTTGAGCTAAATGCCATAAAATTAGTGTAAGAATCTAATTAAACATAAAAATGAATACATAAAGGTCGTCAAATGAAGCATTTTGCGTGTCCTCACCATGAAATCAATGTTGTTGTCTTCATTTCTGAAATATTCCATGAGTTTCTGGAATCTGACTTTCTCTCCACACACCTGCATGAGCGTACAGACACATTCACAGGCTTCTCAGAGGGAACTGTTTACTGTACATACATTTACTGTACACTTCTTTGGACTAAATTGTCTATTAGCAAGTACTTGACCAAAACCTTTTTCTTTTCTTTTTCTATTATTATTATTTTTGATTATATTCTGTTTTACTAAAACAAACATTTTCTTTTTATCATTTTTATAATAAACATTTTGTATTATACTATTCTATTCTGTTATATTAGGGTATATTTTATAATATTTTATCAATACAAATGTTTTAGTGTTTTTACAATACATATTGAATATAGTTGTTTTGATTATGTTATGTTCATTTACAGTGTTGGATTGTGCACAATAAGACAATGGAGGTGGTGATGATGGCGAGATGAACAGACAGAGAAAGAAGGCTAGTATTTTCTTACCTCTTTAAAATTATTGAAGGCTGCTATAATCATTTCATGACCTCCTCGAACCAAACACACTGCAGCAAGGAGCTCCAGAACCAGAGCTTTAGTCCTAAACACAAACACACGGGTATGTATAGTATGTACAGAAACAAAAGATTCCACACACACACACACACACACACACACACACACACACACACACGTAATGTCCTCTCACCTGTCACTCTTGTTGTTGAGACTCAGGGTGATTTCATTGACACAGCTGGGATGAGCCATTACCTGATTAAACCCTAACTAACACACACACACACACACACACACACGCATTAGTCAAGAGATGAGATGAGACGAGATGAGATGAGATGAGATTGAGATGAGAAGTACCTGGTAGTTCATTATGGCGCGGAGACACATAATGCAGAGGTGCAGGTGGTTCTTCTGGCTGAGCAGACACGAGTATCGCAGAGATTTCCTGAGCAAAAGAAGTCATGATAAATGTTTATATTAAATATTATACATTTTTTATTTACTTGTTCTTTACATGTATAGTACATTCTTAAATCTTCACGAGGAAATAAATGAATCAGTTTAAATATGAAAAAGTCAAAGTCAGAAACAAATTAATTAAAAACTGTGTAATCTTCCATGTCTGGAAATCTCCAAAAGTAAAAGTACTGTATGTGACACAGATGCACACAAACAAACTCTCTATAACAGGAATGCAGTTGATCCTGATAGAATCGTTTGGATTAGTGTGTGTGTGTGTGTGTGTTAAAAAAATACATTGCAGACATACTTGATGACACACATGAATGATAGTACAGTAATAGAGTTTAGCACGTGTGCATGCTGATCTCATGATGAGCGAACGAAACCTTTTATGAACAAATCATAATTCATCAGTAACTTCTGTACTAAAATACATCCTGAATTAACAAAAAATGCAGGAACTGAAACCACACATGTGAAAAGTACTCTTAAAGACATGTTAAATTTCATAAATAACTTAACATGAAAAGTAATGTTATTTAGTGCTCTGAAATATATTTTCTTCTTCAGAACAAAGAACTTCACAACCATGACATCCAAATCTAAAAATCGATTAAGTAAGAAACAAGCTGTGTTATTCCTCAGAGCGGTTTAATATACAGTACATGACTGACCTCGTGGTGAAGGTGTGTCCTAAGCGTGAGGAATTGTGGGTAGCGGAGTTTGTCACACTGGTGGTCAAATCTTCCACAGATTTCTCATCAAAGTTTCCATTGTCAGAGCTATCCATGTCATATCTGTAAAAACACAGTAAGCGTCTGTCTTATGATTGCATGTTAATTAAACAGCACAGCAAATGTTTTCAACACTTATAATAATAAGACATGTTTCTTGAGCAGCAAATCAGCCTATTAGAATGAATTATGAAGATCATGTGACACTGAAGACTGGACTAATGATGCTGAAAATCACAGGAATAAATGACTTTTTATAATATATTCAAATAGACAACAGATATTTTATATTACTGTTTTTATTGTATTTTATTGTAAATACAGGCTTGGTGAGCACATTCTTTTTAAAACATCAAAAAGCAGTTTGACCGCCATGCAGTGTTGCTTTGTTCTGTAAAGTTTGTTTGTGGCTCAGACTAGAGAATATAACAGCAGTGTTAGATAACTTTCATCAGAGGGCTGGTTTCAGGCATTGAATGGTCAGAACACGTTCTCTTCCCAGACGCCTTGTCACATTAAGAATTTAGGTCTCTCTATTATGTCTTGGACAGTGTGTGTGTGTGTACATACGTGACTGCACGTTGAGTAAAAGAGAGGTAGTCCACTAGCATATCTAAACCTTTGTTTTCTTCATTTAGAAACTCTTCAGCCCACCTGAACGGACAGAGAGAACAATACAATGAAGATTAAAAGGAGCACAAGTAAGATGAATTATGAGTGACAGATTAATTACTGTCCAATCCAGTGTCAATACAGACACACACAGCTCCAGGTTTCTCATGGAATGTTTCAGAAACCTGCTTTTAGATTTGCTGAAAATGTCCTCACCCTCAGCCCATGTTCCAAGATGCAGATGAGTTTTTCTTTATGGGAACAGCTTTGGAGAACTTTACATCACTTACTCAGCAATGGATCCTCTGCAGTGAATGGGTGCCGTCAGAATTAGAGTCCAAACAGCAGATAAAAACACACCGCTCCAGCCCATCAGTTAACATCTTGTGAAGCAAAAAGCTGCATGTTTTTTTACTTTAAAATGTATTACTTGTGGATTATTGTGATGTTTTAGCATTTTTTTTGGACTTTCATTCTGACGGCACTGCTGAAGATCCATTTGTGAGCAAGTGATGTGATGCAAAATTTCTCCAAATCTGTTCTGATGAAGAAACAAACTCTGCATCTTGGATGGCCTGAGGGTGAATACATTTTCAGTTCATTTTAATTTTCAATCGAACTCTTCCTTTAACATGTGAAAATTTAAGCTTAAAAAAGTGGTAAAAGAGTACCTATTCATTTATAATGTAATCAGACCAGTAACATGCGTAGTCAATAACACTGCATGTCATGTGATGACTCTTACCCGATGTGATTGGTGCGCAAAGAGATTTCCAGCTCTCTCAGTACTTGTGTGGATTCTTGGACTCTCCTCTTAAACTACAAATCACACACATATCATTTTATTAATTAAAATGACTCGCATATTTTAGTTCGATTGATTATAACTGGACGAGTTCTATATCTGACTCTCAGATTTATTTACACACACAAACTCAAACACATATCTGTACCTTTCTGCCTCCTCCCTGCTCTAATACACTCTTAAGTTTCTGAATGTACGCTGATGGAGGATTCTTCACCTGAAAGCGCTCCTGAGGAGAGAAACAAGGAGTTGGTATTCACATATGTGCATCAGGTTCGATTTCAATTCACTCATCCAAACATTTTCCACCCTGATGATCATTATTGTTACTGTTCCTTTAAGACTTTGATTTGTAAATGACTCCTACTCTCTAACTGATTAGTGAATATTTATTCATTTATTTATGGTCATATGGTAATGACGTCATATTTGTGACATCAAAACCATTATTATGTCTTAACCATTTATTTTCAGTGAATGCTCTGGGTGCACTTGAGAGGAAGTTTTTAGTTTTTATAGAGCAAGGACAATTGTGTTTTCATTATGTCCCCATTAAAGGTGTATTAATATGTTGTTTGGTTAAAGACTTAGGCTTTATGCTAAATCAGTGAATGAGTATAAAAAGTGAACATTGCTATGCTTTTGCTCTGAACTCACCTGGTCACAAACTAACTCCCATTTCTTCTCATTGTCATACTGACAGAGCAGCTTCACTTTATCAGCTGGAAGATTCATGGAATTCTACAATCACAGAGCAAGAGACAAATCAAAAACCTTTTTGTAAGTCTGAATTCATTATTCTACAGAGCCATTAGCTCTGTTCCACCTCTAGGTTCAGTAAAGAACTTTATTGAGATCCATTTTTCATGGTCGAGTTTTTTAGAGAGTAAAAATTATATTTAATCAAACACTACCTTTCAAAAAGTTTGGGGTCGGTAATATTCTTTCATGTTTTTGAATATTGTGAAATATTGTTACAATTTCAAATAACTGATACTTAACTTTATTTTAAATAACTTTAGAACAGTAGTATGTTCTTCAGATCAGCAAATCGATTTCTGATGGTGCTTTCTACTTTTCACAGATTTATGCCTGGCGGATGATAACAAGGGGTTAAAAAAAACATTGAACTAGAATGGATGAAAAAAAGAAGCAACTACCTGCCAACCACCCACAGCACCCAAACATCTCAGTGGCATGTTTTGCACATCTCGCATGTTCTTCACATCAAGTTGTAATTTGTTCCCAGACTATTGCCGTGTTTAAATGCAGAGTTACTGAGGCACCAGTCACATATTGCACTTGTTTGCAGATGGTCACATATAAACTGATGATGTGTCTTGTGAGCCAGATTACGAGCAGCGGACAGATCACATGTGTAATAAGGTATGCTGACTCTAAGAATGCCCTTTCTGCAGATTAGTGCTGTGTGAATGTCCTGTTGCTAGGACAATCTCTTCAATTATTTATGAACGGCATGAGCGTTTGCATTTGCACACACACACACACACACACACACACACACACACACACACACACACACACTGTTATGGCCCTACAGAATTACTTCAGAATTACTCATCGGACAGTGAGCATCAGATGATACCAAACACACACACGCAAGCTGCGTGTAAATCCCCTAAAAAGGTATATACAGTAATATACAGTAAACACAGTTATATTGTAAAATAATATTTCAACTTAAAATAGCTTTATAGATTTTTTCAAGTAATGTATTTCAGTGATTCTGTGAATTTTCAGCATCATTACTCCAGTCTTCAGTGTCACACGATCTTCAGAAATCATGATAATATGCTGCTCAACAAACATTTCTTGTTATTATCAATGTTAAGACAGTTTTTGCTGCTTAATATTTTGTGGATATATTTTTCAGGATTCTCTGATGAATAGAAAGTTCAAAATAATAGCATTTGAAATCGCAATCTTTTGTAACAAAGATCTTACTTTTCATCAATTTAATGCTTAATAAAAGTATAAATTTCAGGTGTGGTAATCGATCTCCACAAAGTCTCACACAATTTGAGTTCATTCATGATCACTCATGGTTGAGTTATGTGCTCAAGTGGTTTGTTCAAATCTCTCACTATGAGCAATATTAAACAAACGCCACTGATTAAATCATTTTCTTCCTGATGAGGAACGTCCTGGGCAGGGTTCAGCTATTGCCTTGGAGGCATTTTGAGAAATGTAATTCTCATAAGAATACCAAAACTCTGTGTCTATGTATTTCCGCATGGTGTACTGGCCTGAAGGGTTTTCAATTGAAAAATGTTTTTACTTTCTACACACAAGCATACTTTTGTACTTCTCAAACATCAAATGTTATAGCATAAAAAATGAATGTAAAAAAAGAAAATGCTGCTCTTCTGACCTTTCTATTCATCAGAGAAACCTGATTCCTCAGTTTCCATAAAAATATGAAGCACCACAACTGTTTTCAACATTGATAATAACCAGAAATGTTTCTTGAGCTCAAATCATCATATTAGAATGTTTTCTGAAGGATCATTGACATTGAAGACTGGAGTAATGATGCTGAAAATACAGCTGCACATCTCAAGAATAAATTTTATTTTAAAATATATTCAACTACAAAAGTTATTTTACCATGCAATAATATTTAACAATTTTACTGGTTTTACTGTATTTCTAATCAAATAAATGCAGCCTTGGTGAGCAGAAGATATTTATATCTTACTGAAATATATCTTACTGACTATTGAGGGTTGGTGTATGTGGCATGTAAAAGTTACATCCGGAACATTATGTTTGACTATTGCTGTCATTTCATTTTTGCGCATATTGAATTACAGTTCTTCGCTAAATGCATTTTAGCATGTCACTGTGTCCTAATTTGCAAAACAGGTCAATGGGAGAAAAAAAGTCACAAGCTGCAGGAATATTGCTTTAGGGCAAACACACACACACACAAACACACACACACACACACTCTCTCTCTCTCTCTCTCTCAAACAATCTCTCTTTATGGAATTCCAGCAGTGCAGATACATTCATTGGTTATCGTTATGTACAACCCGAATTCCGGAAAAGTTGGGACGTTTTTTAAATTTGAATAAAATGAAAACTAAAGGAATTTCAAATCACATGAGCCAATATTTTATTCACAATAGAACATAGATAACGTAGCAAATGTTTAAACTGAGAAATTTTACACTTTTATCCACTTAATTAGCTCATTTAAAATTTAATGCCTGCTACAGGTCTCAAAAAAGTTGGCACGGGGGCAACAAATGGCTAAAAAAGCAAGCAGTTTTGAAAAGATTCAGCTGGGAGAACATCTAGTGATTAATTAAGTTAATTGATATCAGGTCTGTAACATGATTAGCTATAAAAGCTTTGTCTTAGAGAAGCAGAGTCTCTCAGAAGTAAAGATGGGCAGAGGCTCTCCAATCTGTGAAAGACTGCGTAAAAAAATTGTGGAAAACTTTAAAAACAATGTTCCTCAACGTCAAATTGCAAAGGCTTTGCAAATCTCATCATCAACAGTGCATAACATCATCAAAAGATTCAGAGAAACTGGAGAAATCTCTGTGCGTAAGGGACAAGGCCGGAGACCTTTATTGGATGCCCGTGGTCTTCGGGCTCTCAGACGACACTGCATCACTCATCGGCATGATTGTGTCAATGACATTACTAAATGGGCCCAGGAATACTTTCAGAAACCACTGTCGGTAAACACAATCCGCCGTGCCATCAGCAGATGCCAACTAAAGCTCTATCATGCAAAAAGGAAGCCATATGTGAACATGGTCCAGAAGCGTCGTCGTGTCCTGTGGGCCAAGGCTCATTTAAAATGGACTATTTCAAAGTGGAATAGTGTTTTATGGTCAGACGAGTCCAAATTTGACATTCTTGTTGGAAATCACGGACGCCGTGTCCTCCGGGCTAAAGAGGAGGGAGACCTTCCAGCATGTTATCAGCGTTCAGTTCAAAAGCCAGCATCTCTGATGGTATGGGGTGCATAAGTGCATACGGTATGGGCAGCTTGCATGTTTTGGAAGGCTCTGTGAATGCTGAAAGGTATATAAAGGTTTTAGAGCAACATATGCTTCCCTCCAAACAACGTCTATTTCAGGGAAGGCCTTGTTTATTTCAGCAGGACAATGCAAAACCACATACTGCAGCTATAACAACAGCATGGCTTTGTCGTAGAAGAGTCCGGGTGCTAACCTGGCCTGCCTGCAGTCCAGATCTTTCACCTATAGAGAACATTTGGCGCATCATTAAACGAAAAATACGTCAAAGACGACCACGAACTCTTCAGCAGCTGGAAATCTATATAAGGCAAGAATGGGACCAAATTCCAACAGCAAAACTCCAGCAACTCATAGCCTCAATGCCCAGACGTCTTCAAACTGTTTTGAAAAGAAAAGGAGATGCTACACCATGGTAAACATGCCCCGTCCCAACTATTTTGAGACCTGTAGCAGAAATCAAAATTGAAATGAGCTCATTTTGTGCATAAAATTGTAAACTTTCTCAGTTTAAACATTTGCTATGTTATCTATGTTCTATTGTGAATAAAATATTGGCTCATGTGATTTGAAAGTCTTTTAGTTTTCATTTTATTAAAATTTTAAAAAACGTCCCAACTTTTCCGGAATTCGGGTTGTATGTAGTATGTTAATTTAGATCTCATAGTTTCTTATGTCTTTACAATAGTTCAGCTTTTCTATCTGTGAAATGTGGACAATGAGGTTGGAAAAAAATAGAAGCAAGGACAAAACACTTCCAGCTCTTCAGCTATCACTGACTAATTTATATTTCTCTCCTTTCTGAATTAGCTTGTTCTTTCCTTGTCCTTTTTGACATGTTCTGTCCCTAAAAAAAACATTTACATTTACATTTATTCATTTAGCAGACGCTTTTATCCAAAGCGACTTACAGATGAGGACAGTGGAAGCAATCAAAAACAACAAAAAGAGCAATGATATAAGTGCTATAACAAGTCTCAGTTAGGTTAACACAGTACACGTAGCATGGGCTTTTAAATAATATAATACATAAAAAGAAAACAGATAGAATAAAAAAGAATAGAGCAAGCTAGTGTTAGAGGTCTTTACACACATACACACACACACACATACAATTGCAAAATTAATGAAAGGAAAATGGAATACAAAAAGATTAGAAAGGTAGTTAGATTTTTTTTTTTAAGAATAGAATTAGAATAGTGAGTGTTAAAGTTAGAGGGTCAAATAAAGATGGAAGAGATGGGTTTTAAGCCGATTCTTGAAGATGGCTAAGGACTCAGCTGCTCGGATTGAGTTGGGGAGGTCATTCCACCAGGAGGGAACATTTAATTTAAAAGTTCGTAAAAGTGACTTTGTGCTTCTTAAAACAGTTAAACAGTTTTCAAAGTCAGCTAACAAAACTTAACTGAAGTGCTCAAATACTTATATGTGAGTATGTACACAGATAATAATGCATTAGTGAACAATGCAGCTTATACTGTGGTACATATGCACATTCAGATCTGTCATTTTACTTTACCTTCAGCAGAATTTTACTAGAAGATTATGTTTTCTGCATATCATATTTGCATGAGTTTTTTGCATATTTGTAAGCCGAATTAGGTACTTTTTATAATCACTTCAAGGATTTTTTTTAATACATTTATTTAATTAAAAATTAAGCTATATGTTTTTTAACAAAGATGTTTATTAAAGCACATATGATTTTTTTTTCTCAGTCACAAAAGAAGAAATGTATGCCTTAATTCCTTAATCCTTAAATTTCAGTCTGTTTCTCATTAAAAGCTAACATTTTTGTTCCTTGAAATAAAATAAAAATTAACTGAAATAATTTCAGCTAGGTGTCAAGGCAACATTTCTAATTTTAATTTAGTTGAATTTGATGTACTAGGATAACTAAAGCTGAAAAATGAATGAATTAATACTACTACTAAATAACAGAACTACTACTACTACTACTACTAATACTAATAATTACTAGCATTCTAACTAATAAAAAAATAAAATAAATAAAAATAAAACTATAATAGTATCTGAATAATAATAAAATAGCACTGCTCATCGTAAATAACATGCAGATGATGCAGGTATATAAATCACTAAAAACATGCCTAATTTCATAATTTTACACCTCTTAAGAGCTCAGATTGATATTTTCTTATGTTGTTGTTTTCAACCATCAGAGCCTACAGTAGTTTTTACAGTATGTCTCCTTTTTTTTTGCAGTAATATTGACTGATTCACTGTGTTTCTAGATCAGCTTGGATGGTTTGTCCTTTTGGTAATCGGCCACATACAAAATATCAATAACTAAAAAGGCAATTAGTATAATTACAGGCCTGTTGTTTTTGCACTCCTCCCCTAGGCATGGCAATGTAGAAAGCATCAGCTTGAGTGTTTTAAAGGCCAAAAAACATGCATGTGAACGAAGACAGAATTGTTATTTTTATATACATTCAGCCTCACAAAGAAAAGAATGCAGAATTCTCTGTATATGTGTATTTGCATGAATTCCCTTGTGTGTATATGCCCACTTGATTATTGTTTATCCAGTGTTTAAGTTAATAATTCTTATAACTTTTCCTTTGACCAAATTAGCTCACATGTAATTGCACTGAAGCTTTGTGTTGTAATATTTACATTTTGTACCTGACTAGGTGTGCTTGAGTGATTGCTATTTTAATTGTGTGTTTTATAACAAACATGCTGCTGGTGCTGCGTGCATTATTTGCATTCTATTTCCATTATGCAAACAGCATGTCACAAACTCTCTCTTTCTTCGTAGGCATTGTAGATGGTTTCTGGATAAAATGAGTTTGATGGAGGACCTGCATGTGCACTTTAATACTTGTTCTTAGATTAGGCCTTTCACTGCTGTATGATGGGAAAGTGTGGAGTGCTTATCTGATTTAGGAACAGCATCAAGGATATTGGCAGAGTAAATTAATTAACATGGAATAAATTACAGCTGACTTTACTAACACACACTAGAGCCAGACAAATGTAAGTTATATAAAGAGTAAAACACTGGCTAAATATTCATTTTAAGCCCAGGTACTTGTGGAATGTGAACAGATGCATGTAGACTGTTGGATTCTGACTTTTTTTGATTGGAAACTGACATGTAGTTTCCATGAATTAGATTTATTTGTTGATATGTAGGTTATTCCAGGTCTTAACAATAACCGGCCAGCCATATGGACAAATTTAAAGGAATTGTTCACCCAGTAATGACATTTAGCTGAAAATGTAGTTACCTTCAGGCCATCCAAGATGTAGATGTTTGTATTTTCTTCAAAACAGATTTGGAGAAATGTATCAATGCATCACTTGTTCACAATGGATGCTCTGCAGTGAATGGGTGCCGTCAGAATGAGAGTCCAGACAGCTGATAAAAACATTGGAAATAATCCACAAAGTAATCCACACCACTCCAGTCCATCAGTTAACATCTTGTGAAGAGAAAAGCTGCATGTTTGTTAGAAACAAATCCATCATTAAGACGTTTTAACTTTAAACCGCCACTTCTGGGAAAAATACAAGTCCGTAATCCATTGAAAAAGTCCATCCTTTGTTGTCTTCTAACATAAAAAGCCATAAACATATTTGTCTAGATCTATTTTGGAATTTTTTTGTATGTAAACTGTGGTTGATCTTTGCATATTTCTCTCCTGATTCAGACATGGCAACTTTTTCACTGCAGGAAGCGTTATGGATTATGGACTTGTATTTTTGCCGGAAGCAGTGGCATGAAGTTAAAAACTTCTTAATTATGTATTGTTTCTTACAAACGCCAAGCTTTTTACTTCACAAGATGTTAATTGATGGACTGGAGTGGTGTGGATCACTTGTGGATCATTGTGATGTTTTTATCAGCTGTTTGGACTCTCATTCTGACGGCACCCATTCACTGCAGAGGACTCTGAGGAAGTAATGTTAAGATAAATTACTCCAAATCTGTTCCAATGAATAAACAAACTCATCTACATTTTTTGGGAGTTTGACAGACCCTGATTACCATTTTTGTTCATTGTATGTAAAGAAAGAAAGTCATACCAGTTTGGAATGTTGTAACAGTGAATAAATGACAGAACTGTAATCTTTGGATTAACTACCCAAGTAAACAAGTATTAAGCAGCCGAAACTCCCAAACTGTACACTCATAATAAATGAGATGTAGACGAAACAAGTAGATAAAGCGCATGAAATGCACCTAATGACACATTAAAGTCTCCCAGCTGCACAGTTACAATCTCGCTCCTGCATAACACTCATACTCGGGGAGATTTTACAGATTCCACAAACACGTGTATGAATGCAATTACCTCACATTCCATCACATTCTACAGCCTAACGTGGTACAACTAGCTGTATTATGCCACCCAAACAGGCTGTGCTCTATCTGTGTTCATTTGATAATAACCTTTGCTGTTGTACCCAAAGAGATGCACATCATGGTGCATTTGTTGTTAAAGCAGTGGCACATTACACACATACTATACTTGAACATGCTGTTTTTCGGTGTTCAGTGGGTAAAACACTTTTAATCTATGAAATTGTGGGATTTTGTCATGTACATACCAACACAATGTTGAACCTCTCCTCTATTTCCTCCTCAGGAGGTAGGGGCAGTTTAGGGGCCGGTGGCTGTTTCTGCCCATAAGTGCTGAGGGGCCGTTTGACGTCCCGTCCGGGTGACATCTCCAGACTTCCAGCTGCATTCCCCATGGCTGTATACTGAGTTACACGCAGAGGTACACATATACAGACCAAATAGAATTAGTCTCACTCAGTGAAGTTCTACAGCTTGCTGACTGATTCCAAACACTCCAATATATGTTCTTGTTTAGTCCCAGTGTAGCAGGTCCAACGGTGGGACTTTTTGAAAACACTGATCAAATCCAGTTTGAATTTTACAGAAGTTGGTTCTGTTAAAAAGTCCATAAAAGATTGTGTTTTTTACATAGTTGCTGACATATTCAGGTTCTTCCAAGTCTTCTTATGGTGTTGTCCATTTGCAGCAGGCTAAACCTATAACATATGTATACAGAGAGAAAAATGACACCAGTAGGCAATGCTCTATTCTGATGTCTCTTGGTCATCTTCTGGTCTCTCCGACATCTCTCTGCTCCATCCTGGAGTGAGTCGTTCAGGTAGGGAGGAGAGGAGTGAGTGATATGAGAGAAGAGGCAGGGACTGGGAAGCTTCTGGGTCCTAGTGCTGGATCCCTAGACTCTCGTCAGTGTGTGTGTGTGTGTGTGTGTGTGTCTTATATGAACACCTGATACTGCCTCAGATGTCCACCTACAACCAGAGTCTCATGTTACTCATTGGTGTTTGTTACTATGATGCTAAAGACAACTAAATAACACCACACACACTCTTCCTGAATGACTACTGACTTTTGCAAACAGTTGTAACTGTGAATCTATAGTGCCACATAAGTGCTCATTTTAAAATAAATAAAAAATATACATACAAATAATCTTTTTACATATATATAATTATAAGAAGAATAATTTGGGTTTGGGGTTGATAAGATTTTTTTTTTTTTTTCGATTTTTGAAATAATAAGTCTCTTATGTGCAACAAAACAATAATATTATGAAATACGATCACAAATTCAAATAACTTCTTTCTATTTGAATTTATTTGAATATATTTAAATGTAATTCCTGTAATGTGCAGCTGAATTTTCAGCATCATTATTCCAGTCTTCAGTGTCACACGATTCAGAAACCATTGTAATATGCAGATTTTATTTTTATAAAAGTATTTAATGTCAGTTTTGGTCAATTTGATATGTCTTTGCTTAATTAAAATATTATTTTTCTTAAGATATCTTACTGAGTCCAAACTTTTTAAATGTGTCATATTTTTATATATAATTTTTTTTTATAAATTATTTTAAAAAATGTAACAACAGATTTACTAGAATGTGCACAATAATTGTATCCCTGCAGTGTTCATTTGCAATGCAAATGGTAGCCCATAGTAACCATAATAGAGATACAGCAGTTCCTTTACACTGCATATGAGGATTTGTACTAAGTATGTTCTCAAAGTTAAAAGTTAAAACGTTACACAGTAGCCCCTGCAAATTAGCGGTCGCTTAAAACATTAAAATAGTACTGAGCAGTTGCGCCACCTACTGGTTCTCCAGCAGATTTGAACAGCAGATTCACACGCTGAAAATGAATTTATGGATCCATGTTTTTGTGTGTGCGTGTGGATTGACATAATGCACAAATGTTTTTAGTGAAGTTAAATGGGAAGGTGATATTTTCGGGCTGTTTCTGTTTAAGCCGTTGAATCAAAGTTCTGCAGACCCAATCACAAGCTCACAATCATGACCCCACACCCCGTTTTTATAGCATCAAATAACTAGTTAAAAGCAAACTTGTTAAGAAATCGAACACTTCCGTATACATATGCATGATAAGAACCTAAATGAGGGAAGCCATCTTTGGAAAACATTTATTGGAAGTGTAATTTGATTATTTAGTTTGTCTCACGTCCCATTAGATTACATAGAGAGGGCGGGGTTTATGACTTTGTTCAGACAAAAAAATGTTGACAGGAAGTTCATTCCAGAACATGTGGCTTTCATCAGATGGACAGAAAAAAAATTCTTTGGTGAATGGTGGCTTGTCTGCTGGGACTGTTAAAAAAAAAAAAACACATTCCACGGAAAAGTTTGAGTCAGAGCTGCACAACTCCAAGTTAGAACCTACACGGAGAGAACTTTCTAAGAACTTTGCAAGAAATTATAATAGTAATATTCTGTTTACAAAGCCAGGAATTATATTTCTGTGTGAAGAGATACCAAAGGTCAGTCTATCTTTTATATAATTCTTGATTTGTTTTTTAATGTCTTGTAGTCGTAATCGAGCAAATTTATTTTCTATTGGGAAAAAATACAAACAGGCTTTTAATATATCGCCCAATATATAAAACTTAGTCATATTGCTAAATTATTATTATTTTAGATTTTTATCATTTTATTGTCTTCTTTATGTTTTCTCTCGGATTATTAATTTCTGTTTGTAATGGCGATAAATCATTTAAAAAGAAATCTCAATATTTTTTAATGGCTGTTATTTGAAATGGCTTGAAGAGTTTTCGTTTTTTTTTTTTTTTTTCTTTTTTTTAAGTCAGAGGCACCATTGTTTATCTATATTTATTAAACCAAACAGTCTTTTTTGATAAGCAGAAAATGTTTAATTTAAGAATAATGTAAGAAAAATCTGGTTTTGCATCTAACATATTCTCCACAATAAACTGAGAATAAAATGTAACTATTTATGCACATGCACCAGTATGTATTGCTAAAAGATTATAATACATTGAAAACTTTGGTGATTTCAGTTTTATTTTTGAATGATTCATGCAAACAATTTTTTAAATAGTTTCTTTGAAATAGATGTTTTGATTTTGTAAATGTTTAATGTTACAATATTTGTACTGTATATTGACATTTTAAGTCCCTTTGTGGTGCTAAATCAATGAATATTAATGTAGGATTTACATTAAATACTGATGATAACTTAATGATGAGCTTTTCATTTAATTGCAGAAAAACAGCTATAAAACATCTGCAGAATACCAACACTGAGCTCTTTGTCTTCTACCATGAGTTCTGTGGGCGTTTTCTCATTGAAAGCCTGTGATGGCAGTAGTGAAAAAATAGTAATAAATGTCGGTGGGGTTAAATATGAGACCCACACAAGCACCCTAATGGCCCTTCCAGGGTCCCGTCTTGCCAATCTGGTGGACACTAAGAAGCCTCCCTCAGAGCTTTTTTTTGATCGCAACCCTGAAGTCTTCGGCCATGTGCTGCAGTACTACAGAAGTGGGAAGCTGCACTGCCCCACCAACTTGTGTGGGCTACTGCTGGAGGAGGAGTTCGCTTTCTGGGGTGTTAGTGGCACAGATGTGGAGCCCTGCTGCTGGGCGACATTTCGACAGAACAAAGATACTGTAGAGGCTTTGGCTCAGATTGAACCTTCAGTGATGGAGAAAGATGAGGGACCAGGTCAAAACCACCAATCCAGAAACTCCAGAGCTTGGATGCAGAAGATATGGGTTCTCTTTGACAATCCATATTCATCCATCACCGCCAAAGTAAGTGAGTTCATGGTTGTGCAATTCGCTCAGAATTTTTATTTTTTTTTGTCTTAATTTTACATTACACTAACAACGCTGGTCAAGCTAGCATTCAAAGACTGTTCTGACAAATGTTGCTTTAGTACTTGTAGTTAGTTATTCCTCAATTGAAATCAAGTTCAATTTTAAATGGCATTCTCAGTGCATGGTGCACAACCCTAAAATGAATGGTGCTTGCTATTGCTTTTCTCCAAATGGTTGGTTCTTTGCTCATTCTCCTTGTTTCTGTTTCTCCAGGTCATTGCGATCATATCTCTGTTCTTCATCCTGCTCTCTTTCACCGCATTCTCTCTGCAAACAGAACCCAATAGATATATTTTCCCCTTTAACATTTTTCAGACAGGCAACTCAACTGGAAAGTGTATGGGGACCCTTCTTGTAGATTCTCTGGACGTGGTGGAGTTAGTGTGTTCGGTGTGGTTTGTGTTTGAGTTTGTGATGCGTGTAGTCAGCTGTCCAAGCAAACCACGCTTCTTCATGAATGTTATGAACATCGTCGACCTGCTGGCCCTGTTCCCGTGGTTCTCGCGGTGCTGCTCCAGTATGAACTGCTGGAAGGCGATGAGCTTTTTGCATATAATGCGATGCATACGTGTCTTTCGCATCTTCAAGCTGTTGCAGCATGTGTTCGGCGTGAGAGTGCTCAACCACGCACTTCGCGCCAGTGCAACATCTCTCTGCACGCTGCCTCTTATGTTCTTAATCTGCACGCTCGTCTTTGGTACCATGGTTTTTTTCACAGAATTAGAAAATGAACATATGTACTTCATTAACATTTCCTCTTGTTTTTGGTGGGCAGTGGTCACTCTGACCACGGTGGGTTATGGAGACCTGATTCCTATATCAGGTCCAGGGAAGTTGGTAGGCTGTCTCTGTGCAATGGTTGGGGTTCTGCTCATCATCCTGCCTGTACCCATAATCGTCAACAACTTCATCAAGTTCAGCTCCCTACTCAAGACAAAGTACTCAATGCCCAGAAAGAAGGAGAAGCATATTGTAGATACAGCCCGCTCATCTTCTGCTTAGAGCTGCTAAATCTAAAGTAAAAACAGCAGGTATCAAGGAAACAATCAAGTTATTTAGGCCTATGATATATGTGACCCTGGAACACCAAACCAGTTTTAAGTTGCTGGGATATATTTTTATCAATAGCCAAAAAAAATAAATAAATAGTATGGGTCAAATTTAATGATTTTTATTTTATGCCAAAAATCATGTTCTATGAAGATATTTTGTAAATTCCCTACTGTTAATATATCGAAACTTCATTTTTGATTAGTAATATGCATTGCTAAGAATTTATTTGGACAACTTTAAAGATGATTTTTTCAGTATTTAGATTTTCTTGCACCCTCAGATTCCAGATTTTCAAATAGTTGTATCTCGGCCAAATATTGTCTGATCCTAACAAACCATACATTAATGGAAAGCTTATCTATTAATCTTAATTAATATTATCTATCTATAATCACAGTCAGTTTTGAAAAATTGACACTTAAGATTAGTTTTGTGGTCACATTTATGTCTTTGACTGCATTTTGTGTGTCTTTTTATTTGGTTTCTGTCTTTCTTACAGAATATGTGATGGATAAAGATGAGTCTTAAACTGGAGGAAAAACACGTCATTTAGATTTTTCGGTTTAAAAGTTCATTTTGATCAACGTAACCATAAAGCATAGTGTTAAAATACAATCAAAACAACAGAAAGTAAAATAAGCAGAAATAAGTTTTAGGGGTCAGGGAAAATTCAAACAATTCTGGTTTGATCTACAAAACCATATTCAGTTATTAAGAATTGTGGGATTCCTCTGCAACCCACTGTTGTTGGGTCTGAGTGGGGTTATCACTGAGCGGAAACCAAATTTGATTGTAAGGTATCTAAATTCCCTATTATCTAAAATCCCTTATTTTTAGTGCTATTTAAATATTTACTAGATATGTAACCAATATTAAGCCTAAACCTATAATCAGAATATTCACTGCATTACAGTCAAAATTAACACAAATATAATCACACTGTACATGTTTTAACAGTCTTGCGCAAGATTAAAAAAAAACAAAAAAAACATTTGGTGTTCCAAAAAAACAAAAACAATCAGCTTTAACAGACAAAAATCTGTGGTCCCAGTTGTCCCTTAGGATTGGTGACTGATAACAAAAACGCGTGAAAGATTTGATCCAGATGCAGATGTTTGGATGAATGCATTTTCAAAAAGAATCTGACATTTTGGCACCACATTTGAACTGTTGTTTTTTATACTCTAGACTTGTTTGTATTTGAATATGTATCTTTCATACAAGATCTGTTGCAGTTTATACCTTGTTGGTGTTTTTGCATGTGTACACTAAATTGTATTGTGTGTTTGTGCTTTTATTAAATCCATTTCAACTTTAGTTATATTTTTATATAGATTTTAATGATATAGTCACAAACAACTTCATCACAAATGTCTTGCATACAGCTGAAAGCAAAAAAAAAAAAAAATCAGCCTTGTCCAAATACCCACACTTGCGATCTTTGTGTGTCAAACTTTTCATTACCTGATGGAACACACTTAGTATTATAAAAATGCAAGAGTTTACAGAGATTTATTTAAATTTTAAATACTTATATTTATTTTTTATTTTTATTTTTTATTGTATGCATTTATTATTCGTCACTTATTTTGTTTTTCCTAAGTTTTGTAAATTTTTGCATTGCTTTATATAGATTTGACCACAAGGTGGCGCGAACATGCTACTATAAAGACCTAGATATTCTTAAAGGGTTAGTTCACCCAAATAGCAAAATTATGTCATTAATAACTTACCCTCATGTTGTTCAAAACCAGTAAGACCTCCATTTATCTTCTGAACACAGTTTAAGATATTTTAGATTTAGTCCGAGAGCTCTCAGTCCCTCCATTGAAGCTGTGTGTACGGTCTACTGTCCATGTCCAGAAAGGTAAGAAAAACATCATCAAAGTAGTCCATGTGACATCAGAGAGTCAGTTAAAATATTTTGAAACATCGAAAAAACAAACCACTCAAACTGTACACTGACTGAACTGCTGTGAAGAGAGAACTGAAGATGAACACCGAGCCGAGCCACATAACGAACAATAGACTGACTCGTTCATGAGTCAAGAACCGGTTGCATTGGTTTTTCGGATCACCAGTAGTTCGTGAACGAGTCAGTCTTTTGTTCGTTATTTGGCTCGGCTCGGTGTTCATCTTCAGTTCTCTCTTCACAGCAGTTCAGTGAGTGTACTGTGATGTCCTTACATTAATGCACCACTAGATGGCACTCAAGCCTGTTTAGTTAGATTTATACATGGTAAGTAAGTGAGATGATGAGTAAGAAAGACTGCTGAGCATGTGCATGCATGTTAACCTGCTTGTTCATAGTAGTTATTAAAATTTACTAAGATAAATACACAGTCTTGTACTTCTTGTCTACATGAAGACTTAACATGTACCGTTTGAGTAAATGAATTACTCCGGGAAATTGGTTTGTTTTAACTCAGAGGGAGTGTCAGCCACATTAAAAAAAGTTAACAGCTTAAATCATTTGTGGATTAATGCTTATTGCAGATGCGAACCGTTTAAAATGATTCAGTTCAAAGTTGTGAACTGGTTCAAAAAGATCTGGTTACAACAAATGATTCGTTTGCGAAACGAATATCACAAACTGCTTTGTTTTGAACTCTCTCTCACAACAGACCCGGAAGAGAAGAAAATGCTGAATAAAGTCGTATTTTTTGTTATTTTTGGACCAAAATGTATTTTCAATGTTTCAAAAAATTCTAACTGACCGTCTGATGTCACATGGACTACTTTGATGATGTTCTTCTTACCTTTCTGGACATGGACAGCAGAGGTGGAAAGTAACGAATTACATTTACTCGCGTTACTGTAATTGAGTAGCTTTTTTGTGTACTAATACTTTTTAAAGTAATTTTTAAAATCTGTAATTTTACTTTTACTTAAGTATGTTTTGTTTAAAGTATTGTACTTCGCTACATTTTAAAACACATAATTACTGAGTAAAAATAAATAAATAAATAAATCGCTCCCTGGAAACTACGTCAGTAAATAATGGGCAGGAGGGCAAACTGGCGCTAAAATCACAAGAAAGATGCAGACGGTCAAAACAGGCGTTAGTGGTGCAGACACCGCTGAAAACGAAACCCCGTCATATTCTGAAGTTGAACTCGAAGGAAATGAAGTGAACCCCTGGCCATATGTATGCTCTATTATGCAGTGTAAGCTGTACTTGCCTAGGAAGACCAAACTAGCAGCTTATAAAATCTCGACAAGACATCAACCTTTCGCAAGAATGTAGAGGTAAGCTAAGTAATTGCATCGTTGCATTGGTGGTTAAAATGAAGCTTTGACATTTTAGCAAGAGGTTTTGCACAAATTAGCCAAAAAGACAGTGGTGAGGAGTGTGCTGTATATATCATCTGCAATAATATCATGTTTTTTGTTTTAATGATGTGCATGCGCATTTATAGTGCGTTCTTTCACTGTGTGATTCAGTCTCCTAAAATGCATTTAGAATGATCACAAAATTGAAGATATAGGGGCAGAAAATTTACATATTTATATAATTTCATATATTAAATCAAAATCACACAAAGAATGCCGTCTTTTCCACCAAAAATCATCATGAATATATATATAACAGTTCAGTAAACAAGTTAATTAAGAGACTTGCATTCAGACACCATATTGCCTTTTTAGCTCTATTTCTACAACAGAAAATAATTCCAAACACAGCCACCAAAGCACAATTTTGCGTCTCTGAGCAACGTGACAGTGTTCCTGAATGAATCAACCGTTTAAATGATTCGGTTCAATCGCAATGACTCACTTATTAACAATGACTTGCTGACACATACTGGCCATTTTAATTTCACATTTAAAGTATCTTTTGATTTTTTTTTTTAATAATTAATTTATTATCATTTCAAATGAGTATTCAACATTTTATGTCTTGTATATCAAAACATTATTCATGCATTTGTAACTGCCTTCTTGTCCTGCACTAAACAGTGTAATACATCTAAATGCCACTTCCGATGAATCTTCTGCATTTCCTCTGCATTAAAAGATGAGTTTGTTGATACTGATTTGCCTGGTAACAGCCCAAATGTTTTATTATTCTAAATAACTGATTCCTTTAATTAAAAACAACTAGTTTGAGATTAATAGACCTATCCCAGGGGTGTCAAACTCAGTTCCTGGAGGGCCATAGCCCTGCAGAGTTTAGTTCTACCCCTGCTCCAGCACACATATCATGTAGTTTTCAAATAAACCTAAATGATTAGATTAGCTGGATCAGGTGTGTTTAATTAGGGTTATATCTTAACTGTGCAGGACTGTGGCCCTCCAGGAACTGAGTTTGACACCCTTGGCCTGTCCCATTTTTGACTCCCTCCCACTGTTAAAATGTAACTAAGTAAATTTTAAATGAGCTACTTTTTACTTTTACTTGAGTTGATTTTTAGACTGGTACTTTTACTTGTACTTAAGTAAAATGTCATTAATGCAATGGTACTTTTACTTGAGTAGAATATTTTTGTACTCTTTCCACCTCTGATGGACAGTAGACCGTACACACAGCTTCAATGGAGGGACTGAGAGCTCTTGGACTAAATCTAAAATATCTTAAACTGTGTTCAGAAGATAAACGGAGGTCTTACTGGTTTGGAACAACATGAGGGTGAGTTATTAATGACATAATTTTGCTATTTGGGTGAACTAACCCTTTAATATTTTGCAAAGAGTAGCATATTAATAAGACAAATTAAGTGCTGAAAGTTCCATATATTCCATTATGAAATTATAAAAAAAGTTCATTGATATCAGTAGTACTGGATTCAGGTAAAAATAATTTAGATTAAAGCAGAGAATAACACACATACAACACAAGTGTTTATTTTAATGGTCAAATCTGCACATTTATTTACAGCAAAAAAAAAAATTATTACAAAATGATATTCTACCTGAGATAATTCTGAAACACTCCTTTTTAAAAAAGTTTCGTCTAACAGTCTAACATAGTGATCTAAAATACAGAAAATAACATTTCTAAAAAGCATATTATGAGCCTCAGTAAGATTTTATTTATGGTGTTGATTGTACATGAAGCTAAGAAAAAAAAGAAAGAAAGAAAGAAAAAGATCTAAAAGCTTTTGTTGTACATGCAACTATGTCTTATTTCACTTTTAAACCAACACGTGATTAGTTGCAGATCCTCTGATGTGCAGCTAAATCACTGATGACACCAGCTTATAAACGAATTCATTTTATCAGATGTAGGTGTTGGAAAAATGAATGTTTCAGCTGTGTTTGCAGCAGGTGTGTTCGGAGCAGGTGTTTTCTTGACGGACAGGTAAGTAGATGGGACAGGTGAAAGTATGGTTGGTGCTGGAGACGATGGTGTAATGGAGCTTCCGTTGTCATGCTGAAGTGTTATATGGGAAACACACGCGCACACACACCCAGCGTCCGTCAACAGCCTGATAATGTCATTTCTGAATCTGACGCCAACAAGTGCATAGAGCAAAGGGTTCAGGCAGCACCTCACGTATGCCAGATTGTGTGTTATGTTTTCCTGAAGCTGGAACTTGGTCCAGTCTTCGCAGCGTTGCGGAGTGGGTGTGAATATTTTAATCAGAAGCACCACAGTGTAAGGAAGCTGGAACAGGAGGAAAAGAAGCACCAAAAGTGCCATCAGACGCAAAGTCCTCTGTCTACGCCAACAGTTGCCACCGGAACGGATCAAGACGCGTCCAATCGCGCCGTAACACACCACCATCGCCACGCAAGGGATGCAGAATCCAGCAATCTTTGCCATCTGGGCCCACAGCTTCCATTTACTCACTTCATCACCCCAAACTTTCATATCACACAAGAGGACGTCCGAACCCATGTCGTTGTCCACTGAGCTGAAGCGCAGGTCTGGAAGGCTCAGGAAGACAGAAGTTACTGCGACTCCAAGCGCGGACATTGTGCTGTAAAACAGCATCCCAGAACTCCTCTTACGCACGGTCCTGGTGCGAACCACCACCAGATAGCGATCAACACTGATGCACGCCAACAACAGCAGACCTCCATAGGTGTTGATGGCATACATACCACGGTTTAGCTTGCACAGCCCCTCTCCATACTCCCAGCTACCGAACAGCATCTCTCCCGTCTGTAACGGAAGAGTCAGCAGGAGCAGCATGTCGGACAGAGCCAGGTAAAACAGGAAGACGTCAGTCATGCAGCGTAGACGTAGACGGCGGTACCGTGCGAAGGTGGCAATGACCAGCCCGTTTCCAATTACACCTAAGAAGAAGACGATGAGGAAGACCATGGTCTGGACAACAGTAATGGCAAGCTCGTGCTCTTTGCTGGCGACACACAGCTCAGCGACTTCAGTGACGTTGGCATCCGTGAAAGATTCAATATCAGAGTAATTGAGCTCATAATAATTAGTGGAGATAAAAAGTGATGTTAAATCTTCTGTAGTTGAATTAACGCTCTCCATACCTGTAAATCATGGTGAAAAGTTCATCAGGTTATCATATTTGATACATGAATTTATAAGGCTTCTAAAGGATCAACATGATCAAAACTTGTTGTCGCTACACTCTACTACATGCATTTTAATTAATAGCTTTAGCAAGTAAAAGGCTAGTATAACTGGTCTTAATTCATTTTACGTTTTGGCCATATAAATAGCCTAACAACTGAACCAAACTGGATATTTTGCTTAGTAAAACTTATGTTTTCCCATATTCTCAATCTACTCTATCTTAATGGGCTATAAATGCATAGATGTATCAAATATGGTATAAAACACATGTATTTTTTATTTTATATTTTGTGTAAAGGTGCAATTAACATTCCGTTTTAAAACAAAACAAATTAAAGTCAATGATATTGTTGTTACAGTTTTCCACCACTAGGGGCTCTTGAACGTCTGGTTTCATGTGAACTCTAATCTCTGAACTGAAAACGTCAGGATAAGGTTTAGAAGATGCTAAAAACGCTAAAGTGAAAACGATGATTTAATCAAACATTACACGGTTTTCATGCGTTTTTAATAACCAGTTTGGCTTAGTTAGACTAAATGAGTCATGTCAGTCATAATTTCACATGTGGGATTTAATGAAGGCAAAAATTAACTGTTTCCTTGCATATGACTGAAGCAGCAGAAGATACAAGCAGATATATTCTTAAAAATAAAGGTCCTTCACAATGCCATAGAAGAACCCATGTTGTCTATATGGTTCTATGAAGAACCATTAACATCTGAAGAACCTTTCGGTTTCACAAAATATTCTTTGTGGCTAAAGAAGGTTCTTCAGATTATAAAAAGGTAAGAAAGAGATGGTTCTTTAACCTACGTATGACTGAATGGTTCATTGTGAAACCAAAAATTGTTCTTCTATGCCATCGCTTGGAGAACCTTTTGAAGCACCTTTATTTTTAAGAGTGTTAGTCAAACAGATTTAGTCAATTATTGTGGATTTTTTTAACAACAGGCTATTCCTAAACACATCTTTTGCATCTCAGTGCAGCTTTTCTGTAATAATTTTTGCATTTATGTGAATTTGATTTTTGCATTCTTTTAGTACAAATCATACACAAAAAATAGTTTCACTGGGGATTCACTGGTGTTTGCATTGGTTGACCTTTTTGCCAGTTGTTGATTTCGTTTTCAAGTAATAAAAGCCTTATATCTTGTGGTGTTAGAATGAGTTTCTTTCAGTGAAAATGATGCGTAAGTTGATATTTTCTAATCCTGGTCGTGTCTCATTCAGTCCTGTGGGGTTTTTTAGTGAGTGATCTTTTTCTTAGGAAAGTTGTGGACGTAGCTTATAGTTTAATGCAACAAGCAGTTTCATATATACTGTATATAATATATATGTATGTATGTATGTATGCATGTATGTATATATTGGAAGGTACTATATAATTTTTAATTTTTTATTATTGGGTTCGTGATTAATTAACCTGTCAAACAAACAAATTAAATTTGAATTAATAAAATTAGATTTCTAATAGTGGCCGAGTAGCATACATTATGTAACTTAAGATTTTACCTAAAAAAAAAAAAAAGCATAATCCTGCAAGAAAAAAAAAAGATTGGAAAGTCTTGCGCAACAGACAAGACTAAGTAACTCTCGCCACTGTGCTGCCAGCTCCGTCTCATGTGAGTTTGGTGTTGAATGAGAGCACAAATATCAGTTAAAAAATCTTTAAATAACGTCTGGGATGAAATTGTACTCATTTCACTACTCATTGCGTGCCACAACCAGACAGTCGTTGGCGTGAATCTGACATTCAGCTCGTGCTTTTAGTCAGCATCGCGTGCCAACGCGCTTTCGTGAGGAATGAACCCCTTTTTTTAAGCAGAAGTGAAGCTATAAGAGCAGAGTGAAGGCTATTTGTTTTTGTTATGCATTTGTGCAGAAAACAGGCTCATGTACGTGTCTCTGCATATGAGGAGGAAGAGAAACCGATTCAACTTAAGACTGGATCTTATGTTTAAGTCAATGGCGAGTCTGCATCAGAAACAACCGTAAGCTTTTAAACACTTACTAAATTAAAACAATTTTAGATAACGTTATAATACATCGAAAAGTATTTTAATAAGAAATTTCATTAATTATTAAATTTTTAACTTTATCATGCTAAACTTTTTTTTTTAACTCTTAGTGGTGAGTTGGCTTTTGAAGGTGTTGATGCTGATAAGCGATAAAGGTTTGTCATATGTTTTAATGCTTTGGCATCGTTTTAATGCATTATTTATGCAGATAAACATATTTAAAATGAACTTAACACGATACATTTTATCAGTTGCAAAAATGAAAAAAAAAAATTGTGACAAAGTTACATTTTGATGTATCCAAACATTGGCATTCTTATTGAAAGACGTTTTCTGTCATAATTGATCAGTTAATCGATTTACAATTGTCTTAAAATGTTTTTTAATATACTTTCTCTGTATTATTTGCTCTGTAATTAAAGTTATCAACCCTTTAATGACCACGGTAAAGAGTGGGTGCAATTGTTACCTTAAAGTGGTATTTTCACCTGATTTAACCCATAAAATTTGGTTTTGTTGGTTCAGTGATGAAAAATTATATTTTTGACTTTAATAATTAATTTAAACATTACTTTTTTGTTAACATAGGCCTATATACATAAATAAAATATATGCATAAAATATATACATGAACAATGTGTTTATTTATAATTTTGTTTTTATTAATGATAGTATATAGTCTTATCACACTTTCTACACTGATATCTTAGAAGGTATATTACATATAGTTTAATTATATTAGAAAAAAAAACTTTTTTCACAAAGAAAAAAAAAAATACTACTTTTAATGAAAGATCGGTGAGGTGTTAAGCTTGAAAATGTGGAAAAATCATAAATACTCGATGCAGATGTAAATATATATATATATAGGCTAATCACAGTTTCATGTAAAAAAAAAAAAAAAAAAAAACGTAATAGTATGCCATGTTTTGTTAAAATGTCATAGACATTATTACTAGAAATATATTATCAAAAGTTTTTGTTTGCAATGAAAATACTATAAAACATTATATTATGTCTGCAAAAATAAAACATTGTATTTTAGGGTAATTCACAGATATCAAGTCAGAATTGAAAGCATTCAAATTCGATCCTGAATACTTGAAATCTATCTATCTATCTATCTATCTATCTATCTATCTATCTATCTATCTATCTATCTATCTATCTATCTATCTATCTATCTATCTATCTATCTGTTAAACTTGGGGTGTGTGGGCATCTGGAACCCTGGCAAGTTTTAAATTTAATAATACCTGTGCAGGACTAACCATTGTTGACTCACCTCTGAGTGCACGTCTTCAGGATCTCTGCTGTTATGAGTTTTGTCTGTAAATCAAGACCTCAGTGGTTTCTCTGAACGCCTTTGCTGTTTGGGGGCCAGTGTCACACTGAGAAAAAACACTGCCTGGCATCTATTTTGACTTTCACGTCTTTGTTTGGCTGACTTTGCATTGCTCCACATTTCACACCAAAACACATAAAGCATAAAAAAAACCCTGATAAACATCTCAGGAGGAGGCGTGTTTAAGAGTGGCTAGTGTTTTCTTGATATAGCACTCTGAGATGGTGTTGCATGAAAAACCAGAATATCTGAGAGACACAAGCATGTGAGCAATGGTGAAATCAAATGGTTATTAACGCACATCTTTTATCATTTCTTGTCATCGCTGTGCACATTGCACATTTCATTGCATTACATTAACATGACTTCAGGACATTTTTCACTTCAATCTGAACTTATCTCTGTATTTTGCAACATGAAATATTGCAATAAGAAGATTTTAAAGAATTTGCTCAGCTCAGAGTTAATTTTAACATTAATTAATTAGGAATTAGTTAATTAATTGTAGCCTTGTAGCACAATGTATATATATATATATATATATATATATATATATATATATATATATATATATATATATATATATGTAATTCTGTTTTTGCATAAATTTCTACATGCTATTTGCTGTATTATGTAAGGCTGTTTAACAATGATATTCACCAGTATGTTTGACAGCAGTTCATTGTGAGTAAAATGTATTTTAAATCTGAAATTAAACATGTTTGCCATGCATGTTGATTGTTTAAATGGTTTGGATCTCTTGGGTTGGTCTTGAGTTCAGCAGAAAGTCATACTGGTTCCCCAAAGTGCAGACCATGTAGGTTATATTGTGGTTATATTGTAGGGTTTAATCAGTGGAATCTGAGGTTGAATCTGGATGGGTGTGTGAGTGTTGCATCAAAACACAACAACCTTTTAAACTTGTAGATGAGAAGAGGTATCTATGAAGAAAACAATCACTTAATTGGCAGTTATGACCAGTTAACTGAACGTGATGCCTTTTCTGTTTGTATCTTTGTTTTTGTGTACACTACATGGAAGTGTTGTGCATGTTTTAAAATGTAATTCAGTCTGGGTAAATCCTGAAGAGGATTGTGAAATTCAAGTGATTAAAAAAAAGGCTTTTTCTTCTCTTTCTTTCTCACACAGTGCCCTCCACCTTTTCTGTTTCCCACCCATTTCTCTGTTTTGTTTTGAGTAGTTTGTGGTTGGCAGAACGTTGATGGGTACTTAATGTTTACTTGAAGCATGCTGTAGACATTTCAATAGAAGCGTGCACACATGCATACACACACATATCACATTTGACCTTGTTTTGGTTGTGGAAGTTATTGGGTTTTGTATTAAGGCTGCAAACTGCAGGCATGAGGTTTTCTTATTATTAAATATAAATATACTTATCTTCATTTCCATCGTAAGGCATTATTAGCACACTCTCAATGCAAAGACTGTTCCAAGAAGTTTAGTTGTATTAAAAAAATATGCTACGGTCCATCTTTATTGAAACCCATTTGAGTATCCTGTTCCTGTGGGGAGTGCTGTTGAAAAAATAATTAAAATAGTTGGCAGGTTTAAAAGTTTCAATAACAACAAAATGACAGTTTAATCACTTTAACATTAGACAAAAGACACCTGGAAGCTACTTTGCATGTGGGCACTTTTATTTCAACACAATCCTTAATGAAGCACATTTGTGCTTTGATGCATTTTTTTTTTAATTGCAAAATTAGGTTTTATGTTTGCAGTCTGCAATTCTTCGCTTTACATGCTTTATATTGCTTAATATGCTTTTAAAATAAATTGTGTGAGATTTCAATCATGTCGTTAGCATTAGTGGTGAAATGGTATACCTTGTTCTTTTGAACTGGTATTTTGTGCAAAGCTTCAATTTTGTATTGGTAGGCTACCAGATGCGTTATTGAGTGAAACAGGAAGTATGCTCACATAGTGCAGCTGGACAATTTCCGATCTAAATGATTATGCATTGAAAATGTTGTTAACATCTGTAGAATGTTGCAGAGAGTGAAAAATTTCGGAATTTTCATAGTGACCCAATTTCATTTGTTTTTACTTTATTTTTTTACATATATATTTTTTTTTTCGTAGCCATTTTAATTTAAATGTTTTTATTAAAAATATTTGTTATTGTTGAAACATGATATTGTCAGTCAAATGCTAATCTAAACATTTAAATTTGTTATTACAAATTTTCATGTTTAGAAAGTTGTTGTCTTGAGATCAGGATGGGTTTGTTCCTCTGTCAGAATCACTAGTGAGATGACTGTTTGTCATGTTTTACAGACTGAGTGTGGCGTTTAAAGTGTTTTATTTCAATTAGTGTTAATGATCAATGTATACATATCAAATCAATTCAGTTCAATTCACTTTGTCACATCTAGGGAACATGTGCAAGGAGTGAAAATGCATATAAATCATTGCAATGCAATAGCAATACAGTAATTTTCAACCTGAACCTACACACAAATACATTACAGTAGATCAAAAGGGGCAAATTTTAACTACGGTAACTGCATTTTAAGTTCACTCAAGACATTTATTTAGCAGATGAATTCTACTCTAAAAATGCATGAAAACATTTGTCTTTGAGATTTTACAAATACCTAATTTTAGTCCGTTTTTACCACGTAGTCAAAATATACAAATAAGCAAAATTTCCTACAGCGTGCCTGCTTTTGACTGGGGTTGGGTGTTAGTTTCACACCCTGCTGTAGTAAGATGCCATGTTTTCAGATCAGCACTTTTCCCTCATGCTGTGTTTTGTTTTGTTTGTTCATTTTATGCTTTTTTTATTCTAGTTTTATTTTGTATCTGGCATCACTCTAAGCATTTCCTTACAGATACGGGCTGCTGAATGCATACATGCACACACTGTTTCTCAGTGTACTGGATGCCATTCAGATAACTGTGCTCAAAATAAAGATACTCATCAGTAGGGCAGCTTTTTGGTTAGTTTGTGACAGGATGTGACACATGTTAGGTAGTGGCAGCATCGCCAAACCAGCTATGGCCCATTTCCTGTGAGTTATTTGCAGAAATAAGTCCTGTTTTTTATTTGACACTGTGCATGGAGTGTTGCTGGCTTCATGTCAGAAATCTGTTTATGTGAAAGAATCTGTACAGTTGTCCATCTTAAAAAGTGACAGAGAAACAATAAAAACATTATGCATACAGACCTATTTTAAAATTTAACAAAATGCGACTTAATTAATATATAATTCTACTAGTTTTTTTTACTGCTTTGTCCGGTGTGAAGAATTTTGGGGGTATTTTGAATTAGGTAATAATAATAAATAAATACAAAGTTTTAAATAAAATAAAGATTACTGAAGCACGTTTTACAGGAAAATACTATTTAATATCTATAACTATATATAACTAACTAATCTATAACTATACTAAATACTAAAATTTTTTGTTTTTTTACCTCAAAATTTCATGTTTATTGTCTTATTGCAGATTCTTTGTAATTTGATTGTGAAATATACTAGGAATTTTTTTTAAGTACCTTGCATTTTTATTTAATCATAATGTTTTTCATTACAAATTATATTATCAACATAGTGAGTGAGTGTCCCTGGTATTTGGTTTTTATCTCATAACTTCTTTCTGTTTGTCTATGTTTATTTTCAAGTTTAAATACATTAAAAAAAAGTTTACAAAAATGTACATTTTCATTGTAGACTTGTAAACCCCACTATAATATTTTATTTTATTTTTTCTATTGATTTTGACAGTTTTTAACTTTTAAAACAATACAATCAGCAGTCACGCTAATTTATTTAAAGTAATCTTTATTCTAAAGTATTCTTTAAATAGATTCATCATAAGAGTACTTTCAGTTATTAGGATTTATATGAACAAAAAGTATAAATTAAATCAGTTCTGTTGGTTTGTTGACAGTAAATGACCTTTTAGACAAAGTATGTCAGGTCTTGTTGCATGACTACCTCTCGTATGTTCTCCACAAACAGCATGCAACCTCACGCAAATCAGCCGCGTGTTTTATGTTCAGATATAGATGTAAGGGCTTGGAGATCCCCTTATGACACATATTTGGGCGGATGCACAAAAACTGCATTAACACACAAAATAAAAAAATTTAAAAAACTATTTTGTGCTGCTGAGTTTGGCGATGAAAAAAAAAATACAATTTGAATATTCTTGAGTCTTCTTGAATTTATAGTTTCTGTAAAGGACAGAAATGTTCAGCAGAAACGTTTATATTTTTGGGGTAATCAATGAGAAAAAAAAAACTGTGTGCCAAGAAATTATTTTATCCTGCTGTTTGTGCTGGCGACATCATGGAGTTTCAGTTATTGTGTTTTATTATCTGAATTTGAGACACAGTTTTAATAGAAGTGATTATGGCAAAGCTTTCTTCTGCAATCATATTGCATTTCTTCGTTAGAAATCTGTCTATAGAAAGACTTAAAAATGAACACAGCCGACTTCCGCTTCCGGCCGAATGGAGTGAGCAGCGAAGTTAGGCAGCTCCGCAAAAGTTTTAACAATTTAAATATCCTGGGTCAACGAACATCGCCCTTTGTCAGCAATTCACTTATAAAAATAATTTAGGACAATATTTGATATGAAGGGCACTCGGAAATACACACAAAAAACTCTCCAAGCCACACCCGCACCAGTTGGCACTGTTCCGGTTAACGACTCTGCTAACAAGGCCTCAACCGGCACTGCGAATGCTATTGCAGCACAGGCTGACAAAACCCCGGCTAACACTGCTCCAGCTAGTGAAGCTCTGGCCTGCTCACAAGATGAGGGCATGATGGCGGAAGAAGAAACGCCTCTTTCTGTGGGAATATTTCGAAGTGAACTACGTGCATACCGCGAAAATTTAAAGAATGATATTAAAGCGGAAATCGAGATTATGCATCAAGATATACGCAAAGACATCACATCGCTACGGGAGGAAGCTAAAGCGGATATCAACACGCTCCGAAACGAACTTTCACAGAAAATAGAAACATTGCACAGGGCCCACACTGAAACGGCAGACACACAGAGAGAGATGGAAAGATCTCTCTGTGATGTTTCGGACAAAATAACCGCCATGGACAAAGCACACGCAACCTTACAGAAGGACTACAATAAACTGCAGGAAAAATACATGGACCTGGAGAACAGAAGTCGCAGGCAAAACCTACGCGTAGTGGGAATTAGCGAAGAGATGGAGGCAGGGAACCCAAGCCGCTTCATAGCAGAGTTTTTTTCAGAAGTGCTCGGCGAAGAAAACTTTGAATCACCAATCTTGATAGATCGAGCTCATAGAACCCTGGCCCCTAAGCCCCGAGCAGGAGAGCGCCCGAGAGCGATAATAGCTCGCCTACACTACTACACCGACAGGGAGAAGATTCTGCAACTATCCAGGAGAAAAGGCAACCTATTTTACAAAGGATCACCTGTACATATTTTTCCGGATATGAGTCCAGAGGTCAGCAAGCTGCGAGCTTCTTTCAACCCGGTTAAGGTGAAACTACGCGACGCTGGAATACCCTACAGTCTGTACTACCCGGCAAAGTTGATCATAACGATGGGCAGCACCAAACATTCCTTCACTGACCCGCGGGCAGCTGAAAACTTTATCAAAACCCAGGCCCCAACTGCACAGGGAGTAGAGGATTAAAGGTATTTGAGTATTCCTTTCAACATACAATTGTGATGCCACCAAGGAAAACATGCTAAAAGACATTTCTCTTTTGCCTGTAACACATGTTTTAGAGCAGGGGTTTTCAAACTGTGGGTCGCGACCCACTCGTGGGTCACGGAATGGAACAAGGTGGGTCGCACAAAGTCACTTGGCTGCAGCTAATTTTGCGTTTCAATGACACACAGACACTAACACAGTTCAGTCTAGGGCTGCACGAATGTGACGAGTGGGGCGGGGCCTAGTGCCATGGGAACAGAGCTAGGCCGGTGGAGTGATTGGGAAATGAGCAACACTCACCGGTCTCAAGAACCACGGAGGAGATCGGAAGGATACAAAAGAGGAGCGATGACAGTGAAGGACGAGAGAGGACCAGGCCTGGGTTTTATTTTGTGTTTGTTTTTTATTTGTGCACGGCAGTCATCCGTGAGGGGCTGTCGCGCTGTTTTGTGTTTATTTGGTTATTAAAACTTTGTTTGATTGTCCGCCGGTTCCCACCTCTTTCCACGAAGGAGTCATCGAGGCGGTGGGCTGGAGTGAGTTCGTCCGTCCCCCCGGCAACTCACTCCAGCCCACCACATCGAGCACCCTCGGCGGCAGACTCCTTCGCCCTGCTCGATGGCACTGCGGATTCACCCCAGCGGCGAAGGATCTTCGGCAGCGCGCCCCTCCTTCCTCCCTGGCTTCGGCACCAGTGTAAAACATTAAAATCTTCACAATCACAGGAAGAAGGAGGCGGGAACTGGGAACCCACTCATCACAACGATATAGCCCACCAACATTAATAATGAACTGCAATATCCTTAGTGTGATTTTCAAATTGCAATTAAGTCCGTGTGCGTTGCGTGTTTTGAAGGTCTCAGAGCAATGTCATTAAAAGGTTCAATCGGTCTTTTTTTACCTATTTCACAATTATTTTAATCTCCAAACTGTTTTAGATAGTTCTGCTTTGCTTCTTATGCTTTTCTAAAAAAGTGTTGGATTGTGCTCCGTTCTCGCCGACACACACGGAAGGATCATGAATGCAACAAAACACAGCAGCGCAGATTACACTTCACTGGAGTGAGCCTGCTTCACGTTTTTATGGACACTACATATTTTAACGCCAGTAAACAAAAATTAAAACTTGTAAATTTGTAGTGAAATTTTCAGTTGTACTCTAAAATAAAATGGTTATTTTTCTTAAATACTTAATTTCTGTCATAAAAATTTTAAGTAAGATTAGGTTTAAAGTAATTTCACTCGTTGTTTTTTTTTTTTTTTTATATTTTGGTGGGTCGTGAAATATATTACACTTGTCTAGGTGGGTCGTGGAATGGAAAAGTTTGGGAACCACTGTTTTAGAGGATATAGAAGCAAGGTTGATTTGACAGAGAGAAAAGGAGGGGGAAGAAAAATTGTGTTGACGGGTGGAATAACTGGAGGTATGGGGGTGTGTGTATATGCATATGTATATTTATTTTACTGTATTCTATTTTTTTTATTTTTTAATCTATTTATTTATTTATTTTTTATCTCCTACCCCTTTAACGTTTTGTTTATCATTTATTTCTTTTTTATTTATCTATTTTCTATGCATATTGGACAACAATCTGATTTAAATTTCATGTTTAAGGAAGGGGGTAAGGAGTCAAATTTAATTACTACACTAGATTTGATTTGTGTCTACTTTTATTCAATAAGAGTGGGCCACAACTACAAGAGATCTGACCCAGGAGTATATAGTATACAACTTTAGGAGTTAAGTGGTAAGTCAAGTGTCCACGGACTTAGGGATTAGGAACTTAAGGATCTTTAGGAAGATCTTTTTTGTTCTTTGTTTTTACCCTAGCACGTTTAGTTTAGGGATGTTGAAAAAGTTCATATGTTCAGATTTTGTTCTACTTCAGAGGATGTCACACAAGATAGTTTTTCACTGCCATGCATTAATTGAACATGACCAAGGTTAATACCATGTGGGCTAAAACAATTCCGCACAACTTGGTCAAATTTGTGACTTGGAATTGTAAAGGGCTTAATGGAACCATAAAACGGTGTAATATTTTAGCACATTTGAAAAAACTAGATATGGATATTTGCTTTCTACAAGAAACGCACTTGAAAAATCAAGATCACAACAGATTACGCAATAAATGGATTGGACAGATATTTCACTCTAATTTCGGTGCAAAGAGTAGGGGTACAGCAATTTTAATTAAAAAAACAGTACCGTTTATCGCTTCAAAGATAATACCAGACTCTCAAGGCAGATTTATCATTGTCACTGGTAAACTTTATGATAATTTGATCACATTAGTAAATATATATGCGCCCAACATTGATGACGAACAATTTATAAACTCATTGTTATTAAAAATACCTGACATGGACTCTCATCAACTGATAATTGGGGGAGATTTTAATTTAGTGATTGACTCTGACCTGGATAGGTCATCACGGAGACCGGTTACTGTGACTAAAATGGCAAAAAGTGTTAAGAATTTCATGAATACTTATAAAATAATAGATCCTTGGAGAACCCTGCACCCCAACACACGACAATATTCTTATTATTCCCCAGTTCATCAGACTTATACTAGAATAGATTACTTTTTAATAGATAGTAAACTCCTTCAACAAACGAAACATTGCAATTATGAAACATTAATGTTGTCAGATCATAGTCCTCTAACTCTACATTTAACTTTCGGATATAATCAAACATCGAGGATCTGGAGGTTTGATAACAGCATATTATCAAGCAAAGAAGGAATAGAAGAAATAAAAAAACACATAAATTTATATTTATCATTTAATGACACTCCAGATGTCACAAAATTCACCCTCTGGGAAGCACTAAAGGCATTCATTAGAGGCCAGGTAATTTCATGGAAAAGCCTGAAAAACAAGCAACAAAGGGAAAAAGAAACTCAACTAAAAAAAGAAATAACAGAAACGGATAGACAACATTCATCTAGTCCCTCAATAACTCTACATAAGAAAAAGCTGGCTTTGCAGACAGAACTGGAATTAGTATACACTTCAAGAACAGTTAAAATGTTGACCAAAGCAAGGCATAGATATTATGAACAAGGGGAAAGAATGGGCAAGATTTTGGCTCAACAAATTAAAAAACAAACTGCATCAAGGATGATTACGGAAATCCGCACGGATTCAGGCCAAGTTACAAGAGACCTACAGGGGATAAATGATACATTTAAAGGTTTCTATAAAAAACTATATACTTCAGAATCCAAGAAAAACCCCACACTCATAGATATGTTTTTTGATAAAATGTCTATTCCAACAATTAGTTTAGAAAATCTAGAACAACTGGAAAAACCCATAACAAAGCAAGAAATTGAACAAGCTATAAATAGTATGCAAAATTCTGAAGCGCCTGGTCCAGACGGCTACACTTCAGAATTTTATAAAGCCTTTAAAGAGCAGATCTCGATATTGCTGTTAGATGTATTTAATGAAGCCTTACATAGGGGCTCTCTACCTCCAACATTTTACCATGCAAGCATTTCTCTTATTCACAAAAAAGACAAGGACCCCTTAGACCCCGCGTCTTATAGACCGGTGAGCTTACTCAACGTGGACAATAAAATACTTGCAAAAATTGTAGCTACACGACTGGAAACAATCTTACCGACAATCATTTCACAGGACCAAACTGGGTTCATCAAAAACAGACAGTTGTTTGTTAATATTAGGAGATTACTAAATATAATTCACACTCAGGATAAAAAAAATCTACACCCTGAAATTTTACTTTCCTTGGATGCGGAAAAAGCTTTTGACAGGGTCGAGTGGGATTATCTCTTTTCGACCCTGTCAAAGTTCGGATTTGGCCCAAAAATTATATCTTTGGTAAAATTATTATATGCCCAACCCCAAGCATCAGTGCGGACTAACAATATGCATTCAAGTTATTTCCCTCTCAGCCGCTCGACTAGACAGGGCTGCCCGCTCTCGCCATTACTTTTTGCATTAGCCATTGAACCCCTGGCTCTTTTATTACGTGCAACGGAGGAGTTCATTGGGATTAAAAGGGGAAAAATGGATCATAAGGTTTCTTTGTACGCGGACGATCTGTTACTATATATTTCAAACCCTGTTAAATCTGTTCCTGTGATAATGGAAATTTTGAAAGAATTTGGAGCAGTATCAGGTTATAAATTGAACTTATCAAAAAGTGTCTTATTTCCAATTAATTCTAAAGCCCGTATGAATACTAATGTGTTTAATATCTTTCCCTTTTCAATCTCAACTAAATTTAAATATCTTGGGATAAATATTACGCAGGAATATAACGGCCTCTTTAAGCACAACTTTTTGAAATTATATGATCAAACGAAAAAAGATATAGATTCATGGAAAAATCTACCACTTTCATTAGCTGGTCGAATAAATATTATTAGAATGAATGTTCTGCCTAAGTTTCTGTTCTTGTTCCAATGTATTCCTATTTGGATAGCCAAGGCATTTTTTAATAAATTAGATTCCCTCATGTCATATTTTATATGGAACGGAAAAACTCCAAGAATCAAGAAAATGTTCTTGCAAAGACCAACTTGCCAGGGAGGAATGGGATCACCCTGTTTCCGACGTTACTACTGGTCATGTAATATCCGCTCAATGTCGTTTTGGTTGTCCACTCAGGGGGCTGATTGGAGTAGGATGGAAAATGAAAGCTGTTATCCCACCTCGTTAAAAGCATTACTTTATTCGGCTTTGCCTATTTCAAAACAAAAACTTGAGAACCCAGTAGTTTCTCATTCAGTTAAAATCTGGTCCCAGATTAGGATGCATTACGGATGGAGGGGTGCGTCAGCTTTAAGTCCATTGATTAATAATCATACATTTCCTCCATCAGTCTTAAATATGACATTTCTTCAGTGGGAACATAAAGGTATTCAATGTTTAAAAGATTTATTTATTGAAAATACATTTCCCACATTCAAACAATTACAGAGCAAATACAGATTGGAAAGTAAGGATTTCTTTAAATACCTGCAGATCCGAAGTTTTGTTAAGGGCTTATTTCCGTCTTTCCCTAATCAGCCCCTAAACTCTGCAATGGAAACAGTGTTCTTGTCTAATCCATTTCAAAGAGGGCTAATTGCTAAAATCCACAATGTGCTATCACAGGAAGAAACAACACCTACATTGGACCATTTGAAAAGAGCCTGGCAAGATGACCTAGGGGTGTCTATTACAGACAATCAATGGTCAAAAGCCCAAAGAAATGTTCATTCTACCTCTGTTTGTATTAGACATGGTCTTTTGCAGTTCAAGGTGCTACACAGAGTGCATTTATCCAAATTAAAGTTGTCAAAGATGTTTCCTTCCATTAGTCCTTCTTGTGACAGATGTTCACAAGGGCCAGCTTCTCTTGCACATATGTTTTGGAATTGTCCTCACATTACGACCTACTGGAACACTATATTTCAAACCCTTTCCAAGATTTTGAAAAAACAGCTTAAGCCAGATCCAATTTGGGCTCTTTTTGGTGTGAAACCAGTCAATGTACAACTTTCGGACACCCAAAACAGCATGGTTTGTTTTGTGACCTTGTTAGCACGGAGACTGATTCTCTTGTGTTGGAAACAAAAAATGCCCCCTGCTCACTCAGCCTTAATGAAAGACATAATGGGTCATTTGAAATTGGAGAAAATTAAATACTTGTTAAGGGGGAAGTCTGAAATATTTTATTCAATGTGGCAAACCTTCATGGATTACTTTGGTGAGAATGTTTAATTGATTGGCTTAGCATGGAAATAGAAATGATGCCCTCTGATGTATGTTGTTTGTTATTGTGTTTTTGTCTTTCTGTATTTAATATGTAAAAAACCTCAATAAAGAGAATTAAAAAAAAAAAAAAATGAACACAGCCAACTAATTAATAAGAATATATTTTTCTATTTCCTGGAGTGGCTTAGTTTTTCTTCTTTAGCAACAATGCACTCCAGGTGCATCTCATCGTGAAAATTAGACATCTTTAGCTATTAAAATGTATTAAAACTGCAGTGTGCATTATTTGAAATTGAGTTTGTGATTTTAAGTTTATTTACTCATCTTGATGATAATGCTTAATTACACTGATTCTTTGTAAATATTGCATTATTGTAAATAAAAAATTGCACAAAGACAGAAAGCTTTATTTATGTCAGAATACTGTGTGTACATCAGATAGTTCATCAGATAATTGTGAACAGGGTCGAACATAAGAGAACAACTGTAAAAAAAAAATAATAATTCAATTGCTGTACATTACATAAATTTCTCTTATGTATTGCAGTCTGCAACAGACAAAATTGGTGCTGGCCACAGAAATTCTTCAAGAAGTAGTAACCTACTGTATAGGTTTACAGATAGAAACTAGGAAAGGTGTCAGTCTGAAGGAAAGTATTATAAAAGAAATCAACCAACCTCTACAGTTCAAGTCACACCTGCAAACCACAAGAAGCTGCTTAGAGAGAAATCTAGAGTGTTTTTAGTGAAATAAATGATTTATGACTCAAAAAGTGGCCGTAAAAAAGATTTTTATTCCTTTTTCAATACAACATTACAACATACAAATACAACATTCTTAAAAAAAAGAATGTTATATATATATATATATATATATATATATATATATATATATATATATATATATATATATATATATATAATTCAAGGCAAGTTAAGACAATTTTATTTAAATAGCACATTTCATCCACAATAATAATTAAAAGTACTTTAAGTAAAATAAAAGAAAATAATAATAATAATAATAATAATAATAATATTGAAATTATTGGCTTTAACACCCATGGAAGCTTTCCATAAGGTTCTTTATAGACAAAAGACAAACAACGGATGACTTATGATTTGTTAAAATTAAAATAGGAAAAGTAAATAATAAAAGTTGATTTATTGTAATTTCTCTTAACACAGTAGGAGTGTAAACTAGAATGATGTCTCTGAAACCACTTAAAACACATGTTAGCCAGCAAATCTATAAATGGAAATAGCAGTTCATGCAGAAAAACCAAATAGCTTTTTTACAGGCTTTTAACCCTCCTGTTGTGTTGGGGATTTTTTTTTCTTAATTACTTGAAAATAGTTAAACTATTTATTTATTCTTTACATTTTGTGATTTTTTTTTGTCATGCAAAGATTCACCATGTCTGTTTTGGAAAGGCTGTACAAAAATGTTTACCACCCCATTGACCCCCATTGTGTTCATGCAGTCGACCAAAAGTCAACACTTTGAAAAACTCAAAAGATTTAGTTAAAAACAGAAAACAATAATTGTAGCTTGTCAAAGACCAAAATATGGCATACATAAAACATTTATAAAGATTAAGACGCTTAAGAAAAGTGTGTGAAATTAATAACTTATCAGAACAGGAACTCAATAGATCTGGCTCCAATATGCAATCACAAAGCTTTCCACTAACTGGAGCTACAAAGAAATGTCTTATCCTATCCTCAAACTCCCAGCGGATGGGAATGGGTGGGGTGTTTTCTTTAGCCAAATGCACCAAACACAACACACACACACCCCTCCGCTCTTTTGTTTCTCCCCTTAAATGCTCTGGCCACAGCTGACCCAAGTCCATTTATTCACCCTCCCTCACTCTCTCCACATAGTTGACATTTATCATTTGTCTTGCACAATGTTTTATCTTTTTGGACTACTTTTGCTCTTGCTGGATCCGTCTATGATCTGTGGTAGGAGATCTTCAGTTTAAGATCTAACATAAAGCATGAGATTATCTGTATGAACGTCTGACAGCGATGCCACTGCTCTTATATTTGGAAATTATCTGGGAGACATGAAACATATTACAAGCTATTCAGTGAGCTTCGCTACTGCTGCACTAAACATTCAACCTCTTTGCAATAGAATAGATTTATTATAAAAAAGTTGTAGTGTTAATGAATATCTGGTAGCAACATGGATGATCATTAAAAAGTTTATCTATATTCTCAGGTCAAACGACGCAAGATAACAGAACAGAGTTTGAAGGTAAGGGACTAGCTACTAAATCATCTCTCAGTGAGGAAAAAGTCATTTTTATATCAGTTATTTATCCTAGACATCAACAAAGAGAGAAATGGAAGCCTGTTTTCACCACAGAATAAAAAATAAGGTAATTGTAACTTTTTACTGTACAATCACTACTTTGTTTCTTGCAATTTTTAAGTTTATATTTTGCAGTTCAGACTTCTCTTCACTGAATTGCAAATTTATATCTCACAGTAAATTCAAGTTTATACCTCATAATTTGTCAGAATTGCGAGGGGAAAAAACCTCATTAAGCTTTTAATAAAGTAATTTTTTAAAGGGAAAGGGAATACATTTTTTTATTTTTTTATTCTGTAACAGAAATAGGCTTCCACAAATCTAACGTGTCCCAAGGGTTCAATGTGCGCTCAGATCTGTTTTTATACAGTCTATGGCTCAGATATGCCAAGATACCAAATTCTGCAATCATACTCCAACATTTTCATCTATGATGTTGATTTTATACATCTATACTCTTAATGCATGTCAGTATTGTCTTATTCGTCTTTTTATTGAAGAAAGCTTTGAAAATCATCTCAAACTATTTTAATGTTAATAAATTTACAGGCGCATCTCAGTAAATTAGAATGTCGTGGAAAAGTTCATTTATTTCAGTAATTCAACTCAAGTTGTGAAACTTGTGTATTAAATCAATTCACATTTAACAAAAACATCTCACAAATTAGAATACTTCATAAGACTAATAAAAAAACATTTTTAGAGAATCGTTGGCTTTCTGGAAAGTATGTTCATTTACTGTACATGTACTCAATACTTGGTAGGGGCTCCTTTTTCTTTAATTACTGCCTCAATTTGGTTTGCCATGGAGATGATCAGTTTGTGGCTCTGCTGAGGTGGTCTGAAAGCCCAGGTTTCTTTGACAGTGGCCTTCAGCTCATCTGCATTTTTTGGTCTCTTGCTTCTCATTTTCCTTATTGACAATACCTCACAGACTCTCTCTGGGGTTCAGGTCTGGTGAGATTGCCGGCCAGTCAAGCACACCAACACAATGGTCATTTAACCAACTTTTGGTGCCTTTGGCAGTGTGGGCAGGTGCCAAATCCTGCTGGAAAATGAAATCAGCATAATCAAAAAGCTGGTCAGCAGAAGGAAGCATGAAGTGCTCCAAAATTTCTTGATAAATGGGTGCAGTGACAAAAAACACAATGGACCAACACCAGCGGATGACATTGCACCCCAAATCATCACAGACTGTGGAAACTTAACACTGGACTTAAAGCAACTTGGGCTATGAGCTCCGCAGGTAAGACGCCTCTGACATTGTCTGTGGTTCAGGAGTGGCTTAACAAGAGGAATACAACAACTATAGACAAATTCCTTGACACGTCTGTGTGTGGTGGCCCTTGATGCCTTGACCCCAGCCTCAGTCCATTCCTTGAGAAGTTCACTCAAATTCTTGAATCAATTTTGCTTGACAATTCTCATAAGGCAGTGGTTCTCTCGGTCGGTTGTGCATCTTTTTTTCGACACTTTTTCCTTCCACTCAACCATTCTGTTAACATGCTTAGATACAGCACTCTGTGAACATCCAGCTTCTTTGGCAATGAATGTTTGAGGCTTACGATTATGATTGTCTTCTAGACAACTGTCAGATCACTAGTCTTCCCCATGATTGTGGAGCCTAGTTAACCAAACTGAGAAACCATTTTGAAGGCTCAGGAAACCATTGCAGGTGTTTTGAGTTGATTTGCTGATTGCCATGTCACCATATTCTAATTTGTTGAGAAAGTGAATCGGTGGGTTTTTGTTACATGTGAGCCAAAATCATCACAATTAAAAGAACCAAAGACTTAAACTACTTCAGTCTGTGCATTGAATTTATTTAATACACAAGTTTCACAATTTGTGAATTACTAATTACTAATTACGAGTTGAATTACTGAAATAAATGAACTTTTCCACGACATTCTAATTTATTGAGATGCACCTGTAAGTTTATATCAAAATTCTTTAATTCTCAAAGATGGAGATTCATACAGTTAAGGAGGGACACTACTGTATTTTAATGTCATATTTTTATATTTTTCTTCTGTGTATTTAATACAGAAATATTTTCAGATTTTTTTTAAATGCCAATGAATAGTGAATAGTGTCTGTTCACACTATATTGTATTGCATTCATAATAAAAATGATCAAATGTCATTTTATTCATTCCGTAATGGTCTTTTCTCCAGATGAGAGTATCAGAGTCAAAAATGAAAGTGTACAGCAAGAACTGAACAATTATTTTAACACGGGTATGTAATGTCTGCATTATTTAAACTTGATCTCATCGCATATACTTTTGACATTCATAATGACATTTTCACTTTTTCAGAGGGACCCAACATCACATATGAGGACAGTGGTAAGACAGTTTTGTGATGCTTTATGTGTGAGCTATTAAACTTCACTAGATCACTTGTTATCAGCTATTAAAAAATCTCTTGTGTCTCAGAGAATTTTCAGACTCAAGGTTTTCAAAAACGCTTCAGTCACTGTCAAGAGGAGATGTTGAAGTATTATTGTAGAAATTGCTTTGAGATTTTCAGTGAATCCATGAGTGAACTTGGAAAGGAGAACTGGTGTATTATGGAGATGGTGATAAGGTAAGCCAGAAATTCAAACCATGTGACTTTACTTAAAAGGAGAAACTTCTAGAGTAGTATCGTATTTTACTCTTTCATCACATTTTGGGCTAAAACAATGCTCAGTGCATACTGTATGTTTACATAAAAATAATATGCAGTTTTGCATGTGCATCACAGTCTAGAGCTAACAGTTTTTATATGTGTAGTGCTTATATTTTCATACTGTATGCACAAGTTGTACTGAGAAATGACAAATGTTGCTTAACTACATACTGTATGCATAAAGGAAGGAAATGGGCAGGGAAACAATTGAAGGATGTTTTTAAAAGAGATTAGATAATCTTGAAGCCTGTTGCTGGCAACTTAGAGGACTCAGAGACCTTCTGGTCCATTAAACAATGAGAGACAGATCTAGATAGATAAGAACTGTTGTTGTGAACCAGAGTGATTTTGCCACTGTTTTCTGCTAAATACTGTACAACTCACTTTAGGACAAATTCATAAGACAACAGTAGCACTACCTACATTTTAAAAGTTTGGACAGTAAATACAACAGTATTGTGAAATATGAATGCAATTTAAATTTTATTGACTCTCTCTCTCTCTCTCTCTCTCTCTCTCTCTCTCTCTCTCTCTCTCTCTCTCTCTCTCTCTCTCTCTCTCTCTCTCTCTCTCTCTCTCTCTCTCTCTCTCTCTCTCCCTCTCTGTCTCTCTCTCTCTCTCTCTCTCTCTCTCTCTCGCTGTCTCTCTGTCACATGCCTATGTCCAGACACTACAACCAGTTAACTATGTGTATCGAGATCGTATCCAATATGTCAGATTGCTTTTACCCTAATCGTGTTGTGGAGCAGCAGTTTGTGAAGATACACCAGCAGTACTTCAGCCTTTGCAGCAATGAAGAGGATTTACTGGATGCCCCCGCTGGAGTCGTGCTTGTAGCCACTCTGCTGCCTATCCTCCTCATACCCTTCATAGTGTACATTGTGGTCTGGAAGAGTAGTTTAAGGGACTGAATGCTTTTACATTATCCCAGAAAGTGATAAAAACTCTTTACTCACCCTCATGTCATTCCAAACCTGTGTGGCTTTCAATCTTCTAAAGAAGATATTTTGAAGTTGTTGTTTTTCAGAGCAATGAAAATGATTGGAATGAACTTAGGGTAAGTAAATGAAGACTCAGTTTTTAAAGCAAGAGCCAGCTTTAAAGTAAACGTTGAATGTATACAGTTCATGTGGCTCACAATGATGTAAATAAAATACACGCAGTGGGTGTGTGATTTTTCTGCACACGTATAACTAAGAGTAAAAGAGTCTGATATAATGTACGATTTGTGATCATGATATTAATATACTGTGACACTGAATTTTTAATTATGAAATACTGAATGCATGTATCCTGCTGTACTTTATTCTGTTGTTGAATGTCAGTTTACAACTATTCGTTTAAGTTTGAAACTTGTTCAACAAATGTATATCTAAAAAAAAATTAAACAAAATATGAAGGGCTTGTTTTGAATACATTATATAAGGATATGCATAATGTATGCATAATGCCTTATAAAAAACATTATATTATATATCTGTGTTGCATCATCTGTGTTGAATAATCATAACTACGGTTATAATAATTCCTAACTCTTTGTTGTTTTAGGAGTGCAATGTTTTATAACACATAATGAATGGGGTGGTGTTGGTGTGAGAGACCCAGGTTTGAATCCACTGTGAGACACCAATGTGTCCCTGAGCAAGACACTTAACCCCTTGATGCTCCAGAGGCATGTGACCTCTGACATGTATTGCAATTGTAAGTCGCTTTGGATAAAAGTGTCAGCTAAATGTAATAATGAACACATTAGTTTACAAGTTGCAATGCATTATAGTTCCCATAGTTACGAAAGTAAAAGTGCTCTAAAAGGTAACTGCAAGTAGACAATATAACTGTTATGATTAGTTTTCATCCAACATACTAATTTAGCGAGCTATTATGCATGTATTATAATAAAACATGGCATTACAAACATGGAACTGTTTTATTCATTTATTTATTTTTTTCAAGCATTGGTCAGTTTTAGAATTTTGGGCTCTTTTCTCAAAGTATTGTTTCAGATTAGTGGAAAGAAAATATCCAAAATGCACAAGGCTTTATCTCGTGTTCAGATTTCTTTTCTGGAAAGGTATCTTTAATCAGTGCATATATTTAGATAATGCCTCCTTTGCATATTTAAACATCATTTGAGAAAACGTGTAATTACTTATGTAATCAAGTGGGGAAGTATAAAGATATTCATTAGTAATTTTTTACCCTATTCATCTGGGGTGCCTTTCCTTAAGAATACCTCTATAATACATTATAAATACAGGCTTCATAAAAAAAGTTTTACCAACAATTGTTTAGTGTTCATCAATGCATCACTCACGTTTTGATTTCTGTCTCCTGCACAGTCTAAAACACAAATAGCGTATTGTAAGAACCACAGCTCCGACTACTGCCAACACCACTGCTAGCAAAAATGCCATTACGTCTAAAGAGTGATATGAGTACCAGGGCATCTTATAAGAGTCTGTACGTAAATGTGCTGCACCCTTATGCCGCATGACATACTCTATCCAAAAGAGGGCGCTGTCTTGAGGTTGTATAGGCTGGTCTTTGTGTAGCCTAGACAGCCGTTGCATATTGTCCCTGTACGCGGGCTGATGTAAAACCTCCTGCACTGCCTCCAAAAAGCTCTGGCTGTCAAGTTTAGTGACATCAAGAACCTTAGCAGCCCCTCGTATCTTGAGACGCAACATATTCTCAGGTTGGTCAAAAAGCAAGGGAATCCCAATCACTGGAACACCATGGTAGATAGACTCATAAATACCATTTGTTCCACCATGAGCGACAAATGCACGCGTTTTAGGGTGACCAAGAAGATCGTTCTGAGGGAGCCATTCAACCAGAAGAGTGTTATTTCCCAGATTATGAGGACGCTCTCCTAAGTGCCTCCAGATGACTCGCTGAGGCAGCTGAGAAAAACCTGCAGCGATTTCAGACGTGATTTCTCTTGGAAGACCTTTCACGAGGGTCCCAAGCGACATCACAACCACCCCGTGTTCTCCTGAACCTTGCACAAACTCCTCCAAGTCTGGAGGTAAGGGCTTGGAGGGTTTGCATTGGAAGCCTCCAATGTAGACAATGTTTGGCATTGTTGGACGTGGGAACTCGAAGACGAAATCTGATCGCATGAGCCAAATATCTGCACCTTGCAGCAAGTGGTAGAAATCAGTTTCCGGTCCAAAGTAGCGTGCAACCAGTTTGTCATATTCTGGTCTCACTATAAAATGGTCTATGCACATGTTTAGCACATAATGGAAGATGTTCTTGAGCCTTTCTCCAAATGACATGTGGTTTGACAATTGGCTTCCCGCTGCTGGGACATATGAAACTGGAGAAGGCGCGACAACAAAGTGCCCTTCTCCGCTGGTGATCCATCTCACATTGTACACCATTGGTAATTTGAGTTTATGAGCCACCAGCACACCTGCAGGCAAACCTGGATCAATCAGAACCAAGTCGTAATGTCCCTCATAGAGCTGTTTCATCAACACCGGGTTTTCGAAAATCTCCACAACCAGCTGACTTGCTTGCCAGTGCATGCCATAGAGATTCGTCAGCATCTGCCAATAGAACTGAACGAACGCAAGTGGTGATCCTCCATGTTTTTGTATCTCGAGCATTTCACTCAGGAACGAGATGAAGAAATCTTGTTTCTCAAGGTTTATTGGCTCCGGTAGGGTCACCGTTATGGCTTTGTAGTGCGGTGAATGCTCCTTGACGTACCAGCTGCTAGCAGTTCGTACCACGGTGACCTCATGACCGCTGGAGTGAAGGTCCTCAATCAGTATATTCATGTTGACCCAGTGGCTGCCATCCACAGGAAAAACAAGGACCTTGCCGGCCAGAGCAGAGGGAAGGTCAGTGGAGAGGAGTACGAATAGCAACAGAAGACCCCATGAAGATTTTAGGACATTCATTGCTCCCTAATACACAGAAAAACATTAATGTTTACTAGACAGACTTTATGCATTACATGATAAAACTGTAATTCCTTGAACAAAAAATTTGCTCTGTGTTTATTTGATCTAACACATTCCTAAAATTCCGGAAAATACTTCATGCTTGAGTGCATGCATGGACACACACAATGTTTCTGAAACCCTGAACAGACTATTATTTAAAACAGATGTGTCTTGTTAACTGTTGAGTTTTTGGAGAAAGTCTGCATGTTGTATAAACTAGTAGGCTATACTTGCATGAGAAATGCACACATTAAAAAAAGCCTCAGTGGGAAAGTGAGACTAGAAATTCTGATGCTATTTTCTGCAATTTAACATAAGTATGATTCAACAAAAACTGTAGATAGTAATAAGGAAAAGGTTAAATGCTGTAGAAACAGAACTGATTAAACTGGATGTGGTTTTGTTGCAAAGTAAAGAGGAAAATAAATCACTATTACCTTCTTATGTTGCCTCTCTTCCTCTGTCCGATGAAACGAGGGTTTGTTCAGTCTGGTTCCAAGTCCAAATCATGCTTTAGTATTGCATAACTGAGTGGAAGTAATCCTAGAACAGTGGGCGTTGTTAATGCAGCTGTGTGTTGGAGTTTGGGTGAGAAGCGTGCTCTCCCTCCATTTCACAAAAGACTCATCCAATGCTTCCTCCAGGACCTACAACATGGAAAATGCACCTAATTATTGACACAAATCCCACTAAACAGATGAGAGAGTACATACCTGTACATGTAATGAAAGAGGCGAAGAAATTAAAGTAAATAATTAATTCTTTTGAGTTTTCTCTCTTCCTCTTTACTGGCACAGTTCAAGGATGACGGCAACACGGTTCTATGTTTAATATATTTAGCAAATTAGATCAAAGGTTCAGGTAATTAAACTCCTTAGATAAAAATAAAGTGTGAGACTGTGAAGCATGCAAGACAACATGAGAATGGAGAAAGAATAGAAAATATGAAGAAAGAGATTTCAAATAGTAAAAAGGTAAACTCCTTGTAAAAGTCATCATTCTATAACCAAATTATTAAATACTATTTTGCTTAATAAAAAAACAAGTTCCTAATTTAGTATTTATTTTGTTTACTTTGGTTAAGCATTAGTACAAGGTCTAACCAGTGTGCAAAACACAAATCAAAAGTAAATAAAATGTGCAAGGTTTCATAATAGGTATAAATCACTTTAATTGGTTTTGTACATTGATTTCTTTTCATTGACATTATCAATGCTAAAACATTAAAATTCCAAAATTTGTGTAAAAAACATACAAGGTCAAAGTTCAGAGTATTAGACTGATGAGCACATGGAGATTTTTTTCCCATAATGTTGAGAAAATTAATTTACATATTGTTGAAGAAAATTCTCGCTGCACATGATTAGTAACAATGACACATTAATAAATTATTACGATCTTTTATGGGAAAACCGAGCGCCAACCTCCCGCTCTCTCTCGTGAAGCCAATAAGGAAGTGACTAAAACTGCAATTCATTGACTGGCCGCTTGAGGCTGGCTGCAAAAGGGAGTCAGTTCCGTAGACTCCCCATGTTAAAATGCCCAACTTTACAGCAGTAAAAAACATGTTTATAGCCTGGTTCAAAAAATTATTTTGGTCTAAATAGCTAATTTTGTCCTTCATGACAACTGTGAGGGGGGTGAATTTTTTTATAACTCATCCGTTTAAATTATATTAAGACTTAAAGTTCTGCATAATTAAGGGCGTAGCCACTTGAATGACCGGTGGATTGCCGCTGCTGACACTTCCGTCGTGCTAGGTGGGTGTGGCTTCAGCAACTAGCTCCCGCCTTTTTGCCCATTTTTGATTGTCCGGCAGAGTCGCGCGGTGACGCGCTGCCAAGATGGCGACGGCCCGCTAGCCTTCAAAAACACACTTCACGAGACTACGGGTGACGTCACGGACACTACGTCCATGTTTTTATACAGTCTATGGGGAAAACGCATTGAGCATGCGCACATCCTGAGCGCAGAGGGCGGCAAACTCACTCTAGTCAGGAAAATCATTACAGAGCATTCAGAAATGTGGAGTAACTTTGAGGTAAAAGTGCAGAACCCAATGATGAGACTGTAAACTTCGACCTGCATAGTCCTAAATGTGGTATGTTTGGTAAATTTTTAATTGGTAAGTTCACGAGGCATCACACAACCTGTTTGTCTGTGTTTCTTCATATATGTATTGTATTACCAGTTAGTGTTGGCAAGTCTAAAACGACAAATGTCGTGCTATTTTTTCAAAATCTATCTATTTGGAACGATGTCTTAAATACAGTATTTATCTCAAGTTACTCCTCGACCATTAAGTAATAAGAGCAAAATCCCACACGATGGCGACAAGTAAATATTGTGGATGAGCTCAAAACAAATCAACAATTAATCCACGTTTTCATGTTCACTTTTAGTAATTTATAGTCCACTACAGACAGGGGAGTCTAACACCTCTTAACACACCTGTCTGATATGATTCATTTATGGACCATTTCATAGTGAATCCAAGCTCATTTCTGGTCTGAAGAGGTTGGTGCTTCCACAAAGATGTAACATCTGAATGTTTGCCCTCTTTATCCACAATCATTAATTTTGTAAAGATAAAAAAACGTCCAAACGTGTTACAAATCTATGCTAGTTTAGTTAATAGAGATGGGAATCCAATTTGATATATTGAACTGAATAAAAATAATCCAGATCAATGTAAATCATTTAAAAAAATCTAAATAGTCATCAGACAAATGTGTGTTGTTTAGTTTCAGATAAATATGTGTCTCATAGTCTTTTAACTATGTCCAAACCCACCACTTAACAATAATTTGGAAATATTTTGTGAAATTAGATGCATCTTTATGCAAGTGAAGACTATATGCCTGTATTTGTGTGTGAATATGGAAGATATCCACAGATTTAATTCAAACAGTAACATGTCATCTAGATCTCAAGCACAGATTCTGAGTAATGTGTGTGCATCTACAAACAGCCTGCAACGCAAACTCAAACTGACACGTCGCTCTGTGTGGTGGGTGGAAAACACAAAACACACACAGAAACACACTGATCTGTGGGCAGGTACCATTCTGACATCAAAAAAGTCCGCTTTGGCTTGCTTGTGTGTGTGTGTGTGTGTGTGTGTGTGTGTGTGTGTGTGTGTGTGTGTGTGTGTGTGAGTGTGAGTGAGTGTGAGTGTTTGCAGTCCGTGCCGTAGGAAGCAGGCATGTAAATCAAAAGCATCTTGATTTCCATTTTGATCTTATTCTGAGGTTTAAGGCCTCCACAGAGATAACAATCACTCCTAATTAAACTAAGACAAGGGAATCTTTGCTTTATTAAAACCTTGAACCAAAACAGCAATTCAGTGAGAGTAAATAACTTTTGGTTTATAAACAATATAATGTTTAATTCATAAGGACTGAAAGAAATGAACATCTCCCAAAAACATGCATTTTGTTTAGTTTGTTTTGTTAATTGGTTTGGCTAATTTTTGTACACACTTAATGAAAAATAATATGTTTTACTTAAAACATGCAGAAGCCAGAAGTTTAAGGTGAAAGTGTCTTTTTGACTTGTTTTTACAATGCACAATATATTGTCATCATATTGATTATCGGCTGATATTAGAGATTAATTTATTGGGATCAGTATTTATGACAGCCCATTTCCACCACATATAAAAAATAAAATCATTCTTTTGACATATTAAGTCATAATTATGAGACGCGTCTCATAATTTAAACTTTTTACATCAATTTTATGTCAGTGTGTCAGAAGTAGATATGGGACATTTAATTGTTAATTATTCTTTTTCTTTATTTTTACATTTATTTGCTGTCATATAAAATTCTTAATGTTTATTTTATACTGGTCTTTATAATTTGGTGATGCCTAAATTTACTTGTTTATTTTAGCAATTTAATATTTATGTATACAAAAGTTTTAGTATTAGTTGTTCATTGGTTTCTAGCCATAATAAAAATATTTATTAATCAAAATAGTTAATAACTTTGGCCAGTATTTTAATACGTGCATTCATATCTATTCCCTTTTTATTCCTGCTATGTGTAACAACACAAACACATACAAACAACATAATTTCTTTGCATTTATAGAGCAATATAAGACAAAAGATTTTCCTAATTCATACCTAAATATGCATGTAAATTAGTTTCAAGTTTGGCCATTAGAGACACAATGATATTTATTGGATTTTTTTTTTCAGGTCACCTTGACTATGATAAAAAAAAAACTTTCCAGGGGATGTTAAGAAAAATGCAGAGAAATTGTGCATGAATTTTTCAGGGTTCTTTTATGTTGTAACACAGCACAAAAACATGATAATAAAAATGAATGTAGGAAATTCAAGGAAGGTCTATTTCCTGCTGTTTTCACTTCTCCCTTCGAAGCTGTTTGTGACATTGCAGAGTGTCTCTTACAATATTTTTCAGTATGTGTTCCTCAGATACAGTGGTCATAAAACAGTGTGAGTTATGCTGTTTGAATGCATTGTGTAACTAGTGAGATGATGCTGAAATGACTGGACAGCTGTTTTTAATGCTTTTCATCGTTTTTAAAGTTACCAGCTATTTCCTTTCTTCTGTGTGCTGCAAGACACAGAGACAACTCCAGAAAATCCCACACATATATGTTCATGCATGCAGACACTGAGCACACGCATGCAAACACAGCTCCTAAGATCATCCTAGCTTACATTATGGTCTGTCTGGCCCAGCCTGAGGTTTAACTGTACATTATGTTTGCTTTCAAGTAAAATCGAAATAAGAAACAAGAAATCCCCCCTCACTCAAGGATGAGCAGGACGCGTGCATCTCTCTGGGGGCTTGTTACTGACTCAAGGGGCTTGTTGTTCTCAGCTGGCGGAGGCATAGGGAGGAGAAGAGCAGTGGAGGAAGTAAATTACATAGGGAGGGCTGGAAAAGTCTCTGTTCTTGTCGCATTACTGCGGCCGGCGTCAAGGGCACCGCAGCCTCGGTTTGAGTCACTGTGCTCGGAGCTCCACATGGCCTTCGTTTCCTGCAGCCAATGATCAACATTCTCTCTGTTTCAGTGACTCACCGTGATAGTCAGCAAGCCCTCCCCTAGTCTTCATCATGTCCCATGACAGCATCACAAACCACAAGAGTGGATGGAAAAGTATGCAATGTCGGTGTGAAAACTCCCCTTTGGTTTTAGACTTGTGTACGGTGGAACAAATGAAAGGCACCGTGAAGTTACACAGAGAAAATCCCTGGAGCAACATGAATTTAAAGGGATAGTTCACCCAAAAATGGTTTACTCACCCTTGTCTTATTGTCTTAAGTACTCATGTCCTTACAAACCTGTATGACTTTTTTTCTACTGTAGAATTTAAAAGATGTTTTAGGAAGTGTTTTATCCATACCATGAAATTGGTGGGTTCCAAAATAACATTGGATCCCATTAACATTTTTTCAAATAAGAAAGTAAGTTTGGTTTGGAAAGACATGGGAATTGAAATTCTTTTTTTTTTTTTTTGGTGGGTGAACTGTCACTTTAAGTGTTTTTCTCAAGTGATGCCTCATGGCTTATTAGCTATTCTGGTTGCTGGCACTGCCCTTTAACTGCTAAACCATTGCAACCAGGAACTTGAAATGAAAAACAATGAATAAAATTCAGATTTCATTTTACTTTTGTAATGCAAAATATTTCTGAAGGAACTTAGGTTGGATACATTGAACTTTGGACTAAATTATATTGTGTTGTAATTATGTACATAAGTGACTTTTCTCATCATTTTAAAAATGATGAGAAAAGTCACTTTTTATATGTACATAATTTGTGCAAAGAAGGAATTATTTTCAATAAGTAAATAGAATCCATTTTGTTTAGTGTTATTCTAGTTTTGTTTACAAACTATTGTATTTTTTTATTAATATTTAGAATTTTAGTTTTAAATTTGTATATTTTCAGTTTAATTCATAGTCATTTTGGGTAAGTTTACATGACAATGATCTACTAAAAATGTCAAAATGTTTTTCCTTTGTGGTTTGCGTACAGATGACAATGTTGTCAAAATGATCCCTGTTCACATGGATCCACGAAAATGTTGTAAAGAAACACTACGCACACACTTAATATGCTTGTGCATGATGTCACCATTTTCGCAAAGTAGCATTTTTGTAATAAGATAATAATGGTCACATTTTCAAAAATTGCACTTTGAAGCCCGCTTTTCAAAAGTTTTGTTGAAAACAGTGTTATGTAAATGCCCCCCTTTTGTGCTTTTGTCATTTTTATTATTACTTTTTAACTCATTTTGGTTAGTTGGCAAGGCAACATAACTAATTTTCATTGAGTTTTTCCATCTAGTGTTTTATATTTATTTTGGCTTAATATTAATTACTAAAAATGTTTTAAATGGTTTTAGTTTTGGTTAATGATAATAACCCTGGTTTGATTACATGTTAACTTTACTAACACAACTCTATTATCAAGATTGAGGATTAGCCCCTACATCTGCAATGGGATATCTTTTGCATTAGAAGGGAAACAGACTCAGGTGTCCTGCATGATGGGAAAATTCTACCACAGTACTAGTAATGTGCCCATCTAAAGCCCAAGGCTGTGCATTTCCAAGCAGGTCTTCTTTCAGACACGACATTCATTAAATAAATGGCCAGAAAGGACCTGTAATAAACCAGCAACCTCAGGAAACCATTTACCACCTGCTTCAACGGCTGTGTGATCTTGAGCTCTTCGCTTAAGGTTGGTGCAGGCAGTGCAGTTTTTTTTTTATCCTTAGTGATTGTTGCTTGTCAGAAATGCTTAAGTTGAATGTGATGTAAGTTGCTTTAGAAAACCGCATCTGTTAAATGGATAAATGCAAATGTAATGAGATCTTGCATTAAAACTTGTGGTCCAGACTGTGTGATGTACATCTAAGGAGTTTGCTCGTGTTTGCTCTAGTCAGGTTTTGACATCCTCATTGACATGCATGACATGACAAAGAATTCAAGCGATTGAACTGCATGAAAGGGGATTTGTGGACCGCTCATTCCTCAAAGTGAACTTAAGGTCAATTTTAAGTGATTATAAATTTAAAGAAAAATCACCAAGATATTGTACCGACTTTTATTGTCTTACTCACGTAGTATGTCGTTAATTGCAGTTTACAACAATTCTTAATTAGATGACCGTCGTAGGAGCAGCCACACAGCAGGATTATTTCTGACAGTGTCAGAACTTCGTTGGAGGCAAAGATTCTTCACAAAGTAATTATTCGCTGGGGAGCATGTCACACTGAACTTTCAAGGACTTGTGATGGAACCTGATTTCATGCAAGTGAAAGTAAGTCGGAGTTGCTCTGAGTTGCATGCAATTTGGATCAAAATAGCTCTTGAATGACCAAATATAATGTAAATATTCTAATCTCCATACAACCATGTTCATAACAGCAGCCTGCTATTCCTGGGACACTTGGATTATGGCACAAGACAACAAATGATCACCAACTCTCATACAAGTTAGCATTTATTTAATGAAATGAGGCAATTATGAGCACACCCGTAGTGTGTTCTCATAATCCGAGTGAGCTATGGAAGAATAACTATGTGTTTACTGCACATAAATAGACTATGACATAATTGCATAACGATGCCAAGAAGATGCATCGAGGGCGGTTTTGAGAGATGGAGAAAGATTGAAGCAGAAAAAACATTTTGCTTGCACTCAGCAGGTGTCCCTTTTAATTAACTGATGCTTAGAATGCATCCCGTCATATTTACTTGGCCATCACGCAGACAGAGAAAACCTACTATCTCTTCCCCGTCTTCCTTCTCCTTTGGTGCTTGATCTAACCACCACGTCTAAACCCTGCCATCTAGTCTTACTGTTCAACAAGTGGAAAATCAAATCATATTTCAAAAGACTGCACAAAAAACACACTTAAAGGACTTGTCATTAGGTTTCTCCAAATACCCTTCTTTCTCTCTGATTATCTCTTGCTCTCTCACTGTTACTTCATTTGTAGAAAGCCTCCTCCCACTTTTCCTTTTTGAGTCATACAAAGAAACCCACTAGAAGGGCATTCTCGCTCTGTCTCTCTCAATCCTACTTCCTTCCTCAATGCCCAAACACTTCTTTCCACTCACCTGCTGAAACAGTGAATGCTCTCTCTCTCATTCTCTCTCTCTTTCAAACATACACACACACACACACACTCATCTGGTATCCCTGGTGGTTCTCATTTCCCCTCTCATCTCTGTGAGCACCTGACACTGAGGGAGCTTTTTCCCTCTCACTTCCAGAGGTCAATATTCCGGCTTGCGGCGAGAGCTCCGTGCTGGCGGCACAGCCGCTTTCCCGCTTCAGCCTGGGACGGAAGACCCTGCTGGGGGCTGGCGTGGCTGTCATGCTGCTCTTGGTGTTGGTGGTTCTCATTCCTGTTCTGGTTCATCTGGCGGGCAGCAGTGAAAACGGAGGTCAGTATGAGATGCTCGGCACTTGCCGAATGATCTGCGATCCGTTTTTGGAAAAAACTGGCACTGTGGCCGGTACCGGTACGGGCACGGCTATAACTAATACGCAGTTGGAAGCTGAGGCGCTGACTGATCATAGCATGGGACCGCCTTTGCCCACCTATGCCCACGGACCACAGGGCAAACCCGGCCGCCAAGGAAAAACAGGGCTACCAGGACCTCCGGGACCTCCAGGACCACCCGGAGAGCCAGGTCCTCCTGGACCAATGGGGCCACCGGGAAATAAAAACCAGACAGAACGACCGGACATTGCTCTGGGTGGAAGAACAGCTACCGGAATGGGGACAGCTGTCTATACCATGGGACCCCGTGTGGCCTTTTACGCAGGTCTGCGAAACCCACAGGAGGGCTATGAGGTTCTGAGGTTTGACGACATAGTTACAAACATTGGGAATAACTACGATGGATCGACTGGGAAATTTGTGTGCAAGTTTCCAGGAACGTACTTCTTCACGTACAATGTCCTCATGAGAGGAGGAGATGGAACTAGTATGTGGGCGGATCTTATGAAAAATGGACAGGTAAGAGTTTTGCTGCTAACACACCTGTACTGAGGTTTATGAAAACATATTTTATAATACAATATTACTGTAATAATAATGATGTATTTTACTACACTGTAAAGAAATTTAGAAAATGATTTACTACTATTAATATTACTGAATCAAACTTAATACAAATCTTAAAATCTGTATTTTTTATTTACATATTAGATTTTTTTTTAGTCAAATTATGTTGTACACAACATGTGCTACTCATGCCGTATCTGACCATGAATAATGCCTATAGCTATTATCAGAGGGAACAAGAAAGGATTTACAATACACACATTAACCAAGTTATCTTGCAGATTTAGATAACTTTTTCAGTCCCAAAAGTATAGATCTGTTTCACATTGCAATAGTTATTATGTCTGTTTTAATGGAAAGGTAAGGTGCATATTATTCCAGCAGCATATGCAATTAAAAAATAACTTAACACTGACGAAACACAGACTGCCGATGTAATTCCTCGAGTTTCTGAATAATTTTATTTGAGTGGGTTTAAATTTGAATATTCATATCAGGATGTCCCGTATGTAATGGAGAGTGCATTTAGGGTTGCTTTCCAGCAAAGGTCTGTTTCATGTTTGAGATGAACTTCTGTCATGTCTGTGGTCAATGTAAACTGTAAACAAGGAAAGGTTTCAGTGAACCAAGAGTTCGCCTCTAGTCAGGAGGGTTGCTGCGCGCGTCTGTGTGTGTGTGCGTGCGTGCGTGCGTGCATGTGTGTGTGTGTATGCGTGCGTGCGTGTGTGTGTGTGTGTACATACTATGCTTGCTTGTCTTCTGGCATCCCTCAGTGTGTCATTCTGAATCAGGGCCCTTCTTAAACACCCACAGCCACTCAAACACATACACAAATTCACTATGAGTCTTTCACACAGGCATAATAAATACTTTAAAGATGCCACACACATCAGATTATGCATTGAAGCCTGCCTTATGATTTTAAGATGTGTGTGTGTGCATATATATATATATATATATATATATATATATATATATATATATATATATATATTATTTTTCTATCATGAACAGCTTATAAATGCAAGATTTAAAGGTGTTTTAGTCTTTTACATGAAAAATATAGTTCATATAAGTAAGATAGGTGGAACCAAATGTAAAAGAAATGGTCAGCCATACATAACTCTGTATAACTATCTATTATATCTACATATATAGTATACATATATAAATAAATGAACAGCAACAGCAACAAAAAATACTTGAGTATCTTTGTGACGTAAAGTCTTGACACAAACACTGCACTGCACATGGCTAATCTGAATATATATTTTAGCTTCTTTACTTTAGCTGGGATATAGGCTCTAATTATAATTCCCTCGTGCTTGTTCAGTCATTCTCATGGACGCACACATGGCAGACATGTATAAAATACACACCCACGCATGCTGTGTGCTTGAGTCAGCTGTGTTACTCATATGAGCGCAGAGAGTGATGGCCCACAGCGACAACATTTCACCGTCTGACTGATGCCCTCAGATCTGAGCGACTTCGGTCCCTGTCCATCAAACAATTAAATGACAAAATCGCCCATCCTCTCAGGCTCCCAAATAAACACCTTTAAAGCTCTTTTTATCCCATTAGCTCAAACCTACTTAAAGTTGTTTGCCCAAACCTGAATGCTTTCAAAGGGGAGGTCGCTTGTTTTATTTATAGAGGTTGGAAGGAGAGTGGAGGGAATGTGATGGGAATGTGACACATACTGGATGAAAGCTCACAATTCACAGTAAGAAGCAGCTTGATCTGTCAGTTCTTTTAAAAAGTCCCTTTTAAGGCACTCAATTGCCATCTGGTAAAACGCCTGACAGCCTTTTTCTACATAGGCGATATAGCCATTCATTTACAGGTTATATGCAGTTGAATGAAGAAAAAACAAAATCACCTAAAGTTCTTGACAAAAATGTCCAGTTTCGATTGCTTATTACAGACCTGGCAGCAATGGCATGACAAGTTATGCTTCTTTAGCTGAATCATACTGTTAACTGGCCATTTTGCATTCAATGTGTCTTGATTTGAATAGTGGATTTCAGTAACATATACCAGATTACACCATGCTAATATCTTTTAGCATTATTTTTGGCTGTGCCATTTACTTAATGCAACGCACATGCAAATACATATACCTGAGAATTGATTTTGGTGGGGGTTTTTTTTAATGCAGCTTTCATGTTATTCATTATATTGTATATTAGTGCATGTTAGTTTTATCCGAATTGTTGAAATCATGTATGAAGGAAGAATACTTGTTTAAGGCTTGCAACCACATTTCCTTTATAGGATTCTTGTATTTAAATGAACTGAGGAACATCCAATTCTTGTTCGTCTCCAGCTTTACTTCAGATTGCATTTTCATTTTTTTAAAAGGTCTGCTTTAGAAGAAGCACAGATAAACCATCAGCTATTCGAAACGGATTCATGAATCCATTGTAAACTCATTTTAATCTGGCGGGAAAAGTACAGCTGGTAATTTGAGCGTCAGACAGTATGTCATCAAAGTAATGAGATTATATGGCATTGCATAAGAAGGAAGAAAAAACATAACAAATTACTGTTTCAGTCCCGTCAGTCACACCTAAAGAAAAGCTGTAAAGAAATTCTTCATCCAAAAATGATGTTATTTGTTTACCTGTTTTTCATGTAAAATGCATAAGATAAATATATATATACATATAACCATTTTTCAAAAGAAGGCTCTTTTATGCTAACCAAGGCTGCGTTTATTAAAAACAGTAATATTGTGAAATATTATTACAATTTAAAATAATGTTTAATTTTAATATATATTTTCAAATGGAATTTATTCCTGTGATCATCAAATAAACTTAAAATATAAATATTTTTAACATAATTTATAATTGTCTTTACTGTAACTTTTGACCAAGTTATTGTGTTCTTTTCTCATTTTGTTAAAAACAACTTTACTGAGCCCAAATTTTAAAAGATACAGTTTATATATAGATATAATTAGTCACTCAGTTTCAGGTTTTTTTGCTTTCTAAAACCTGAACAGCTGCATTAAATGTCACATTGAGCTGAAGGTCTCTCTTGTTCCTCTTCCTCTCTTTGCAGGTGAGAGCCAGTGCCATCGCTCAGGATCAGAATCAGAGTTATGACTATGCCTCAAACACCGTCATCCTGCACCTCGACCCCGGGGACGAAATCTTCATCAAGCTCGACGGTGGGAAAGCGCACGGCGGGAACAGCAACAAGTACAGCACTTTCGCTGGCTTCATTCTGTACAGTGACTAGAGGTCAAAAGGTCACTGAATTCAGTCTCAGTCTGTAGGTAAGATATGTTAGGGGGTCTTCATTGATTTAGGTTGTAAATCTGATGCTTTAACACCTCTGACATGTTTTGGATTGCTTTTTTTTTTGTCTTTTCTCTTTTACCTCTACGGTTTTGTTTGCTACAGGGTATTTTCACCTGAAATTCAACCGCTATACACTCATGAGTGAGTCACAAAACACAAAATAATTTCTTTAAAGGGTCAAATGATTCATTATGCCCCTTGAAGGGAATGGCCCTATATGTTTTGTTGTAGTAGTCATGTGGTTTTAAAGCCTGGATCCAACGAGAACACAACAGGAAATGGTTTTCGATTCTTGAATCTGCCCCAAAACCTTCAACAGACACACATGAAATCATCCAGATAGAGCCGGGCTTCAGGGTTTCATCAGAGTCGTAACCGAACCGAAGCCCAGTCAAGTGAGTGCTGATATTTCATTATGACGTTGTCTTTGTATGTATGATCAATCTGTGAATCTCCACTGATGTTTATCAATGTCTCCGACATAATGTGAAGTGAATGACCTTAAATGATACCCTAAATCTTAAAGAGTGTATGCCCCTGGTTTTGACTGCTGTAGAATACACTCCCTGAGAATCTGTTGCAAATCATAGTAGTGCATCTGTTTGTGATTGCTGTGTGGATGTGGAAGTACTAACACAAATAAAGCTAAGCATTCATTTCAGCTCATAGCTAAAGCTAAACCCATTCATTGCTGTTTCTATCAATGAATTATGAAGTATGTGGCCCACTAAAAGTAACCACTTAACAAAGGAGATCTATAATACATTGTAACTGTAACAGTGATACTGGTTTATGATGATGACGAACACTATCTTAAATGATGTCCTGTATATATCGCAATCGCCATGACCTGTAAAATGTATCTAAATGTAACGGCTTATAGATATTTGCTTTTGCTAATAAATGGGATTTTTCTAACACTTTGGATCACTCGATTGATTGTAAATTGATGCGTGGAGTGTCTGCTGTATGGTCTGTTGTCTACATAGACCGCTGCCTACTAAGGAAGCATCCTAACACAAAGAAATTGTTGAAAAAATGAAAATGTACTCAACCTCAGGCCATCCAAGATGTAAATGAGTTTCTTTATTAGATTTGGAGAAATGTAGCATTACATCCCTTGCTCACCAAATGGTTCTCTGCAGTAGATGGGTGCCGTCAGAATGAGAGTCCAAACATTCCAATAATCCAAGAGTAATCCACACAACTCCAGTCCAGTAGTAAAAATCTTGTGAAGTGAAAATATGTGTGTTTGTAAGAAACATCATTAACTTCAAACTGAAATTACCTTTTTACTATAGAAAGCGCAATATAATGGATTGAGACTCATATTTTAGCAGGAAGCAACAGTTTGAAGTTCAAAACATCTTTAAGTATGTGGAAACATGCAGCTTTTAGATCATTTAGACTACTTGTGGATTATTGTGATGTTTTCATCAGCTGTTTGGACTCTCATTCTGATGGCACCCATCCACCGCAGAGGATCCATTGGTGAGCAACTGATGCAATGCTACATTTCTTCAACATCTGGTCCCATCAGTTCTTGAATGACCAAAGGTAAGTACATTTTCAACAAATTATCATTTAAATAATTTAATAACTCATAACTTTTTTGGTTTTAATTCTTTTTTTTTTCAGTTTTATTATATATATATATATATATATATATATATATATATATATATATATATATATATATATATATAATATACAGTACAGACCAAAAGTTTGGACACCTCATTCAAAGAGTTTTCTTTATTTTCATGACTATGAAAATTGTAGAGTCACACTGAAGGCATCAAAACTATGCATTAACCCATGTGGAATTATATACATAACAAAAAAGTGTGAAACAACTGAAAATATGTCATATTGTAGGTTCTTCAAAGTAGCCACCTTTTGCTTTGATTACTGCTTTGCACACTCTTGGCATTCTCTTGATGAGCTTCAAGAGGTAGTCACCTGAAATGGTCTTCCAACCGTCTTGAAGGAGTTCCCCGAGAGATGCTTAGCACTTGTTGGCCCTTTTGCCTTCTGTCTGCGGTCCAGCTCACCCCTAAACCATCTCGATTGGGTTCAGGTCCGGGGACTATATATATATATATATAGTTGTCATTTAATTTTATTTCATTTTTGGCAGTTTTTGTACTTCAGGTTCAGTAAGTTGCAACATTTCTAGTTTTTCATCTAACATTTATTTGCTTTTTAGCTGTATTTCAGTTACCAAAAACAATGTTTAATTTTAATTTTAGATAACACTAACAACTACTGATTTGGAATACTCTAAAGGCAGCAACTTTGCAAGCCACACTAGAGTCTAACTGCAATGTATTTAAAAAATAAATGACACACAAAATCCACCTTCTGTATTATGTTAATCCTTATAAATTAGTCTCTGTTATACAGACACAAGAAATCAGAACAAGAGAGAAAAGGACTGATTTTAACGATAAAGAAAAGTGGAGCGATCACAGCTAGGTATAATGAGTGTGAAATGCCACATGTCTGGAGGGAAGCACTTCCTCCTAATCAGAGATGATCAGTGTTTCAAAACAACAGAGAAAGAGAGAGAGAGAGAGAGAGAGCGAGCCTTGGAGCTGCATGAGCGCCGGGAGGAGAAGCCAGAGATGAGGGCTGCTTACATAAACAACCAGATGTTTAGATGTGAAGTTTAAATGACATGGTCTACTGCTGAGACACGCTACGCTTCATTTTCTGTAACCACGGACAGATTAACCATCTCACACATTTGAGGAGATATAAAGAGGTTCATCATCACCCTTGAGGGTTTTTTAATTACATTTTTAGCCTCTTGTCAAGAATGTACACCATATCTGCTCTTTCATTAATGGAAAACTCTCTCAATTAAACATAATTGACTCCTAATGTCAAAGTATAATAGCTCACAGCGATCTTCAGTGGAGGTTTTAGTACAATTTAAAGTCAGAGCTCACTTTATTTACTTAATACACCATCCTGGTGTTCTTCTGAATGGGTTATGATTGCATTTTATTGCATAGAAAAAAAGTTTTCTTTATCATCTTTTAATCAAATTATAATAACTTTCTTTGCCATAATGTAAAAAGTGATTAGTCGACTACTTAAAAAAGTGAGGAAACTCATTGCCCTGGGTAAATTAAGCCAATAAGCTTTCCTTTCAAGACGACTTTTTTTGTTGCACACATCAGAATGGATTTGAAAGCCTTTTTATGCTGATTTTAATCTGAATGTCAAATGGAGTTTGCATATATCAAATTGCATTAAGTAAGACACCTTCCTGTAAAATAATAGTGTCAGCCTCCGATAGCACATCCGCTGACCGCCCACTGACCATCAGATGCAGATTACACACAAAAAAGCCACTGGATAGCTGACAAAGTCTGTTTCCGTCTGCAATAATGAGTTCTTCTGAGGATAAACTATTCACTGGACTTGCCAGAGATCCATGGAATAGTAGATTACATTCATGTTAGATGTAAAATAGGATCCTTCCATTCAAAGTCATCTTACTGTTAGTTCAATTAAAATCTGTTGCAGATCCAAGGGCGATTGGTGACCTGTGACCTTGAGTCGGGTGTTTAACCCCAGGACTTCAAGCCTGTGGTTAGTGTACTTAGTAAGTCGCTGTTCATGAAAAGAAGCGTCTACTCAATAGCCAATAACCAGACATCAAGGAGAGGTCAGTCTACCCACAAGCCCCTGCTCCTTTACTCTGGGGTGTCTATGTGTATCCTCAAATTAGAATCATCGCAATCAGAATGTCATCTCAGACACAAAACATACCCGCCGACGCACACATCAAAACATGGAGGATGGAAAACAAACAGCCAATGACTGACAGGTGAGAAAGGTAACAGTCTGAGATCCCAAATACAAACAATTCATCGACTGAGATCTGACAATAAGGCTTCCGGCGGTGAAACGATGATGAAACATGACAATAATACATAATGCATAGCCTGTTGAGCTTTTGTAAAAGAAAATCGCATGGAAAAATATTTAAAGGAATAGATCCTTTAAATAGATCCTTTAACAAAAGCTCAACAGGCTTTTGATTATACAGTAAATTATCATCATTTTTCATTATCATTTCACCGTAGGAAGCCTGTAATTGGCAGAACTCAGTCGATGGGATCTCAGACTGTTACTTTTCTCACCTGTCAGTCATCGGCTGTTTGTTTTCCATCATCCGTGTCTTGGTGTAAATCTCATGCAATTTTTTATTTTTGGGTTAAATATTCCTTGAGCACTTGCACATTTTGTCCTGCAGTGAAAACAATGATGAAACATGATGTTAATATTTAACATCGCCTTTTGAACTTTTGTGAAAGCAAGTATTTAAAACTTGCACATTTCCTTCATCTTAAATATAATAATCTCTTATTTTCTATGGATTATGCAGTTAGTCAGAAGTCAGAAGAAATCAGCGGATCAAGTCAATGTAGGGTTGTTTCTAGACAGGCAGAGATGAAGGTCAATTTCATGCATAATAATATTGCGTTGGCATTTCCAGACCCCTTTGATAAGTCCGGTTTTCTTATCTCACCGAGACTGATTTAAGACTACAGCAGGACACCTGCTTACATTAACAGCGCTCTCATCACCGCCCTGCAAGATCTTCAGTATAATGTGATTATTGATACCAGGAATCTCTGTTCAAAGTTTGCACTTTTCATATGCTAAAGACTTTGTCATCATTCTTTTATCATTTATGTACCCTAACAAACATGAATGCATTTAATTCTACCGAACAGAAGAAGACAATATTGAAGAAAACAGCCAAACAATATTAGCTTTTATTGCATGGACCTTTGTGTTTCACATACAGGTTTGGAACAACAAGAGGGTTTGTAAATGACATAATTTTCATTTTGGGTGAACTATCCCTTTAAGAGCATGAATAGATGACTGTAGAATATCATTGTAGGTCAAGCTTGTTAATTTTCTTAATGAATGTGTTGCCAGGAATTCATATCACTCAATATCACTCATCTCAAGCCCTGATGTGCACTTTTATCCCATACTTTAAGAAGTCAAATTCAGTATATCAAATAAGTGCCCACATACGGGCTGGAGTCCACTCTCAGTGACAAACATGCACACACACAAAGCAGCTGTCACTTCTCATTTTGTGGGTGTTTTCCAGCTGAGTTGGTGTGATAGGGCTGGGTGACTCAACCAACGACAGTGTGTTATGATGTGGACGAGCCTGCAGACCACAGAGAGAGAGAGAGAGGTCTAGGGAGAGTACCTACAGGACACACAAAGTTACTCCTAGTTAACAGAATCAAATGCTTCTCTATTGCTGCCCGTCCCATAGAAATCATTTATTCAAAAAACTGATCAATACTGGTAATACAAAATCTATTTAAGTTCTTTTTGCTGTTCTTTTGAACTTTCTGTTCATCAAAGAATTTAAAAGTAAAAATGCATCATGGTTTCCACAAAAATATGAACCAGCACAGCTGTTTTTAACATCGATAATAATCAGAAATGTTTCTTGAGCAACAAATCAGCATGTTAGAATGATTTCTGAAAGATCATGTGACACTGAAGACTGGAGCTGAAAATTCAGCTTTAAATCACAGGAATAAATATATTTTAAATTATTTACAGTTTACAATTTTGGAGTATTTGTTGTACTGCAACTATAATCGAGGAAAACATGATTTTTAAAAATCTATATGTATTCATGGTAAATGTGCTTAACTTAAATGCAAATAATGCAATCACCTCAAAATCAAAATGGTCCTAAAACTAGGCTTTATTTCTTTTATGCCAAAAATATGATCTCTTATTTAGTTGCTTGTGATTTTTGAGATTTACCCAGACGTTTCTGTGAATTTCACCCATAACATTTCTCAAAGTGACAGTGTTCAGAAAGTTTACTTTTTACTCTAGATACTTTAGCTCTTGATATGCAGACACTTGATTCTGTTTGTTTCAGACTAAAGCACTCTGACAGGACCACATTCTCTCTCTCTCTCTCTCTCTCTCTCTCTCACACACACACACACACACACACACACACACACACACACTTACACACAATATTCATCCACTGCATAAAGACAGATGCACAATCTTAAAACCTTGACCATCTCTCACACACACACACACACACACACACACACACACAGAGGTCTTACTGTGCAGGGCCGCTAGCCTGCGTCACTCTGTGTTAGCATAAGAACAGCTTATTAAAGACAGAGAACATCACCATAGGCCAAGCCTGAAGATGAAGGACTGTGCGAAGAAGACAGAGAAAGAGAGAAAACTCAAAACATGTTTATATTGTGAGACGAACATAAACACTCTTACAAATGGAGCTATAGCAACAAAACCTGTTGCTTAAGAGAAATTCAATAAAATCACATATAAACTGAAAAAATGGTAACATGTAAATTAATTGGTTTTATTAAAGTCAAAAATATTATTCAACATCACTGAACCAACCTAAATACCAACTTAAACCTACAAAAAATATTTTTGTGTTGCATTCGGTAACAGCTGCACTTTGTCCCACTTTTTACCAGTGATTTTTTTTTTACTATCATTGGGATATAATTTGTTTATTCTATAGTTTTATATTACCTGTATTTGTTTAGTTTTAATCATTTTGTTGTGCGTTTTTGTTGTTTATTACTTTTTTAATGTCTATATTGTTATTATTCATTTATTTGTTTGGCAAATAACTAAAATAAGAAGTTTGAGGGTATATATATATATATATATCCTATCTATATGCTGGGCTCTGGGGCTCCACCACTGATGCACAAAGAAAAATCACACAAATAAAGCACGTATTAAGTTCATGAATGTATATTAAATAAATAAATAAATATTAAATGATATATAATGTTGTTTTAAAAATATTTTAATAAAAAAACTATATTATTATTTTTTTTATTATAATTTTTACATTTATATATTGTATTTATTCAATATTTAATTTATAACAAATACATTCAGAATACACAAACTTCCTAAAGTTATTTACATTTTTTAACATTTAAATTAGTTTTTTTTTTCATTCATTTATAATCTAAAAGACTATTTTAAAGGGATCATAAACTGAGAAATAAAAAAATCCTGTGATCTTTCGACATATAAGACATAAAACATCTTGTAAGTTTCCGAACTCAAAATGACAGATGGTTGAATATGACACTTTATGACGTAATAGTGTGGCTAAACCCCGCCTCTGCAGAAGATCAACACCTCCTTCTACATCGCTGCCTGTTTAGCCCCACCCACCGATTCCACATCGCTGCCTGTTAAGCCCCGCCCACCGATTCTACATCGCTGCCTGTTAAGCCCCGCCCACCGATTCACGCATTTAGTGTAATTAATGAGAGAGTCAAACAAATGTCTACTCAGAAACTGAATGATAAAGATGCTTCGAAGACAAAAACAGTCTTTGCCTTGCCTTCCTTCTGATCCTATGGGATGAACTTTGTTTTTAATGAAGATCCAGACCGCGGCAGTAAGAACTTGGTTCTTGGTTCTCCTTTGTTCACTTCATTTCACCACAGATTTGTTTAAAAACAAGGCACAATTTCGACACAGGATTTTCCGAAAGATTGAAACTAAAAGACGATGTTGTGCGACTATATTGGAGTCTGTTCACTGTGTGAGTTACCGTTTTTATTACGTATTCACTATTGCTTTGTCTGTTATTGAAGGCCATTTGATATGTACTTAGTATTTATGCATTTTTTTAACCTAAATGACAGCAACGCCCATCTATGAAGGATGTATCTGTCAAACACACATAACTGTTGGCCAATCACAGCAGTGGGTGTTTACTTCTGTGTCTACAATCACCACGCCTAGTCAAACAGAGTGAAAACAGGACAGTAAATAGCCTATTACTAATGAATCATGAAGGTTTTTGATGTAAAACATCTTGATCGCATTATAAACGGACCTCAGAGAACTGTACAGAATTAAAAAAATTAATAAAAGTTAGGACCCAAAGTCATGACCCATTTAATGATTGTTTTATGTTTAACGCTGCAAATTAGTTTTCTAAATGATGCCTACCTTTTTCTTTAAATAAAAATTTTCAAAACAAAAACCTACATGTGGATTTCTTTACAAAACAATGGTATAATGTACTAAAGACAAACCAGCACTAAACACCTTTTTTGGCAACTACATCTGCACTGATGACAGGACAGCCCAGCTCTCTCAGCTGTGAAGACACTGAGCTCTTCCCTGAAGCAATGCCTCCGGTCAAACCCACCAGAAACATGCTAAAAAACACAAATCATGGTCATTTAATCACTAACATATTTATACAGCACGTGGCTGAGGAATATTGGTCAGTGGCGCCCTCTAGCGGCCTCCGCTGGAATTTCATTTCAAATTTGGGCTTATAAATATGTAATTAAAGTCAAGAGCAGTAGCCAGTAGGTTACATTTTTTTATAATAACAACGACCTACATTATGATTGCTGTCTTGTTTATAGCTCGACATTGATTAGTAAAACTTAAGTTCAATTTGTTAACCAATTATGCTTGGGTAAAAAACACTTATAGCAGAATAATAATGTGATCAACGATGGTAATAAACAGTTTTGACATTTTAAAAGGTTAAAAACATGCATAAAAGCGCACTTAACCAATGGTAATGACCTAACGTCACTTCATATGCGACAAACAGATTACAAACGCGTTTCTGCATAGAAAACGTAGGCCTATACAACAAAATAAAGACAAACCGCATGGAGCTTAATAGACTCCATAATAATACTAGATAAATATAATACCATTATTTGTGTACATAACATTGACCTGTGCACTTGAACGCAATGTTTCTCTTCCTCCTCTTTGTAAAAGAATCCAACGAGTCAAATCAGCGCCGCGACGCGCCCTGGAGCGCAGCGTCAAATCTGCTGCGTGCGTGATATACAGCAAATTCTGTGTAAAGTCATCTTTTCTATTTGTGCAATGACCGACTGTTATTTTAGAGTAAGAGAAGAAAATGTAGATTTCCAAGAGGCCGTATTGAACAACCTTACGCTATTTTGGCATTTAGTTCATGATTTTATCCCATGTATAGTTTTGTAATGCCACTTCTGGTGAGACCTAGAGGTTTTTACCACCCAAGGCGGTCAACCAAAGTGGTCTTGTTTACCTCACGTGAGCATAAAGACTTTTTTTTAGCAAGCTTGACCGTGTTTAATTAGCTAGAAACTCTACCGTCAAGTACAAAGATACTAATATGTACCATCCATTTAGGTTCTAAAATGTAAATTTTAGGGACTAATATGCACCCTTTAGTGATTAATTATTATTATTTTTTTCTACAAAAGTATACAACTTTGTAGGGCAGAGGTGCTATAAGTCATTTTCAGACCTGGTCTATGATAACACATCTACATGTAATTATGGTCTCTTAACTTTGGTTTTAATTGAGATTTAAACTTGTATATTTGATTAAGTATATCTATTTTTTTTCTAGATGTCTTCCTTTAAAAAAAAATTTATTGATCAAACATCACAGATCATGCCAGACTTTAGTGCAAAAAAAGCATGTGAATTGCGTGTAGGTAATATATTTCTATATCAATATCTGGTTTATAGGTAATGTCAGGTGTCATTAAAGTGAATTTACTAATATATTTTATTAGTAATTGTTGCTTGTCAAATAACTTGTTGCATCAATGCAATTTTTGTTAAATTATGTTTACATGAAAATGTCATTTGCCAGAAGTTAAGGAAAACCCCACGAGAAATGTAATTTCTTTATTGTACATCACATGACTTTTGGGCATGTCAGAAGTGAAACAGTCCATTTCACAAGTGATTTTTTTCTCTTTTTTCTATGATATCATGAACAAATTATAAAATTACAAAAGTTCCATCTGACATGATTTTCGAACAAACTGTGCACAATGGAAACAACATCATAATATCATCGGAGTCATGTTCATACTCAAAGAGAGAAATATTTACACAAAACAGAGGGAAATTACAGAACACCATCACATGATAAATATACATTGATGCAAACTGTACACAAATGCAAACTGTGTAAATTACCCACAGGCTGTGAACAAAATAAACAGACAGAGCAAGAGATTGGCTTTGATTTCAGTTCTAGTAAGTTTGACAAAAGACAATCCAGTACTTAATCTCAGCTCCAGCTATATTTGTGTCAGTTATTATAAGGAAGTTATGAAGGGTTGCAAAACAAATGACACATTAGACATGTTGCAACCATGCTAACGTAGTTAGTTGACAATCATCACAAGAGACAGCGTAAATCACTGCTGATTGGCTCCAGATCAGCATGAGAGGAGCTATTTTAGTAAAAGTCTCTTTATATTATGCTTGATAGTCTTCATGTTGCTTTAAAAATTACATGTCTTGTGCTTGTTTTAATAATAGTAAACATGAGAAAAAAAATAACTAGTTAAAAATTGAATGGCTTATTAAAATGATCCAAGTTAGACTTTTGTCACAGTCAGTGCAATGCAGACAATGTGAATATTAACAGTGTTGGAAAAGTTTGGATGGAAATACATTGGCCAAACACTGGCCTGTAAACTTATATACGTATATAATATTTAATTTGAAATTTTGGCAAATTTCTTCCCATCAGGCATCAGTATCAGATGCATGTAATATCCATCTTCATGCTTTGATAGTGTCTATTTTAATTTGTAGGCATAAAAAATCTGTTGTCCTATACTAGTTATCTCATGCACATATACTGTAGGCTATCAAACATATACACAAAATGCTAATGGCTCTCTTTAAACAAATGAAAAGCGGACTGAAAATGCTAACGTACATTCATATCTACTGTATTACAGTCAACGCTTTTTCATTGTAAGTGAAATTGGGGTCCCGTTGAAGAGTAACTTAATTTGGAATCAGCTTTTCCTATACAAATCTGCACTTTAACGCAACAAGTGCTATGGCATAACATTTAATACAATAAATTGAAAATGCATTGTGTAATGACTTAAAAATTGCTATAACATCACATCAACAATAAATGTGAACATTAAACCTTGTTAATTTAATTTTAATTAATCTACTTAAGGACTAACGGTAAAAAAAAGTCTGGAATGTTTGAAATCTGAACTGGAAATGTCAGATAAGCAATGCACATAACATATAAAGTTAGTATGAAAGATTTAGGAAATGACATCAAAATAATGAATATTGAAGGTAGAAGAACAAGCAAGTTAGGAAGAGATACCACCAAGGAATATACTGCATCGGAACATAAGAAAATGGGTCTCTAAAAGTTTAATGTAAAGTTTCTGAAAACATCAAGTCCTTGATACAACATTTTGAAGACCCAAGCTTTAGCGAAATCCATCCATTCAAAAAGTAAAAGCCATTCAAAGTGAAAAGGTACTCGGGTACTTTTGGGTGCAACTGTTTGTAAGACTTTAAATGGCTTGGAAATAGAAAGACTATAAGACAAAGTCTTTCTCTTGTAGACAAGCATGTTGTGTTGTTGAGTTGTGCTTTATATTAATGCACTCACCCTGTTGTTTGGTATCTTGTATTCCTCCATCTGCAATGGACGTTCTTTTCACTATAACTACTTCTTGAATTTAATGTGATTCTTTGTGTTAAAAACACAGAAATGGTATGATGCCACCGAATTTGAGTTCTTTGACCCCTGAGATGCATTCAAATTGATCAGTGAAAATGTGTTGTCATAGAAAGACAAAAAAAATCCAATAGCATAAAAATAATTTTGGAGATGTCTATCAAATTTTAACAACACAAATAGCCGGCCCTTGAAAATATCACTGGGTGCCATTTGTAAAACAGTCATTATCAATTTGAACACATCTCTAGTTTGTCCAGTTATTCAAGGCAGCTGCTGGGATTGATTTCTTGCTCTACTTCTTGGGATGAAACACCATGAGGGGGCGCTCTTCAATGCGCTGCCAGGGACTCTTCTTGTTCCCATCCTTGTCATCAAGGTCATTGTCATCTTCTGGGCTGGTGACTGAGTCAAGCTGTGTTTCACTGTTGCTACTACGTGAGCTGTTCCCCCGGCTTCGACCCCTTCTTGGCATTGAAGACCCCCTGGGTTCTTCAGGACCATCATCCAAAAGAGGGGTCAAAGGGTTTTCCAGTGGTGAACTGGCACCCATGCGGCTCACTCCTCCACTTAGGTCCAGAGGGTCATGGTAGGTTGGTTTGGAGTAGTGTTTCCCACCACTTGTACTGCTAGAGCTGCTTCCTCCATGGCCCTTGCGCCCGCTTCCGTGGTGTTCCTCTTTGTTCTTCCGACTGGATGTGGACTTGCGCTCATGTTGGGTGTCTTGGAGACTTGTATCTACGTTTCGGTCTTTACTACTCCCAGCAGGGGCACTCAACGTGCTCTGGGCACTGTGGTTACCTCTATGTGTTCCACTGTGGCTGAGATCGGAACCTACATCTATGTAAGAGTGGCGCACATGAGCGTTGGCTTGTCCGTCGAGTGATATAAACCAAGCACGAGGGTGTTGCTTCACCCCCAGTTCCAGGAGCTTCTTCTCTGTAAGTGCTTGCAGCTCCCCGTTCATCTGGGAGATGGTGGAGTCATTGAACAAAACGGGGATGTGAACTGGTGCTGGTGTTCCACCGGTGGGCCAAACACTCTCATCGGAACCTGCTGGAGATTCACCTTGTTGGGCTTCTGTATGGCCTGAACCAGGGGTCTGGCCTTGATGGTTTTGGCCTTGATTCCCACCGCTGGTTCCTTGTAAACTCTGTCCATCTCGGTCGGCCTGGTTCAACCCGTCTTTACCCTGATCTGTGGCACCAAACTCGGACGAAAACCTCATGTAGTGGGCCGGGATCACAAGAGTGGGTACCATAGAACGGTACATGTTCTCCTTCATCTGATCCAGTGAGCTGCAGAATATAATCTGACCTGGTTGTGTGTTAAGCGATGTTGGGCGAGCAAGGTGATCTGGCCCCTGCAAAACCTGTGAATATTCCGGTGGCTTGTCAACAATTGGTGGAGAAGGTGGGTCAGATGTGTAGCCCCGGTTATCATTGACAACGTGCCTCCGGCGATAGTCGTGATCCTTGTTATCAGGGCTATAGTTGCGTCCATATTCATCATGTAGAAGATTGCTATCCAGATTGCTGGTCTCCGTGGATCGATGTACCTTCATGGGGAAACTCTCTGCATTCTTTTGTGCTCCTTTAGACTGCTTGGTCTTAGAGGAGTGCCGAAGCTTGTGGGCAGGAATGTGCCTGGTAAACTCATCCCGAGCACACTTGAAGGCATGGGATGGGGATCCCTCTGATTTGTTGGCATCCAAGGTGCCACTGGAGGCAGCGGATTCAACATGGCCACCACTGATGAGGTTCAAATGGGACATGGAGGTGCCTTGGTCCCGCTTGGATCCGTTCAAAGCAGATGGAGCTTGAACCTGTTTCTGTTGCCGTCGGGGCTTCAGACATCTTCGTCTAGAAAACAGATTTTGATATTTAGGAAAAGCACTCTTAGAAACAGTCATTTACTGTAACCTTGTTAAATATATCTTATAACCAACCCAAGCTCAGATGGAAAAAATTGTATTATGTTGCTTATTGCACATTTCAAACAACTTTTAATGTGAAATGTCCAGTGAGTGGCACCAAAAGCACATTCAAAATAGACACATGTCTTTCCAATGAGCCTATGTTGATTCTAGTTACACATAATTTAAACAAACTAATACACACCTGCAATAATAGAGTAGGACACAGAGCAAGACTAGTACCAAGAGAGCAAGAGATCCCAAAATGGACAGCAGGAAGAAGGTGTGGTAGGCTGTGATGTCCCTCAGGCCCGGGTGAGACAAACCTGAGCCTAGTGTTTAAATACAAAGCACGATTAGCATTTGTGCACATTTCCATGTTGGTACAAGAGTGTATATTGTGGCATGTACCGGTGCAATTGTATTTGAGTATGTTACCTGTTGAAGAACGGAAAGCTGCAATCCAGTAGCCAAGCTGGAAGGCAGTGAAGTCCCACGTAAGCTGTGATCCCTCTCGAGTGATAAATCCTGTTCCGTTTCGTACCCATAATCCTAGAAAACAAATGCATAGCATTCCTACCGCATTTCCAAAGTGAAGAGCTAGTACTGACTGGGATCAAGCAGGGTTTTCTTGGCACTTCAGTTGTCACAGGTGGGACAATACATTATCGTTTTTATTTGTATACAGTAGTTACTTTTGCTAAATAAAAGCATTCCTTCAAGCATTGTGAGTACCTGTCTTGGTGTCGTACATCCATACGGGTATGCTGGTGGCAGATCGTATGTGAGTATCAGAAGGCAGAGGCACAGAGATGTGAACTGGCTCGCTGACCTCAACCGCTCGACCCTCACGGTCAAACAGTTGTGCACTGACTGCTGCTATTGTTGTCAGGTCCGTCCATCCATTTTCTCCTCCTTAAAACCATTATAAATATACTATATTATCTATAGCTCTATTTCACATAGCAAGACTCTCTTGTATACAAGTCTCTTGGTATGGAGCATTTATTATGGTTCAAATATTTAAATATCTTTATACTGAAAGATTCTAATGTTTTTTGGACCTGTGTTGTTTGGTTCCAGAGCAAGAGGATAAGGGAATGAGTTGATTTCATTCTGCTCTCTGGCTGTTGTTAAAACTGCAGTCAGCTCTGTGTAGGAGGAGTTAAACTGTAGGCTCCGCCTTGGAACCTGCAGCCACGGCTGGCTCCACCCACCTGAAGGTTAAAACAGGAAACTAAATTAAGTGCGAGAAACATTACTATACTATCTTTTTAGAGATATTAACTAATATGCTTCATAATTAAATTCAGTTAATTAAATACACCTAAATGTGTTTCTTGAAAAATCAAAGATATTTGTGGTGGAATATTTTATTTATGGATATCTCCTATCTTCCTTCTCTGCTAATGTCTCCACTGCTAAAATGACATACTACCATAACAAAATTAACAATTCGTCTAACTCTCGCATGCTTTTTAAAACATTTTCCTCACTTCTTTGTCCTCCTCCTTCGCCTCCTGCTTCATCTCTAATAGCTGACGACTTTGCAACGTTTTTCATTAATAAAATTAAACACATTAGTGCACAATTTTCCACACCACAATCAGTCAAGCTCATATCACCAGCAACCTTACACTCATTTACATCCTTCTCTTCACTCTCTGAGGCAGAAGTATCAAAACTCATTCTTTCTAATCACCCTACTACTTCCCCGTTTGATCCTATTCCATCTCATCTCCTTCAAGCCATATCTCCTGCGGTTGTACCTGCACTCACTCACATCATCAACACATCCCTCCACACTGGTGTTTTCCCCTCATCATTTAGACAGGCTCGTATAACTCCACTACTTAAGAAACCCACCCTCAACCCATCGCTTTTAGAGAACTACAGACCAGTTTCCCTTCTTCTTTTCATTGCAAAAACACTTGAATGAGCTGTGTTCAACCAAATCTCTACATTTCTCACACACAACAACCTCCTTGACAGCAACCAATCTGGCTTCAGAAGTGGACATTCAACTGAGACTGCCTTGCTCTCAGTTGTTGAAGCTCTAAGACTGGCAAGAGCAGAATTCAAATATTCAGTACTTATCCTGCTTGATCTGTCCGCTGCTTTTGACACGGTTATCCACCAGATCCTCCTATCAACCCTACTGGCAAAAGGCATCTCAGGAACCACACTTCAATGTTTTGAGTCTTACCTATCAGATAGGTCCTTCAAAGTATCTTGGGGAGGTGAGGTGTCCAAGTCACAACATCTAACTACTGGGGTGCCTCAGGGCTCAGTTCTTGGACCACTTCTCTTCTCTATCTACATGGCATCTTTAGGTTCTGTCATTCAGAAACATGGCTTTTCATACCACTGCTATGCTGATGACACTCAACTCTACCTCTCATTCCATCCTGATGATCCTACGGTAGCTATTCACATCTCAGCTTGTCTAACAGACATTTCTTCCTGGATGATGGACCATCACCTTCAACTCAACCTTGCCAAGACAGAACTGCTTGTGATTCCAGCAAACCCATCGTTTCATCACAATTTCACCATCAAGTTAGGCACATCAACCATAACTCCTTCAAAAACAGCTAGAAGCCTTGGAGTTATGATTGATGATCAGCTGACTTTCTCAGATCACATTGCTAAAACTGTCCGATCCTGCAGATTAGTTTTTTTTCAACATCAAGAAGATCAAGCCCTTTCTTTCGGAACATGCTGCACAACTCCTTGTTCAGGCTCTTATTCTGTCCAGGCTGAACTATTGCAATGCCCTCTTGGCAGGTCTTCCAGCCAATTCCATCAAACCATTCCAATTAATTCAGAACGTGGCAGCAAGATTAATATTTAATGAGCCAAAAATAATACACGTCACACCTCTGTTTATCAATTTGCACTGGCTTCCAATAGCTGCTCGCATAAAATTCAAGGCATTGATGTTTGCCTACAAAACTACCACTGGCTCTGCACCCATTTACCTAAATTTGTTACTTCAGACTTATGTGCCCTCTAGAAGCTTGAGTTCTGCAAGTGAACGTCACCTGATTGTGCCATCCCAAAGAAGCACAAAGTCACTTTTATGGACTTTTAAATTAAATGTTCCCTCCTGGTGGAATGACCTCCCCAACTCAATCCGAGCAGCTGAGTCCTTAACCATCTCTTCCATCTTTATTTGACCCTCTAACTTTAACACTCACTATTCTAATTCTATTCTTAAAAAAAAAAAATTCTAACTACCTTTCTAATCTTTTTGTATTCTATTTTCTTTTCATTTATTATGCAATTGTATGTGTGTGTGTGTGTGTGTGTGTAGGTATGTGTAAAGACCTCTAACACTAGATTGCTCTATTCTTTTTTTTATTCTATCTGTTTTCTTTTTATGTATTATATTATTTAAAATCCCATGCTACGTGTACTGTGTTAACCTAACTGAGACTTGTTATAGCACTTATATCATTGCTCTTTTTGTTGTTTTTGATTGCTTCCACTGTCCTCATCTGTAAGTCGCTTTGGATAAAAGCGTCTGATAAATGAATAAATGAAAATTTAACATTTTGTGGAAACCAACATTATTCTGATTGATTAATAGATTTAATTCTTAAGCTTGGGAACCAATGAATGCATTCTGGTCTCCAATGTGTGTATAGGGCATCTTTGCTTTGGATAAAAACGTCTGTTAAATGTCTAAATGTAGCTAGGTTCCCACTTAGGTAATACACTTTTTTTTTAAATCTATTATTTTTTTAAATATCAGCCTCTCTGAGGCACGTCACTGATTGCCTTATAATAGATGCCTTTACATCTATATGTGTGTATATGTATATAAAATTGTTTTAAAGGTAATTGATGTTTTCTTACTTGGGGAGCCATGAAACACCTGGATGACATCATCATATAGGATCAGTGTGCCGGGCTTCTGGGCCATCAGGTAAAGACTGACAGAGGCATATACTAAACCAGACAGAGATGTGTTAAAAGAGGCAAACATGTCTGTTAGAGAACAGCATGTCATTATAAACTTTATAACATTATAAACTATCAAACTTAAACTGTCCTTTTTCTTTCGAAATAAATTTTGTTTGTTTTTTTAAAGCAAAAAAGCAGCTAGTAACTGCAAGATTTTTATCAGTTTTAGATTATGGAGACCTGGTGTATAGGACCGCTTCAGCACAATGTCTGTATAAGATTGACACTGTTTATCATGCGTCTCTGAGATTTATTACGAATTGTAAAAACTTGACCCATCATTGTGAATTATATTCCAGAGTGGGATGGCCATCGTTGTCCAACAGGAGATCAGGGCACTGGCATACTTTTATCTATAAGGCCATGCTTGGTCTTTTGCCATCCTACATCTGTAGTTTAATCACATGGAGAAGTGTTGGTTCTTATTCATTGCAATCAAATGATCACTTGCTGCTCTCTGTTCCATTTGCTTTTGTCTACTCCACTCCTTCTGCAAGGAACTTTTTGCAAAAAGACTTGAAATTATCTGAACTTATTTCCTTAAATGCTTTTAAGTCCAGATTGAGAGAACCTGAAATGACCTGTTTAAATTGTAAATGTTTTTAATTATTTGTATTGTATAACTTTTATAAATGTAATTGACTGTGTTTTTGCTGACTCTTGGCCAGGACTTCCTTGAAAAAGAGGTTTTTAACCTCAATGGGACTTTCTTGGTTAAATAAAGGTTAAATAAAACAATAAAAATAAACAAATATCAGAAATAGTAGATGTGACAATGACAATGTGGTATACATTTCTGAGAAAGTCTGCCTTTTGTTTTAGTAATGTTTAACCCTCATGTTGTGTTCATTTTGGTCTGGAGAGGATATTCTTTTTCCCGAAAATGCTAGATAATGTTATCGGATTGGACTAAAATTGTCTTTGCTCACAGAGTGTATAGTAACTTCCCCCCAATTTTTTTTTTTTTTTTTTTTTTTTTTTACATTTTTCAATCTTGTTACAGTTGGTGTTCCCGGACGAAAATGACTGGCGTACAAATAAATGCTTATAAATTTCTTGTTAACCTATATTATATTCCCCTTTTTTTTTTTTTTTTTTGAAACATTGAAATAAAAAGAATTTATGACACAAAATGAAGAAAAATGTCAGATTCTGAACAAGTTGGATAATGCACCATTTATAAAGTTCACATTATTTACTCACAGGGTAAACGGCTGGCGTGCCATGGCACTGAGCTGGTGAGGTAATCTCTCTGAGATGCTGTAATGATTACCCATGTTCCCGTGCGGTACAGGAAGCTGACGACCTGCACACCATCACTGCCTGCTTTGCTTTGTGCCAGCAGAGTCTGGTTACCATGAACAGCAATAGCAGCATTGGCCAGGGGTGAAAGATCACCACTGTCAAACACCTGGACCCTCACCTGCACCTCTGAGAGAGATAAAACAAGTTCATATGATCAGATGCATAGCAAAAACATCTTCTGACACATTTAGATTCAGAAACAAGAAGTCAATAATAAGAAACTTCAATTATAGCCAGATATATGGCACACTAAAAGACCATATAGAATGCATATAGAAATATATTAGATTTTAACACATAAAAAAGAATATGAGGTAGCTTTCATTTAGCATTCACAACTCATTCTGAAACAATATAGAGAGCTAAAGTAATAAATCAGCATTTTCATTATCAGCTGTCAGTGGGCCTCAGCAAATCTTAGATTTGTATAGTTGATAGACACACAAAAGCTTTTTAGAAAGCGTTTAAATGTGCTTTTTAATACAGCCAAAAGCTTGAGAATGTCAGACTGTTAATTAACTTATAAAGGCCGATAGTCCAATAATATGCACTTATTGTTTTCTGTATATAAACCCATGCAATGTATTTTGAGTCAAAATCTGCATTTCTGAATTTGCATTCAGCAATCATTGGCCGATGCATTCAAATAATACGTTTTTGCTGTAGCATCTGGCTAGCTTGCTCGATGTTTTGGGCATAAAATAGCCCACCACTCCCTCATCCAGACGCGCTGCGTCCCTTTATTCTCTACTCACCGAGAGCTTCACTTTCAGGGATCGATTTACCAGCTGTCCCTTTAAAACCGGACAAAAATATAAAGAAGAGAAAACGAGTGGCGAAAAAGGATGGCATCTTCAAAGCTACATCGCTGTTTTCACCTCGTCGGCCATATGTAAATGTGTGTGTGTGTTTTCAGACATGGTTGCCAGCATCCTTCAGTGTGATGCGGGATGCTGCGCTGCTGCCGCCTCTCATTGTTAGAGAAAGAGGAAAAACAGCGACCTCGCGTGGACAAACAGGGCGGCACGTTCAAATAAACCTACAACAAATCTGTAGTATCTACTGTTTGTTGAGGGAATCTGTTTTAATTACATGTAGAGAAGAAGTTGGTCTTCGTGTCAGTAACTATAAGGGTCTGAGTCAAAATCCAATAACACAAAGTTTATCTTTTTTGGTGTTAAACGTTTCAAAATTAAAAAAAATTCTTAAAGGAATAGTTTATCTGAAATTTAAAACTTGCTTAGAATTTCCTCACCCTCGGGCCATAAGATATTGATGCGTTTGTTTCCTCTTCAGAACAAATTTGGAGAAATTCAACACTGCATAACTTGCTCAGCAATGGATCCTCTACAGTGAATGGGTGCCGTCAGAATGAGAGTCCAAACATCTGATAAAAATATCACAATAATCCACAAGTAATCTACACCACTACAATTCATCAATTAATTTTGTTGTGAAGTGAAAAGCTGAATGTTTTTAAAAAACAAATCTATTATGAGACGTTTTCACTTCAAATCGTAGATTCTTCATTATATTGCTTTCTCCAATGAATATGTCTGAATCAGGAGAGAAATATGCTCAGATCAAGCAATTTTAATAAGCAAAAGAAGTCCCAAACAATCTAAACAAATATGTTGGTGGATTTTGATGTGAGAGTTTATGGACTTTTTCACTGGAGGAAGTGTTATTATGGATTATGAACTCATATTTTAGCCAGAAGTGAGGGTGAATACATTTTTAGCTATTTTTTATTTTGGGGTAAACTATTCCTTTAAAATAGGCTACAATATTTCTTGTGAATTCTGACATTCAGTCTAAAATTACTCTAAAATGGGTTCTTTCAACCCAACTTTGGATCAAATACTGTCGAACCCAACTTCTGGGTCAAAAGTTTAATTTGAAAATGTGACCAAATAGTTGGGTTAGTCCACATTTGACCTAAAGTAGTAATTATTATATGTAATTGTATTATATGTATTTATTATATGTAAATAGAGTAATTTTAGACTGAATGTCAGAATTCACAAGAAATATTGTGTGCAATATCAGCAACTAAATGAATATGTGAACACAATAAAACCAAACTTTTTATTATTATTATTTATAAATGTCTGGTTGGGACATGTTGTGATATTTATTGTCATTTTTATTGTTTTAGAATTATTTGACTATTTCATAATTGTTTTGTTTTAAATTTGTTTTTATTTAATGGCAGGTTTCATTATGACAATCATCTATCTGTGATATCTGATATTACACTAGCATTTTAAAACAGATGCAAAGTGCTTTAGTGCAGTTTATCAGAATAAATTAAACAAGACAGAATCTTTTCTTCAGAACAACTGTGTGTGTTTGAATTGTGCCAAAGGTAAATACTCCATAAAAGCTCTTCATGGAAGTACACAAAATACCTAGAGGGCGCTATTATATATATAAAAAAAACTAGGTCCAGGTTAATACAACAGTCTCAGTTATGTACATCTTGACTTCAGTGATTGTGTGAAAGATAAAACCTGTTCCGTGCTGCCCCACAGGTACTCCCTGTTGTGAAATAGGTCAGACGAACAGCTTATGTAAGACAAGAATGGGAGTCGATGGCCTTGGTGGTCTTTCCCCACTTCTAAGAAAGGAAATGAATCCTAAGGATTAACAGTGAAACACAACCAACCTGTGCTAATGTCTGATGAAGTAACTTTATTTGTATAAAAATAATTATTGAATTATTCATTAATTATTCAATAATTTGAATTATTTTTTTAAAATATTTAATATGTGTAATATAATTAATAATATTTTATGTAAGTATTTTTGTATAGAAGTTTAACATTGAAAACACTGAAAAAAATTTTTTTCTAATGTTGTGTACACCCACATGAATTTGAGGTGTAAGGAAAGTATTTTTCTCCTTTTTTATATAGACGTTTACATCACTTGGCATTTTTAGAGTCATTATTTCTAAATATTTGTGAAATTGTTTATAAATGTTTACAACATTTTTGGAAACATCAATACTTCACCAGAATATTAACACATTTAAAAAAAGATTTAAGATTCTCCTTTGTATCATCTCAGCATCTCCGACATTCTTATTTAATTGTAAAAGCATATATATATATATATATATATATATATATATATATATATATATATATATATATATATATATATATATATATATAGTACAAACATATAATCGGTATATGCTCAGTAAACCATCACTGCTGCTTGCTTGCCCGTGATCGTTGATTGACAGCTCTGACGTCCAATCACAGCGAAGCCTCCAACGCTTTGCTCGGCATTCTATCCGCTCATTTGCCAGCTCGCTCCACAGAAATGTCATTGCCTTCTGACCAATCACAGCGCACTTCCGACTCCGAGCCTCTTGTTTCCCGCCCTCTTCGCTGTATCTGTTACATTGTTTCTCAGTTTGTGTCAGAGGTATTTCAGTTACGTTTCACACCAGTGAGCCCTCAGCATCTATATTGGGGTTATTACGCGCTTATTAGTTATTATTTGTTTATGTTTTTGTTCCTCAAAAGCAGTAGGGAGGAGAGGAGTCGGTCACTTTGTTCCCGTCATCAGTAACATCAGTAAATAGCAGGTAGGGATGTTTATTTCTGATACTAATGCTAATATGAGGCGTGATGATAGATGGATGATGGAAATATGTGGGATGTTTTATACAGGATACGTTTTTTTAGAACTGGTGTGGCAAGCATCATCCGTTATTGGCCTTTATCATACTTTAAATACGTTTCCATCTCTATTTTAATGACATTGGACTCCTAGTTTAACTGCACGCTGTCATTTCGATCTTAAAAATCTCCTCACATGCTGATCATGCTTTTTTTTTTTGTTTGTTTTTTTGGCTCTATGTTTGTTTCACCCGCTAGGTTTTTTTTTTTTGATTTCTGAAGGTAATTAATGATTAACTATTTTGTTATGCAATAAACCCTATTGATCAAGGTCGGTGGCTTTGTTGGAGGATTAAATTATAATTTAATCGATAAACCTAGCACCTGTTCTTTACGGATTTACATGTCGTGTTAAGCCATTTATTTTTTTATTGCGTTTTATTAATTATTTATTATTATTGAGTATTATTTTGCTTCCTTATTTCAAATTGACATATTCCAGCGCTTCAGTTCAATATATGTAAATTAATGTAAGTATTTTTTTTTAATTGGGTTAAAGTTCATTCAATTCATTTCTCTGGAGCGCCCTCTTCTGGTCACTGGTGAAAGCGCCTCATTTGCATTTTTAAGCGGTGTCCCGTGGGATGACGTGGGATTGCTTTTGCATACTCAGTGTTTTGAACGTTCTTTCTTATCAGAACTTTGATTAATGATTAAAGATTTTTCCACTAATTACACACACACTTACACAAACCACACACACACACACACACACACACACATTTATATACAGTATATATATATATATATATATATATATATATATATATCAAGACATGCTTTTTCATCAGTTTCATTTTTTTAATTCAGATATGAATTAATATAAATACATATTTTAACTCCAACTGCGAAAATGTTTTTAAAAGGCTACTAATTTATTTAAATATTTTATAATTTATTTTTTAAATAATTTATTTAAATAAATTAGTAGCCTTTAAAAAAACAAAGATTTTTAAAAAAATCAAAAATTTACTTATGAAAAAGCATGTCTTGATGTTCTTGACTCAAATTCATGATATTAAAAAATTACATTCATTAAATCCAAATGGTGTAAAAAAATTACTTGTTTTATTACAACATACTTATATTTAGTGTTATTTTCACTGCTCTGGGTGTGTGTTCATGGTGTGTCTGTTTGTTCACTACTCACTGCTGTGTGTGTGTGTGTGTGTGTGTGTGTGTGTGCACTTTGATGGGTGAAATGCAGAGCACAAATTCCGAGTATAGGTCACAATACTTTACCACGTCCTTTTCTTTCTGTTCATTTCCTCTCCTTTATTATTTATATATTATTTTTAATATTATTATTTTTTTATTCTTATATGTTAAATTTTCACTTAGAGATTTATTTTTAGTAGTTTTAGTTTTTTTTTTATATTTCTATTAACGTATTTATATTTATTTGACATTAACAATGCTATGTGTAGTTTGTTTATATGCATTATTTTAATAATTCTTGGACAATGTAAAGCTTCTTTTACCAAGCCAGTGAACGTCACTGTACATATGAAGATGAATCTTGAAGAATACAGTAACAGTGTTTTGGTTGAGCAGACTGGTAGTCACAAGAAAACACTTTGCTCCTGGTTGCCATAACAACACAGTTCCCATAGATACATCTTGTCTGGATGTAGATGTGATTTTATTTATTATTTTATGCATTTAGCAGAAGCTTTTATCCAAAGCGACTTGCAGTGCATTCAGACTAAAATTTTTTACCTAACATGTGTTCCCTGGGAATTGAACCCGCAACCATGTGCTACTAACACAATACTCTACCACTGAGCCACATAGCTCTGCATGTTGAACTTGTAATGGTTGGTTGATGATGTTCAGTTTAGTGTAAGTGAGATAAAGAGCTGGGATCATGCACTCGTATGCACAAATTACTGTGCTTTTGCTGCAGTCAAATTTGAGCTGCCGTTTTTAAAAGCCTCTGTGTTTGTTTCACACTCTCTTTAGAAATGGCAGAAGCCCATCAGGCTGTGGCGTTTCAGTTCACGATCACTCCAGAGGGGATCGACCTGCAGCTGTCCCATCAGGCCCTGAGACAGGTCTATCTCTCAGGTGTCCGCTCCTGGAAGAAACGCGTCACACGGCTGAAGGTAAACATGCATTACACACACTAACGGCTTTATAGGTTACATGAAGAGCTATTTGCAATGCATTTAAATTCCTTTATGTGGTGTATTTTATATGATAAATCTGGGACTTGGTTTAAAAGAGCTTGTATTGTAGATTTTGTATTGTAGTGTTTTATTTCATTTTTTATTTTAGGATCAAATCCACAACTGAACAATAAAATGCACAATAAAGTCTTCATTACAAAAGCAAATCTAAGTTTTATTTTATTTTGTCATCTATAAAATCCATCCATTTTTTACGTATTTTTGTTTCTGTAATACTAGTGCGTTTAATGTTGATAATGGATCTGTACAGTTGATTATAAAAAAAAAACATATTTACTTTAGGATAAAATGCACAGATTAACAATAAAATAAACAAAAAATATAGTTATTATAAAACCAAATAGCTCTTTTTGATTTTATATTGTCATCCACTAAATCTGTCTGAGTTATGTTTATTTATGTATTTGTTAATGTAATAGTGTGCTTAACTTTGGTAGTGCATTTTTATGTTTGATTATGAAAGCAAGCATTTATTAATTTTATCATAAAATGCACAAATAAACAATAAAATGCACAATCAAATCTTTTTATTGGCTCATTTTTATTTTAATCTGGCCGTTTTGTTTTTGGACATTTAGTAATAGTTTATTTATTTTTCGATAATGCATTTTTATATTTTATAATGAAAACAAACATTTATTTATTATATAACATATATATATATTAATGCACCAAAGAACAATAAAATGTAATATATCATTTTGATAATTTGTCGACTAATAAATCTGCCTGTTTACGTTTTTTTTGTGCATGTGGTAATTATTAATGTTGATAATGCATTTTTTTTTTGTTTAAAAAACATTTTAAAGCAAAATTCACAAATGAACAATAATATTCACAGTAAAATCTTTATAACAAAAGCAAATAGCTAATTTTTTTTTGTTGTTGTTATGTGTATGTAGGTGTGGTTAATGTCAAAAATAGTTTTTTAATTAGATATAAAAACAAACATTTATTTATTTTAGAATAAAATGCACAAATGAAATGAAAAACACTAAAATGCATGATATAATCTCTATTACAAAAGCAAATAGCTCATTTTGATATTTTGATATTTTTTTTATGTCAGTTATTCTCACAGATTCCCCAGCTGGATTTCGTAGTGCCTTTTGTTTATTCTGTCCATCTTTCTCCTGTACAGAACAACGTAATCACTGGTGTGTATCCCGCCAGCCCGTCCTCATGGCTGTTTGTTGTCATTGCGATCTTGGCCACCATGTACACACGCTCTGACCCTTCCATGGGCCTCATCGCTAAGATCCAAGAACATCTGCCGGTCAGGTAATAGAGGTCACATTACCACAGGGAAATCTGACCCCTTGCTCAGAACTAGCAAAACAAATGAATTATCTGCAGTGTGAACCATGTTAGTGCTTCAAATATGATTGTCATCCTCTTATGCAACTCACCTCGAAACATATTAAAAGAATGGGGGATCCCACCCATGAACTCATGAAAATGCCCGAGGAGGGTGTGTACTTCAACACACCTTGTTTCAGTTAGTTTCAGGAAAAAGTAGAAGAGATGCAGTTTTGTGTCCCTCATATGTGTAATAATACATTAATGAAATGTTTAGATGATGCTAACTTTGTGCGACTTATATTAAAAATTCTATATATACAGTACATACCAAAAGTTTGGACACACCTTCTCATTCAAAGAGTTTTCTTTATTTTCATGACTATGAAAATTGTAGATTCACACTGAAGGCATCAAAACTATGAATTAACACATGTGGAATTATATATGGAATTATATACATAACAAAAAAGTGTGAAACAACTGAAAATATGTCATATTGTAGGTTCTTCAAAGTAGCCACCTTTTGCTTTGATTACTGCTTTGCACACTCTTGGCATTCTCTTGATGAGCTTCAAGAGGTAGTCACCTGAAATGGTCTTCCAACAGTCTTGAAGGAGTTCCCTGAGAGATGCTTAGCACTTGTTGGCCCTTTTGCCTTCTGTCTGCGGTCCAGCTCACCCCTAAACCATCTCGATTGGGTTCAGGTCCGGTGACTGTGGAGGCCAGGTCATCTGGCGCAGCACCCCATCAGTCTCCTTCTTGGTCAAATAGCCCTTGATGCCTTCAGTGTGACTCTACAATTTTCATAGTCATGAAAATCAAGAAAACTCTTTGAATGAGAAGGTGTGTCCAAACTTTTGGTCTGTACTGTATATATATATTAACTTAAACAAGGATGCATTAAATTGATGAAAAGTGACAGTAAAGACATTTGTAATATTGCTAAAGATTTATATTTCAAATAAATGCTGTTCTTTTGAACTTACTAGTCATCAAAAAGCAGGTTTTTCAGCAGTGATAACAAGAAATGTTTGTTGAGCAGCAAGTCAGAATATTTCTAAAGATCATGTGACACTGAAGACTGGAGAAATGCTGGAAATTCAGCTGTACATCAAAGGAATAAATTACATTATATTCAAATAGAAAAGAGTTTATTTAAATGGTAATAATATGTAAAAAATATTGCAGATTGGTGATTTTAGTCAAATAAATGTAGCCCTGGTGAGGATAAGAATCTTCTTTAAAAATATTAAAATATCGATCCCAGACTTTTGAATGTTAATGTACATGTTTTTAGATTGAATAGAAAATATATATATTTATATGTATGTTTATTGTAAAAAAAGATTTTCATAAAAATGATTTAAGTTATGTCTCCAGTTTGTCAACAAATATTGTTTCCATTTTTAAAATAATGATTCACTCCATGATAAAAAAAAAAAACTGTCACTGACAATATCATACTTTAAAGATGAGAACTTAGGCACATTTAGTTTTTTTAAGTTGGAGACCATAATAATATCTATAACCTGATTTTGCATATTAAACAATCATCAAAAAAGTTTGCTGATAGATATTTCAAATTATTTTCCATCACTCGTTTCTGATATGATACGTCAAAATGCGCATAAAAACGGGGTGATGGAAACATATCTATTGAGTGTCCTAAGAACTAATAAAACATCTATTGAAGAATTGCATATAGCAGTGTAATATTGTGTCTGTTTCTCTGTAGTGATTCTCTGAGCATTCAGTGCCGGACGGTGGTTTCTGCTGTCTTGTTCAGCACTCTGCTCTGGTTCTCGCTGATCTTCACCATGAGGCTTTGTCTGAAGCAGTTACTGTCGTATCACGGCTGGATGTTTGAACAGCATGGGAAAGTGTCCAACACCACCAAAATCTGGGCGGTTAGTACAGTCATACTATCAGACACACCTAACCTACCACCACCCAAACGGTTAATGAAGGTTACGTGTACATATTTACAGCATTGGTGGAGCCAGTGCTCTTGTGTCAGTTGGTGTCGGTTCGATGGAAGCATGCTATAATTATTTTAATTGTACCTAATTGTCAAGGCATATTAAACTGGATAAGAGAGTATTTTAACATCTAAATCACACTTTACCTTCAAATATGCTTGTTTTCAGGCCATGGTCCGGATCTTCTCAGGCAGACAGCCTCTGTTGTACAGCTACCAGGGGTCTTTGCCCAACCTGCCTGTTCCTGCAGTCAAAGACACTGTTAAGAGGGTGAGATCATCATTATGTCATCATCTTCACCAAAATATATCACTAAACCATTTTAAATGAAAAACATTCCAAGCCGTCTCTCTCACATGTAGTACCTGGAATCTGCGCGTCTGTTGATGAGCGATTCTGAATACGAGAGGATGACGACTCTGGCCAAGGAGTTTGAGAGCAGTCTGGGAAACCGCCTGCAGTGGTACCTCAAACTGAAAGCCTTGTGGGCATCCAACTATGTGAGAGCAAACAGCAAACCATACACCTTACCTTCACACAATACCTGTTGGTCTTCTAATGCACCTTTAAAAATGCTGTTTGTAACCTCTTTTGCTTCTGTAATCTCACATTAAACATTCAGGTTGGCTCTGACATATAAGGAAAATGTAGGATGGAATTTGATTTTATGCAACAGGAATTGATTGGATTGTAAAAATTAGACAATAAAGGTGATTTGGGGAGATAGGTTGAAAGTAAGAAGGATTTGTGATGTGATGAGTAGAAATAATTGCGTTATTATTTTATTTTGATGAAAGTTTATGAACATTAATATTTTATTTAGAACAAAGTGTGTGCTCATAAGCAAAGATGTGGAATTTAAAATGTATTATTTATTACATATTAGTTTGAATATGGGCTTTACATACATTACCATTATTAAATGTTAAGTTCAGTTTGAATATTACATAACAGTACCATTATTAAATATTAAGTCTAATATGGGCGTTACATACCAAATATACCAGAAGTCATGCACAAAACAGTTGCATTTTAATTACATTTTAATGAAAGATTACACAAACAAACAGTTTTATTTAATTTTGAATAAATAGTTAATTAGCATAAATGAGGAATTTAGTAGTTTAAATTAATATTTATAAAAATAATAACCTAATTAAAGGTTATTTGAGGAGAAGATGCTGTTACATTTTGTTAAAAGTGTCCTAATAAGCAGAGACAAGGAATTTAGTATTTATTAAATATTAAATTTAATATGGCTGTTGCATAGCAAAAAAAGTGGGTGTTTAATATGGGCTTTACATAACATTAAAAATCTTAATAAAAAATGATTTATTTTTAGAATAGTGTGCTAATAAGTTGAATTTAATATTAAATGTAATATTTATTGAATATTATGTTTAAATTTGTAATTTATTATTAAAATGAATATTACATTTAATATTAATTTAATAAGACCGCAAATACAGTTAGTTTTAATTTCATGTTGACCTGAAAATCATATTTTGCTAGTGGGTTTGAACTGTAGGATGGTACAAAGATGTCGTAACCTGTTTTTTTTGTTGTTGTTGTTTTTTTAGGTTTAATTTGAGAATTCTTTTTTTCTTGTGTCTGCATCTTCAAGGTCAGTGATTGGTGGGAGGAGTATGTCTACCTGAGGGGGCGTGGCCCACTCATGGTCAATAGCAACTACTATGGAATGGTACAGCTCACAGTGAAAACATTTTCAGATGCATTAAGCAGAAGGTTCTTGTGGTTAAGTGCTTCATATTTTTTTTAATCAAGCCTCTTGAGTGCTACTCTTTCTTCCTCAGGACTTCCTCTATGTGACACCTACACCGATTCAAGCTGCTAGAGCAGGAAACACACTGCACGCGTGTCTCTTGTACCGCAGGAAACTCAACAGAGAGGAAATCAAACCTGTGAGTCCACATTGCAGTGCTGACAGATGCGATTGTGCGATGGGTGAAACCTCTCATTGCCCCAAGCGATGACAGAGATTGATCGCAGACCTGTTTTTAGCTGTGCATTGAACTTTTAGGCTATGGATGGGTAATGGACACTGTGATTGTGTATAGGGTAGACCTGCAGGGGTGTGTGTACCGAGTCAGTGTTTTGCATAGCTTTATTAAAGAGAACATATAATGGGAAAATGTTTTGTCTTTTGAAAGTTTAGTGTGCATTTGTCAACCTAATGTTATACACCATAAAACGTCATCATGAGTTCAATCTGGTTTTTCATGGCAACTAAACTATTTGCATACTAAGCAGATTAGCATATTTATATATCCACATTTATATATAATCATATTTGCAGCTTGGCCTGTTTAGATGATTGAGCTTTTGAACTATGCCATGTGGAGTTTAGGTATTCATTAATGGTCTTAAAGGTACAGTAGCAATAACAGCTTAAACCGGTAGTCCAAATAAAATTTGTAGTAAGAATAAATATTATTTTTTCATAATATTTTTGGGTGCACTGTCCCTTTAATTGTGGGTGAAGGAGGTTTTAAAATACTTAGGAAACCTAAGTTTTGGTTCAAGTTACAGTGACTAACAGTATAACTCTGTCTTTTAGAGTCGTGTGCCGGTTTTAAATGTGCCTTTGTGTGCTGCTCAATGTGAGAGGATCTTCAACACCACACGCATTCCAGGAGAAGAGACTGGTAAGGCTAGATTTTTTAATGGTTTTGAAATCAGTCTCTTATGTTCACCCAGGCTACATTTGTTTGTTTAAAAATACAGTAAGAACAGCAATGTCATGGAATATTATTTCAGTTTTAAATAACTGTTGTTTATTTGAATATATGTTAAAATTTAATTTATTCATGTCAATGTAAAGCTGAATTTTCAGCATCATTACTCTAGTCTTCAGTGTCACATGGTCCTTCAGAAATCATTTTTATATGCTGATAGGAAACATTTCTTATCATTATCAGTGTTAATAATGTTAATTAATCAGTGCTTCATATTTTTGTGGAATCAAACATTTTCATTCGTTGATTAATAGAAAGATTAAAAGAACAGCATTTATTTGAAATAGAAACCTTGTTTAACATTATGACTGTCTTTACTGTCACTGATCAATTTAATGCATAGTTGATCAATAAAAATATGATTCTTTTACATATATAATTATTTAGATATAGATAGCTATTTATAATTACTAAAGACAACTAGAATTATTTATATATGTTTGTGTTTGTAACAAATATACATAAAAAGGCATCTTATATGTGTTTATTTATATATATATATATATATATATATATAAATAAAATTAATATATATTTTTTAACACCTATTTGTTCTTCTCTTTAAACTGTTTCATTTTTCAGCTTTTCATCTACCACATTTCCTCATACTTTCTAGGATATTAAGATATTTGACATTAGTCTATTTCCTGTAAGGGTCAAAAGTACAAACACGTCTTACTGTATAAACTCAGACACAACACAGACAAACAAACCCACCCCGGACAGGCCTGGTGTGTACCGTACACACATACTGACCCAGATACGCACTAGGATCTGTCCTTCTCTCTGAGATTCTTCTGATCTACTTTTTGGTCCATTTGCTGATGCTTGAAAAGCACATAATACAGGACACATGAGGGCAAACCGTGAGAACCTGCTTGTATTTACTAGTCTTCTGTGTGTATTTAGACTCCCTGATCCACTGGCAGGACAGTGAGTATGTGGCGGTGTTCCACCGAGGACGTTATTTCCGCCTGTGGCTGTACCACGCCGGCCGCTTGCTGTCTCCCAGAGAGATCGAGCACCAGATTCAGCATATCCTGGACGACCCGTCGCCCCCAGTGCCCGGAGAGGCCAAACTGGCAGCCCTGACCGCAGGGGACAGGTAGTGTCTGCCGACACTCTTAGAAAACAAACATGTAAAGAAACTGAAAATACAGATTTTATAGAAGTAGGCCAAGATACAGTCAATGTAAATCAAGAATTAAGACAACTTTGATGGAATTAAAATTCACTCTAATTTATCATGTTTTTTTCAAAGCAGCATCTGTATTATTATTGCTCATATTTAGTGATTTACACAACCTTAACCAAAGTTAATCTTTGCAGGTTGTATTCATTAATAACGTAATTATTCATAACAGTTTATTTATCTGTCAATCATATATATACAGTATTTATATATGTGTGGTGTGTGTAAATATGTTAAAAACAAAAATGTAATGTATTTTAGTATCCTTGAGAGACTGTTGTTTTTTTAAATCTTGTAATTTCAAAGCTTTAGTAATTTAGTTGTGTTTTTGTCTTTTTATTATATAAAAGACAAAAAATATTAAATATAACAACCCTTATTTCGGTATTTCACATGCATTTTTATTAAGAATTGTTTTTCACTTATATAAAACATAAAACATTATAAAATCCAAGTTTATTTTAGATTCTTTAGAATTGAGTTTTGATTCTTTCTTCAAATTCTTGTTATGAATGCTCAGATGTTTTGACCCTCATTTCCCAGAATCCCTTGGGCTCAGGCCAGGAAGGAGTTCTTCAGCTCAGGAGTTAATAAGAGATCTCTGGACTGCATTGAGAAAGCAGCATTCTTCGTTGCCCTGGATGATGACGAACAAGGCATGATGGGAGATGATCCTGCCGGCAATTTGGATCGCTACGCCAAGTCCCTTCTGCACGGCAAGTGCTACGACAGGTGAGATATTCATCCAATTTCATCCATCAGTTATGTTACAAAGATGCTAAATGTAATCTGAACTGTAAATAGAATAAACTGCGTCGTACACAGCGAGACATGATCGTCTCTGTCTTTACTATGGCAGTGTTTTACACTGTGTTTGTGTTTCAGGTGGTTTGATAAGTCGTTCACTGTGGTGTTGTATAAGAATGGGAAGAACGGCCTCAATGCTGAACACTCCTGGGCGGACGCACCTATAATGGCTCACGTGTGGGAGGTGAGACACAGAAGAGAATGTGTTTAGATAATAAAGAAGTTAAAGAACTTTATTATCAGATAAACTAAATAATGCTGCTGGTGGTTCACACAGGATTCATTCATTGTATTAAGCATAAGATGTCATAATCTAGTTTTAATTAAATCATTCTTATGTAATACGGATTGCAGTGGAAATAATAATCAGGTAGTTATTTTGTTAATGTTATGGCTGATATAAAAATTCTGTTCTATTTTGTCTAAAAAAAACAAAACAAAAAAAACAACAACAGTAAAAATTAATTGATCATTTTAAATCCTGTAAGTGAATTCAGGCATCACAACTTTATAATGTACAGTATGTAAAATATATATATATATATATATTAATTTAGAATTTTGCTAAAGATTAGATTTAACTGCATTATAAACGTATCTATGTTTTAGATGATGGTAAATGTAATCTAAATGTAAAAATAAAGGAAACAACAATACACTATCAACCCATTTTTTTAATAAATAAACAATATAAAAAATATTTTGAATTAGCTTTTATTTTTATATGTTCAGAATCTTTTTATTTTTGAGTAATTCTATGGCAACACTTTTGTTTACATTTTTTAAAGTGTGTTTTCATTTCACTTTTATATTTGATTTTATTTCATCTTAAGTTCAGTTAAATATTTTAGCTGTTTTAGTTAACATCTGTTTGGTTAAGCTACCCATTTACACTTACTTAAAACTTTCACTATTCGTTTGCTGACTTGCATTGTTATTCAGTTAATGCCATCTAGTCGTTATTATGTTCTCTTATGCCACTGTCTCTCTGTCTTTCTCAGTATGTGATGACTACCGATTGTTTCCAGCTGGGTTATAATGAAGAAGGTCACTGTAAAGGAGACGTTGCCTCCTCCCTTCCTCCACCTACTAGATTAAGCTGGGACATACCTGTAGCGGTACAAACACACCGTCACACCTTCTCATGTTTACAGACAGGACATATACAGTGACCGCAAATCGACACATTGAATAATACATCTTCCTGTATGTGTATTTAGTGTCAGGAGCGTATCGAACGCTCTCTCGCTGTGGCACAGACACTAGCCGATGACGTAGACTTTCATGTGTTGCCAATTCAAGACTTTGGCAAAGGTGCCATCAAAAAGTGTAAAATCAGCCCGGATGCCTTCATTCAGATTGCTCTACAGTTGGCCTATTATAGGGTAAGACTTCACCCACAAAAAACCACAAGTGGTGTACCTCCAATTCACACTAGCAGAATAGACTCATAGTATCTATGAATATGCTTCACAAACTGTTTTGCTTTACAAACACTGTGGCACAATATGTTTTGTTTGTATTTTTTCATTACTAGATGAATTGTTTTATCGTTTAATGTAGTTATCTTGACTTCGTTTTTATATTACTTACACATATGACTTTTATATCTGTATTATATTATGATATATTAAAATGAAATTACATATAATAAGATTGAAACATGTTAGAAATATATGTTTTTTTGTTGTTGTTGTTTTTTAACAAAATGAGATTTAAGACAAATTATAATTTGAAAATATGTCCTTTTCATTACTGTTTGGACAAAATTCTGAAAATGTATTTTGCAAAATTTAAATATTTAATTTAAATCAAACTCCAAATCAAATTAATAGATAACACAAATAAATCTCTTCATATAAATAAACTAAGGCCTGAGCCCTTTCCATTCAGTTAGTGGCAAACACCGCATTCATACGGTGGCCGAGACAGCTCAACACGCTGCAACTTAAGAAAACACATGCAAATTGAAAAAACATCAGTAAATGAAGAAAACATCTTCATCAGTTTGACAACACAAGTGTTGCAAATCCTCACAACACATGCATAAACGAAACGCGCTGCAAATCATCACAACACCTGCATATAACGAAACACGCTACAAATCCTCACAACACATGCATATAACGAAACGCGCTGCAAATCATCACAACACATGCATATAATGGAACGCGCTGCAAATCATCACAACACTTGCATAAACGAAACGCGCTGCAAATCCTCACAACACCTGCATATAACGGAACGCGCTGCAAATCCATCACAACACCTGCATATAACAGAACGCGCTGCAAATCCATCACAACACCTGCATATAACGGAACGCGCTGCAAATCCATCACAACACCTGCATATAACAGAACGCACTGCAAATACATCACAACACCTGCATATAACAGAACGCACTGCAAATCCTCACAACACATGCATTAACGCAACGCGCTGAAAATCCTCACAACACATGCAATAAACAAACGCGCTGCAAATCCATCACAACACCTGCATATAACAGAACGCGCTGCAAATCCATCACAACACCTGCATATAACGGAACGCGCTGCAAATCCATCACAACACCTGCATATAACAGAACGCACTGCAAATCCATCACAACACCTGCATATAACAGAACGCGCTGCAAATCCATCACAACACCTGCATATAACAGAACGCGCTGCAAATCCATCACAACACCTGCATATAACAGAACGCGCTGCAAATCCATCACAACACCTGCATATAACGGAACGCGCTGCAAATCCATCACAACACCTGCATATAACAGAACGCACTGCAAATCCATCACAACACCTGCATATAACAGAACGCACTGCAAATCCTCACAACACGCAACGCGCTGAAAATCCTCACAACACATGCAATTAACAAACGCGCTGCAAATAGCATTGACCACAATGGAAATGTTTCAAGGAAACCTCAAAAAGTGTCAGACCCGACTTGGATTTGTTTATCGTGCAGTGGCTACTGGTCAGTGGAGTTGTTGGTGAACTGAAAGGTGAGGTTTTTTTTTTTTTTAAACACCATGATTCCTTTATCTTTTGGATATTATTAGCCTAAATAAGCTGAATAATTACATGATTAAATGTAAAACATTACTTAAGATGGCTAACTTTAATATTCTCAACTAAATATAATTTCAAGGTTAATGACAATAAATTTGCAATGTTTCATTAATTGTTTCTTAATGTGTGTGTATGTGCTGTGATGATTTGCGTTTCTTATTTTATGTGTGGTGAAGTATTTGCAGCGCATTTCGTTATATGCAAGTGTTGTGAGGATTTGTAGTGCGTTTCGATATATGCATGTGTTGTGATGATTTGCAGCGCGTTTCGTTATATGCAAGTGTTGTGAGGATTTGTAGCACGTTTCGATATATGCATGTGTTGTGAGGATTTGTAGCACGTTTCGATATATGCATGTGTTGTGAGGATTTGTAGCGCGTTTCGTTATATGCATGTGTTGTGAGGATTTGTAGCGCGTTTCGTTATATGCATGTGTTGTGATGATTTGCAGCGCGTTTCGTTATATGCAAGTGTTGTGAGGATTTGTAGCACGTTTCGATATATGCATGTGTTGTGAGGATTTGTAGCACGTTTCGATATATGCATGTGTTGTGAGGATTTGTAGCGCGTTTCGTTATATGCATGTGTTGTGAGGATTTGTAGCGCGTTTCGTTATATGCATGTGTTGTGATGATTTGCAGCGCGTTTCGTTATATGCATGTGTTGTGATGATTTGCAGCGCGTTTCGTTATATGCAAGTGTTGTGAGGATTTGTAGCACGTTTCGATATATGCATGTGTTGTGAGGATTTGTAGCGCGTTTCGTTATATGCATGTGTTGTGATGATTTGTAGCGTGTTTCGTTATATGCATGTGTTGTGATGATTTGTAGCGTGTTTCGTTATATGCATGTGTTGTGAGGATTTGTAGCGTGTTTCGTTATATGCATGTGTTGTGATGATTTGCAGCGCGTTTCGTTATATGCATGTGTTGTGATGATTTGCAACACTTGTGTTGTCAAACTGATGAAGATGTTTTCTTCACTTGCTGATGTTTTTCAATTTGCATGTGTTTTCTTAAGTTGCAGCGTGTTGAGCTGTCTCGGCCACCGTACATTCATGATCCAAACATGCTGCATTTTCCAAACTTAACTGCATGTTGAATCATGTTAGAAACATGTTAGAAGGATATTAAAAAAGATAACATGTTAGCAATTATAAAACTTTTTGGAAACATACTAAACATGTTCTAAACATTAAAACAGTTCTAAAACAGTTGGTAGCAACATTTTAAACATGTAAGAAGCATTTTAAAACATGTTAGCAATGCTTTGAAACATGTCAGAAACACACTAAACATGTTAGCACCAGGCCAACAATATATTAAGACATGTTAGGAAAAATACTTAACAAGCTAGTAAAATGTTAAACATGTTAGAAGCATGTTACAAAGTGAACAACATGCTAACAACTATAAAACATGTTGGAAACATACTAATCATGTTAGAAACATGTTAAACTTGTTAGCAACATGCTAACAATATGTTAAAACATGTTAGAAGCTTAATAAACTGGTTAGAAACATGTTAAATAACGTGTTAAAACATGCTAGATTCATTGCTAAACATGTTAGAAGCATGTGTTAATGTTAAAACATCTTAGAACACTAAAACATGTTAAAATATGGTATTAGTATTTAAAAAATGTATGCAATGTGATAAAATGTGCTAGCAATGTGTTAGAAGCTAGAAACATGCCAGTAACATGCTGAGAGAAAGTAATAACATAAAATAGGCTAGCAATTGCTTAGCATTACTCTAACAAATATACAAACCCCCGGAAGCAACCTAGCAACTACATAGCAACCACCTGCCAACACATTAGCAACCACCCATAACACTCTAACAATTTTATGTAGTTATATTGTATTAAAATATAAACTTGACTGAATAATTAAAACAATAACATTCTTCTGCTCTCATTCCTAACTCACATCCAGAATCGAGGCTCGTTCACTCTGACCTATGAAGCGTCTATGACCCGTCTATTTCGCGAGGGCCGGACTGAGACGGTGCGTTCCTGCACCAGTGAGAGCTGCACCTTTGTCAGAGCTCTGGAGGACGGAGAGGTAACACATACACTAATATATAAACATACTGATGAAGAACAGTTCCAGTACACACATGCATTTAACGTTCAATTTAATCACCATGAGTGATGCAGGTTATGATGATAGTCATAAAAATGCATTTAAATTCTGTATTTTCTTTTTTTTTTATAAACTAATAGAATAATTTAAGTACTTTTATTTTGCATTTGATTACTTTATTTCTCACTGTGTTGCTACACTGTGAATCATTTAAAAAAAAGTTAATTCACAAATCGAGCACACAAAAAAAAAGTGCATATGTGAGCATCTTTCTCTGCCTGTAGAGTAAAGATGTGTGTCAGCATCTCTTCCGTACGGCGGCTGAGAAACACCAGCAAATGTACAGGATGGCAATGACAGGAGGAGGAATAGACAGACACCTGTTCTGCCTCTACATTGTGTCCAAATATCTGGGAGAGGAGTCGCCTTTCCTTAAAGAGGTGTGTAACTCAGGGAAGGGCTCAGCAGTTACTATATATCTGCAGAACAAGGAAGTTTAACTGTATTTTGTATGCGTGTCATAAGTGAATGAAACAATTGTGCAAAGAAAATTTCTGCTTTCAGTTCTCATTACCATAAGGCAAAATTATAATTCTTGTTACTGAAATAATGCTTAAATAATAAAAATTATTACAAAAAAAAGATTTGTGTGATGTCATGATGTAATATTAAATGTGTGTGTTTTCTTCAGGTGCTTTCAGAAACGTGGCGCCTCTCCACCAGTCAGACTCCTCTTCAGCAGGTGGAGCTGTTTGATTTCGTTAACCACCCTGACTACACCACCTGCGGTGGAGGATTTGGCCCGGTCAGAAATATTCATGCACATTCACAAATTTACTCTTAAACCAATTGGTACTTTGAGTGTGTGTGCATTAAATTCATTAAATCATTTGTGTGCTCTTGGCAGGTTGCAGATGACGGTTATGGTGTGTCTTACATCATCATCGGAGAAAACATGATCAACTTGCACATTTCCTGCAAACATTCTTGTCCTCAGACTGTTAGTACACTGTGCTTTCATTAACAATTTTCTGAAACCACATAAAAACAGACTTGCAAATGAAATGATAAAATGTCTTTCTGAAGTTAAGATCTACACTAAACTATTTTTGTTAATTGAAATTAAGCTGAAGTAAATTAAACATTTTATATGATAAACTTAAATGAAAAAGGTGAAATATTTTTTTGGCAGCTGACTGAAACTGGTACTAAAATTGTATAACATATAACAAAAAAACAACTAAACCTGAAACAAAAATAAAAACTGAAAATATAAAAATAAAATCTAATTAAAAATATTGACAAATATAAATAATAGCATAAGTCTACTGATAGAAGCAAGATAAAGTTTAAATGCAAAGTGTATTTAACAAAGAACATTATAAATTACTAACTGAAAACTAAAACTGTAATAAAAATAAATGAACCCTACATAGTTTATATATACACAAGTCCGACTCTCTAACCATTAGGCCATGACTGCCCCTAAAACCGAGTTCAGACTGCACGATTTTAGACCAGTTTTTGGCTCGCCGACAGGTTTTGAGAAATCGCCGACAAATGCCCGAAATCACAGGCAAATCTGTGCTCGTTCACACGAGTGACAATCACGCAATGTGAATGAGCAAAGACACGATCTGAGAGAATCACCGACGAGTAACCGATGCCCGTAAGATATTTGGCATGCTAAATACCTGGACCTGTCGGCGATTCAAAATCATGCTGTCTGAAAAGTGTTCTGACTGAAAACTACATCGGCGATGACCGACAGCCAATGAGAGAGCAACGGCGAGGAGTTCTAAACCACAATATCAGCAAGCATGGCTTCATTTCAGAAAAAGGCTTTCTTCTCGGTCTATTTGGACCCATGAAATGGAAGATAAATTAATATAAATTTAGCAGGAGCACCCGTGTCTGTTTGATGTTTCATCTGAGCTATCCCGGTCTCACCTGAAAACTCCGGTCTTGCACGTGTGATATCCCATTGTTTCCTTGTCACATCTCACGGGTGTTTGGTTGTGAAACATAGTTTGCGTGCCAGACAGACTTGCTGGCGATTCTTCCTATTGTAAAGTCATGCAGTGTGAAACCTTCTGTCGCCGATCCATCGTGCAGTGTGAACACAGCAGTGACTGAATGCTGGCTAAGATAGTCATGCAGTGTGAAAAGAACAGTGACCCGAGTACTTTGAAAATCGTGCAGTCTGAACTCAGCTTAAAATGAAAATCCTGTCATCATTTACTTACCCTCAAGTTGTTCCAAACCAGTATGAATTTCATTCTTCTGTTGAACACACACACAAAAAAAGATATCTGGTAACCAAACAGTTGCCAGTAGCCATTGACTTTCATAGTATTTTTTTTCCATACTTTTAAAGTCAATGGCTACCAGCATCTGCTTGGTTACCAACATTCATTCAATACATACAGGCTTGGAACAACATGAGGGTGACTAAATCATGAGAAAATTTCCATTTTTGGGTGAAAGATCCCTTCATAGCAAATATAACATGCATGGCTTTCTTTATGGTGCTACACCTGGTTACGAAAGTGTTTGATGAAAATGATGCTAATTTGTGTCTATTTTCTTTCTGGATTGTAGGATTCTCACAAGTTTGGAGCTGATATCAAGAAGGCCTTCGTGGATCTCCTGGAGCTGATGTCACCAGAGAAACCAGACCCATCCAAAGCTGAGCAGAACCACACGAAGAACAGAAAAAAAGACCTGTAGAGGTTGAACAGATCACCCATGACGGTCAGAAGACATGAGGTTGCATATAACAAAGAAATAGCGTGTTTGTGTGTGTGTTCGGTTGAATGCACGTTTGTTATTATATGCAAATCTGCATTCATACATTCCTTGCTTGTTGTACAAATCGATGCCATGAAGCCATGAACAACATATAATGTTAAAATGGTGGAAGCTGCTTCGTCTAAAAAGGTATTAGTTAGTTAAAATATATAAAAGAGGATTAAAAGCAAGAGATAGTTTGATAGGGGAAAACGTTGTGTGTTTTCCAGTAGGACCAGTCCATTTATATTTAGTTTGGTCCTCATTTTTAAATGATGAAGAATCAAAATTATTAGCATACATCACCACCAAGGTGATGGGAGTCTAATGGTTAATGATCTGACCAGTAATGGTTGTAGGTTCAAGGTTCAAGATCCGAGGATCAAAGTAATGCATCACCTCTGTACCTTCTGATGAAGGCACCTCACTGCTCTTACAGCACAATACATCACATCCAAATAGAAACTCCCCATCTGAACTGCTCAGTTTGAGGAGTAATAATAACTGGAGCTTGGACTAAAATCCAGTGTCAGTTTACTTAAATCACAGATCAGACGTATATATAAGATTTCAGTGACTAATGACTCAGAATATTACATGTGACTGCAGTTTTTATGTGATTATCCAGATACATTGATGTGTTGATCTCACTATTTAGTCTATTAATTTTAATTTTTTTTAAGTACTTTTTTTTTCCTTTTTACACAAGGAAGAGTTAAGATAAAATAACTTGATAACAATTTACAATTAATTTAACAAATTTGAGAATGTCTAATAGGTCTAAAGAAAACATTTTCACCACAACACATTTGTTAATATCTCAGGTGTTTCAAATGCACGGTTTAACTTAGTACCAAAAGAAAAATCAAGGCCAGTTAATTGCAAATAGTTTCTGTTTACTTTACAAAGATATGTTTCCTTAACAAAGCTAGGTAAGTGATACAAAATCTGATATGGTTTTAATTTTAAAAGGTGTACTTGGAATTAAATCATGTGGTTTACCTTCTAATGAACTAATTAGACTGACAGAATGCTTTCAAAGCTAAATGTTGTCGTGATTTTTATGTATTCAATAATAATACTAAACCCTTTAATAAATATTCCACGTAAATTCTATTTTAAAAAAAGTAGAGAAGTGTTAAGCTTGATTTAAAGGAATATTTCACCCCAAAATGAAGATTTGCTAAAAAATTTACTTGTCGTTTAAGAGTTTGTTTCTTCATCAGATTTGAAGAAATGTAGCTTGCTCAGCAATGAATGCTCTGCACTGAATGGGTGCCGTCAGAAAAAATTCCAAACAGCTGATTAACATCAAAATAATCCTGAAGTAATCAACATGACTGCAAAAACTTTTATTGTGCTACAGTGTTTGTAATGAACTAACTGATCATTAAGATGTTTTTCATAATCCATAATATTTGCTTTATCCAGTGAAAATGTTGTCTGAATCAGGAGAGAAATATGCACAAATCAAGCACTGTTTACAAGACAAAAACAGTTCTAAATAAATATGTTGTTATGGATTATGGACTCGTATTTTGGCCAGAAGTGACAGTTTAAAGTTAAACTGCCTGAATGATAGATTTGTTTCTTACAAACACACATCCTTTAGCTTCACAAGACCTTAACTGATGGACTGGAGTGGTGTGGATTACTGTGATGTTTTTAATAGCTATTTAGACTCTCATTCTGACGGCACCCATTTATTGCACAGGATCCATTTGTGAACAAGAGATGTACGGTAAATTTCTCAATCTGATGAAGAAACAAACTTAATCTACATCTTGGTTGGTATTTCAGTATATTTTCAATTTTTTGGGTAAACTATTCATTTAAATTACTGACAGAATAATGAAAAGAAAACATGAGGTATTATAATATGAAAAAATAGACCGATTAGAGTTGAGAGGCAGGATATATTCCTGTAACTAACTATACTACTATAACCACTTTGATTGAACAATTGCTGCATTAGACACAACATCAAAACTATTATATTTTGCATAGGACAAGAAGGTGAATTAATGAGACGCTCGTCAACATCAGAAATGTACAATCACTGTACAGTCTGCATTAAAGCTGTTTTTCACGAGGATGTGTTGTTACTGTAGACCCTTCGTGTCACTTGGCCGGACAGAGAGCAAGGGCTTTTAAACATCCTTGAAGTTTTTCTGTTTTGTCTTTGCAATCCGTTGGCAGCTCTACTCTTTGTGTCTGTACGCCCTCATGTTTGCCATTTAAAACAATATAAAGTTGCCTTTCAAACTATATATGTCATTGTGGAAATATTATATATATGTATCTATTTCAAAAAGTGCTTGTCTTTTTTCTGTACTGCATAACACTGCTTACACTGTTTGAGTTTAAACCTTCCTGAAGAATTTTGTTATTGTTGTTGTTATATTATTATTATTGTCAGTATTCTAATGATTAACTTGAAACTGAGAACAGTAGCAAAGCAAGCGTTTGTGTAGTGCTGATATTAGTCTGGAGCAGCAGTGTTTTACAGTACCTCATCTGTCTGATGAATGTTGAATCATACAGCGATCGATCTTTCTTTCCTCCCGGGACAGTACTGTATTCTGTTTCTCTGACTTTCTTCGGTTTCAGACTATCTGTACACTGCTTTACACTTTCTCTCTTACCCTGGAAATCTGTCATTCCTTGACATTTTGTATGTGAATGAAAAGGTAGAGACAACAGGTCATTTTTTTAATTAAAACTGTTCAAGCACACACGTGTTTGTGGTTTTATTATAATGATGTTTGTTGGTATAATATCTCAGTGTCAGAGTCCTTCAGTTTTGTTTCTGTGTGAATACTGCATATACATCACTGCTCTGGTTATGCGTTTCTGTGAATCCCGATTCTTCAGCGATCTCCTTCACTTTGTCAGCAAAACCGGACACTTGCTCTTTTGAAAGGTCCAACAGGAAGCTGAACAAGAAAAACAGAGATGGAGAACATTTAATTGAGATTTGCTTACAAGTGTGTGTAAAAATGTTGCCATGAGAACAAATGATGATGGACTCACTTTGCTAACTCTATTACTAGAGCCGCATCAGGCGCTGTGATCTCCCTCAGAAAAGAATCCAGCTGATGAACCATACTGAGAAAACACAGAGAGATCGTGTTATTCTATATGTCTGCAGATATTTTTGACACAAACCCAGACACTGTTTCTGTAAGCTGCATTTAAACCGGCTTCACCTGGCTGAACAGTAGATGGTGTTAAACAGGTTCCTGTATTTATTTTTGAGAGATAGTTTGCTGAGCGAGTCTGGAGACAGAAATTTCACTTTCACTCCATTCACACTGAGCAAATCTGCAAAAACACCGAAACAGATATATATATATATAACTGTTATTACAACTATAAACTGTTTTGTGGCTTTTAGTATATTAAATATTTGACATAAGACAATATTACCAAGCACTTGTGTCTGTTGTTCTGCTGGATGTTGCTCAGGTTCTGTGTGAGTTTGAGAGGCACGTGGATCATTCTGTGTCTTCTCTTCTGTTAGGAGACTGTTTGTGGATTGACAACAGGTACTTGAAGGGTTTGGTTCATTTTCATTCAGTAAAGAGCTCCCTCTAGTGGAAAGAGATTCAAATAACGCCAGGACATTCACTTCTGAAATATCCTGAGCTGTCTGAGAGAGAGAAAGATTGCCAGAGAAAGGGGTAATGATGCAAATGTTACTGCAATTCGATTTAAATTTACTACAAATGTGGTCTTCTACTTTTTATGAGGTTTTCATCTGTGACTTTGACTGTTAGGTAATGAACTAGTTATTTCACCTTCACATGCTGGTTGTTCTGTTTCTTCAGCAGATCTTTGTTTTCTGTCTCTATGCCGAAGGACAGATATGGACTGGAGACGATGTCGCCCCAATAGCCTCTAACAGCAACCCGATCTCCTCTCTGGTACAAACAGATTTACAGTTACAGCACAGTCTATCATGGGCCACAAAAAAACAATAACTATTATAGCAAAAAGTCAATCTACTCACATGATTGAACACTCGTGTGGAGAGCAGACTCTGATTGGCTGTTTGGTAGAGCCCCTCCCTCATCTCAAAAGCCACACCGCTTTCTCTCCATTTCACATACTGATTTTTGCTAATGACACCACACTGAGACAAAAAAATCAGGGATACTAAAATAATACTGCAATGAGATTGGTTTCAGTTTATAGATGGAAATGCTATGAATAATTATTTGTAATTTAGGTGCTAGTAATTCAAAATTGAATTTTAAAAACGTAACAACGTTGCAACAAGTACAGGTGTATAATAGTGTCTCATCTGGTACTGGTACATACGCCGCTCTGGTGCAGTTTCATAGTGAGATCCCAGTCGAAAAAGCCCTGCCGTGAGTCGTAACGTGTCCCCAGGTGCTGCCGAACACGGGCATCCCAGACCTTACGGACACTTTCAGGAACTGACGGCGGCCGTTCCCACAGTTTAAAGATCCGTACCAACTCATCTCTCTCCTTAAACTATGATAAAACAGCAGTTTGGTTATGACATGCAATTATAAATGCAGATAAAACTGATGAATGCATGCTGAACCTTTAGAAGGCTTGTATCAAGGCAAGGATGGGTATCCGAGTCAGAAAACAGAGTGTTTGTGATAGACAGAGAGAGCTGAGATGCGGCGTGTTTCAACGTTTCTTCCGTCTCTTTGCGAATCTCAGAGTTTCCAAACACCTCCAGAAACACTTCTGTCTTCTCTGAAAAATACATCACAAAGCATTATACAACAGTACAAGCATTTATATTTCTGCACCTTTGAAATATCTAATTTATAATTTATATATTTGATTTATATCAATTATATTTATTTACAATTAATCATTTTAAAAGTACTTTTCATTATGTATATTTTAAGGTACATACTGTGTAAACTCATGTTCTCAGGGGTCAGAAGTGATACATAAAGTAGTACTAGCTGTCTGGCAACAACCTCCATGCTGTTCTCAATCACCCAAACCTGCAACAAACCACACACTTCAACATTAACACGTCTGATTTCGGACAGATGCTTTATGTAACAGAATCCCTCACATGTAGTGTGTCCGAGTCTGTCAGTCCAGTGATGGTCTTCAGGATGTGTCTTGGATCTGCACTGCCCACCAGCAAAATATTCAGCTCTCCATGAGGCCTCGCTCTATGTGTGTCTGTAAGTGTTACATAATAATGAGAATTCAAAAACTTTCATAGATATTCATTGTGTTTAGTTCGATGCTGTTAGTCTGGTTTGAAGGTTACCTGAGCTCAGGAGGTCTCGTGCTGGTCCGAATCCCCACCAGGTCACACATCCCGCTCCCTCAACAGTTCGACACGCGCTCATTCTTCATTAACAGTTAGAAATTGTAAATTAGGATGATGTCTGAGTGCGACTAGCGTTATCAAATAATATCGCACTCCTCCTGTCCCGTTTCAGCGGAGTTTTGCATAGTTTAGTTAGCTAGCAGCTGGCTTAGCTTATATTTCGTAGCAAAATTTAGGTAAGGACGCGAGGAAAAAACGTTCTTAGGTGTACAAAGTGTTAAGTATATTGATGAGCACACGTATTTGTAGCCGTATATATAACAGATATGTAGCAAAGTGAAAATAATCTTCTGTGAAACTCACCTCTCGCTTCTCGTGACGTGTACACAAGCTAAAGTTTGGAAAGCGGTTGCTTAGCAACAAAGAGCGTGCGATCGATGTGTTGAGTATACGTCATAGACTATAAAGTATCTATGCGCGCGACATCTAGATATATTTTAGATTTTCCTTTTTTTTCTTACAAACAAACGTGCCAGAGTAATTTAAAATGTATAATTATCACCAAAAAAATTTTATTTTATGTAGCATAACTAGTTTCTAAGGTGACTGTTGTGAAGTATTCAGTAAAAACTAAGGTCAGCTCCAATCTAAAGACGCTTTTTATGCATTTTATTTATATTATGCAGTTTAATGCATAGTTAACTAAATCTAAAAATGTATTATCATATTTATTGGTTTGTGTGTCAACGGGATGTAAGTAAAAATTATAATAAAAAATAAACAACATTAATTAATTAACATTGGATATTCAATCTAATGATAATTTATAGAAATCTTAGGTGACTGAAGGTTGAGCAGTGTTCAAGGAAATGAATCCCACTTGTTCAGTTCTTACTGAAACTTAGAGAAATCTCACCTAACCAGATGACGACGTGTTCGGGGAAAAACATTTGTCGCTGCGACAAGGAAGGTAAGCACGTTTACTTATTTAAGCAGTTTACATTATACATGTTTAATATAAAAGTTTGATCGTATGTAAGTTCAATTTTAACCACACTATGAATGTGTCTCAAACATTAGTGTGGTTATAATTCATAGGTTGCTTGTCTCATCTGAAGTCCATCTCTAAGGCATCTGAAACTAAAATGTTTAAAACACCTTGGTTATTTTTTATTTATTTATTTTTAAAGTTCTACATAACATTGGATAGCCTAATAGTTTTTTGGATGTATGAACTGTATGTAATTTTATTTATTTATTTAAATGATTTTGTTTAATGTAGCACAATATCTTTATTTCTTTATTATTAGTATTATTATTATTTACAAAGGCCATATATTACCAGTAAAGGAGCAAGTGCCTTTCATTTTAATATGTATCATTTCTAAAACAGTTTAAACAGCCTCTCTGTTTTTCTAATGTTTTTCTTTGCCTAATCTAGTTTAATATAATAAGGATAAGTTCATAATAATATTTGCATACTAATAATGTATTTAGTCAGGTCAAAAGTTTTGACTTCATATGTTTTAGACTGTAATAAATTAATTTATTGATTGATTTTCATTGATTTTCCAGGCTAATGTGTAATTTACAGGAATTTATGATTGATCATTTAAAGCCTTCACTTAACAGCACCATATTTATGTCTATTTTATCAATGCTGAGCAATATACTGTAGTTATATTTACAGTATATGCTTTTAGAGGTTTGAATTCAATTGATTTACTGCTCATCAACTTAAGATTTTTCATAAGGAGTGTTAAACATCATAAAAGATGTGAGGACATATTCATGGACACATTCATGTTGCCATAGTTTGTTTTCTGTTACAGTGGATTTTCCATCGGTGTCTCAGATGTGCAGAAATATTGAAAATGGCTGAAACTAAAGAAGTGTCAAAAACTAGTCAAGGCAAGTTAAATGAAAAATTATGTGTAACACGGTTCGGCTGAGTCTCACTGTACAGTCGTGGTCAAAAGTTTTGAGAATTACATAAATATTAGTTTTCAAAAAGTTTGCTGCTAAACTGCTTTTAGATATTTGTTTCAGTTGTTTCTGTGATGTACTGAAATATAATTACAAGCACTTCATACGTTTCAAAGGCTTTTATCGACAATTACATGACATTTATGCAAAGAGTCAGTATTTGCAGTGTTGGCCCTTCTTTTTCAGGACCTCTGCAATTCGACTGGGCATGCTCTCAATCAACTTCTGGGCCAAATCCTGACTGATAGCAACCCATTCTTTCATAATCACTTCTTGGAGTTTGTCAGAATTAGTGGGTTTTTGTTTGTCCACCCGCCTCTTGAGGATTGACCACAAGTTCTCAATGGGATTAAGATCTGGGGAGTTTCCAGGCCATGGACCCAAAATTTAAACATTCTGGTCCCCGAGCCACTTAGTTATCACTTTTGCCTTATGGCACGGTGCTCCATCGTGCTGGAAAATGCATTGTTCTTCACCAAACTGTTGTTGGATTGTTGGAAGAAGTTGCTGTTGGAGGGTGTTTTGGTACCATTCTTTATTCATGGCTGTGTTTTTGGGCAGAATTGTGAGTGAGCCCACTCCCTTGGAGTGAAGTGAGTGAGTGAAGTGACATTCAGCCAAGTATGGTGACCCATACTCAGAATTCGTGCTCTGCATTTAACCCATCCGAAATGCACACACACAGAGCAGTGAACACACACACACACTGTGAGCACACACCCGGAGCAGTGGGCAGCCATTTATGCTGCGGCGCCCGGAGAGCAGTTGGGGGTTCGATGCCTTGCTCAAGGGCACCTAAGTCGTGGTATTGAAGGTGGAGAGAGAACTGTACATGCACTCCCCCGACCCACAATTCCTGCCGGTCCGGTACTCGAACTCACAACCTTTCGATTGGGAGTCCGACTCTCTAACCATTAGGCCACGACTTCCCTTAAATGAGAAGCAACCCCACACATGAATGGTGTCAGGATGCTTTACTGTTGGCATGATACAGGACTGATGGTAGCGCTCACCTTTTCTTCTCCGGACAAGCCTTTTTCCAGATGCCCCAAACAATCGGAAAGGGGCTTCATCGGAGAATATGACTTTGCCCCAGTCCTCAGCAGTCCATTCACTATACTTTCTGCAGAAGATCAATCTGTCCCTGATATTTTTTTTGGAGAGAAGTGGCTTCTTTGCTACCCTTTTTGACACCAGGCCATCTTCCAAAAGTCTTGGCCTCACTGTGCGTGCAGATGCGCTCACACCTGCCTGCTGCCATTCCTGAGCAAGCTCTGCACTGGAGGCACTCCGATCCCGCAGCTGAATCCTCGTTAGGAGACCATCCTGGCGCTTGCTGGACTTTCTTGGACGCCCTGAAGCCTTCTTTACAAGAATTGAACCTCTTTCCTTGAAGTTCTTGATGATCCTATAAATTGTTGATTTAGGTGCAATCTTAGTAGCCACAATATCCTTGCCTGTGAAGCCATTTTTATGCAACGCAATGATGGCTGCACGCGTTTCTTTGCAGGTCACCATGGTTAACAATGGAAGAACAATGATTTCAAACATCACCCTCCTTTTAACATGTCAAGTCTGCCATTCTAACACAATCAGCCTGACATAATGATCTCCAGCCTTGTGCTCGTCAACATTCTCACCTGAGTTTACAAGACGATTACTGAAATGATCTCAGCAGGTCCTTTAATGACAGCAATGAAATGCAGTGGAAAGGTTTTTTTGGGATTAAGTTAATTTTCATGGCAAAGAAGGACTATGCAATTCATCTGATCACTCTTCATAACATTCTGGAGTATATGCAAATTGCTATTATAAAAACTTAAGCAGCAACTTTTCCAATTTCCAATATTTATGTACAGTACATAAAACACTATTACAGAAATGGCACATCTAACAAGGAATTTTATTTTTCTTTATTATTTTTTTATTATAGTTTTTTTCTCTCTTTTCTTCAGGGTTGTCTGTTGTCTGCCAGTCTGACATTATATTTTCCCATCCTGGAGATGATGTCGTTCTGTCGTGTCATCTTAATCCGGCTGTCAGTGCTGCTTCAATGGAGATTCAGTGGTGGCATAAGCAGGATCCAGTTTTCCTTTATAAGAATAGACAGGTGACAGTGAACATAGACTTTGAGGGTCGAGTGAGTCTCCCACTGCAAAATCTACAAAATGGAAATTTGTCTTTGACTCTAAGAGACATCAGGAGTTCACAGAAGGGTCTCTATATTTGTGAAGTCACCCATGAAAGTCAGTCAATACAAGATACTGTTTTTCTCCATATCAGCTGTAAGTATTCAACTGAACAAGTTTCAAAGATAATCCATATTAGGTAAAACATCTTCAGTTTAAAATTGTAGAAAGTTGAAATAGTTCCTCTACCTTCACTGGTAGAGTTCTGTGCAAAATAGTCACAGGTTCGATTCCCTTGGAGCACAAGTACTGATAAAATGCACAGTCAAGTCACTTTTATTTATAGTTTTCCACAATGGACATTGCTTCAAAGCATCTTTACAGAAAAATATTGCCTTAATAATATATTTATTAGACAACTAGATTAGGAAGCAAGCTAGAAAAGGAGAAATGTTTTTAATTTAAAAACTAAATTAAAATTTATAAATTTAGCAGACGCTTTTATCTAAAGCGACTTACAGTGGATTCAGGCTATCAATTTATACCTATCATGTGTTCCCGGGGAATCAAACCCCCAAACTTATAGCGCAATGCTCTACCAATTGAGCTACAGGAACATAACTTTTGACACCAAGTTCCGACCTCTGCTAATAAATCAAAAATGACAATGTTAATAAACACTCTACAGTGTTAAAATCATTATGAATGTTACTACTTTTCATGTTTTTAATAATAAATGTAGTTCTCTCTCCAGCTGTAGACTTTAGTCTTGTGGTTTCATCTGGCCCTGTGTGTGCGGCCCCTGGGGAAGATGTCATTTTACCTGTTCATCTCTTACCTGAAACCAGTGCTGTGTCCATGGAAATCAGATGGTTCAGAGAGACAGAGCTCATTTATCAGTATATGAAAGGACAGGAGATGACAAACAATGACTTTGAGAACCGAGTGAGTCTGTCCATCCAGGAGCTGAGGAGAGGAAATCTTGCTCTGATTTTGAGAAATGTTCATCCAGCAGATTCAGGAGACTATACATGCAAAGTCTTTCATGATGGATGTCAGAAGAAAGGAGTAGTTCACCTGCAAGTTAAAGGTAAGATATTGTTCAAACTGCATCTGCTGATTCTCTTCTGTAGTTCATACACTTGTATGTTGTATATGCATATTTAGCTTAGTGTTCTGACAGTGACTAGCAGGTTTACATTAAGTAGTTTTTATGTTTTAGTTAACATGCATGATGAAATACATATGCTGGTAAACTGAAGACTGATAAAGGACTCACCCTGATACTTTATTTGGTTTATTTTAGAGATTGAGAGAGTGAAACATCTCTGCAGTGTCATAAAACAAGCGCATGAAGACATTACACAACAAAGAGTAAAACTAATAAAACCATAAAGTTGCTTGAAGAAACACTCAGTATTGTTGGTAAGTCTGAGAGACAGTGAGAAACAAAATTTATTTTTAAATTCTAAAAAAAGAAAATACAGAGATTTTACATGAAAACTATTGCATTACTGTTACAAACTGCCGGTTTTGGTTCGTTTTCATCTGTTTCTATCTATGGCCTGTTTTCTTATGTTATGGTTTCTGATTAATGAGTCATCAGCTGTTCACAGGAGTTCCTCCTTTCATTCAGTTGTTGTCTGGTATTGTTCATGTGTAGACACGCTGTTACATTTCCTTCTCGGATTTGGATGACCTGAGTTTGTTTTATTAAATAACTCTTTGTTTGTGGAAACCTGTTTGAACATTTTTTCATCTTCTTCCTCTTAACCTGTGTGTGACAATGACCAAGTTTTTCACTGGAATTTATACATTTTTGATTGTGACGTATTATGATGATTTTGATTACATTTTGTTAACATGTTTTCAATTTTAGATCGTTCATCTAGCCATTTAAATAGTATGGAAGGGATTCCCCCATTCAGTAAGACACCACTTTAAATGTTGTTAAATGCTCGTGTGTGTGTAATTGATAAGGGTTGTGCTCCATTGAGAATGCCTTTTTAATTACAAATTCAGTTTCTCAATTTGAGCTAAGGCAGACAGGATGGCTATTTAGAATTTGGTTGAAAGGAAACAAAATGGGAATTAATTTAAATTCAAAGAAATTCATATAACTAATTAAAAAGCAGAGTTTATCAAGACAAACTTTACATTTTGGATTGACAAAGCCTTGTTTGAAAGTTTTGAAAAAGTTCCAAACTCAATGATAGCTCAATGAAAGATAGATTTGTGCAATTCAAAATGTTGAATTTCTTTCATTTTAAATGCAATTCAGTAAATTTCTCATCTTGTCATTCATTGTATTGCAATTTACTGTGACCAATTAAATTTCAACTCAGTTTAAAGGGAGTATTTCATTCAAATCTAATTTTGCACAACCCAGCAGATAATACCATTTCACTGTAATCTTTGATCGGAAGAGCCATTGAGGTTTAACTGAACATTGAATTTTTGAGCCATGTTTTAATATGGGATTGACATACTAAATTACCTTATTTTCATAATATCTTGTGGTTTCCTGCAGTGCAAGATCATAGCAAATTTGAAGAATTCGACATGGAAAACAGGAGAGCAGGTACAGTAGATGCTTCCTTTATGCTTCTGGTGGGGGAAATGTCATCATACAGAGTGTCTTGAAGTGTCAAAAGTAGTTTATTTACTTTTACATTTTAAAGCTTTTGATACAAAGATAGGTTTACTACTGACACTGTACTGATACCTCCACAAAAATGAAAAGACATTTGTCAAAAAGACTCTGAGAAACAAGAAATGATGGCTTCTAGCTCCAACCAGATTATTACTAGCTCATAAACAAAAAAAGTACACTGGTAGGATATAAAATTACAGAACAAAGTTTAGAGATTTCCTCTGATTGGCTTTGTTTTCATTTTTAATTTTCAGATTCTACATGTACCAGTAAAAGTATGGAAGGAATTCCCCCATTCAGTAAGATACCACTTTTACTCCTTAGTAGATACTTGCATATATGTGATTTATTTAGTTCAAGTTTAAGTTATGCATGCCTTGTTTCTTTGCTTGTCTATCAACAACTGCAGTGGAAGAAGAGCGTGGCAGTCAAAGAACAATACAAACTAGAGAAGACGGTACAGCCACTGAGCAAGAGTTATCATCACTAGATATGTCATCACAGGTTTTGCAAAGAAGATCAGAATCTGTAAGTTTAACAGAGAGAGCTACACAAGCCCAACAGAGCCCAAATCAAGAAAGGAGACATGAGACTGTTGCTGCAGAGCAAGAGAGATATTCATCAGCTGTACCACCACAGGTACAAGAGACACCAGGAACATCACAATCAGATGCAGCAAAAACACTAGAGGGGCAAGAAGGCAGGAGACAAAGAAGACGAGAAATAAGAGAGAGAAAATGCCACATTTTGTAGTTAAATATACTGTTATTTACTACAGGTTTGTGATTAAACATTTGTATAGAATAGATCACAGTTTTTCCTACATTAAACTGTTCTGAGTGATCTGGAATCATATTTGTGAAATCCAAAAAAATGTTGCGGTAAGTGATTTTAGCTATGCTGCTAACTTAAACTAAGTGCTTTTACATAAAGTAGTGTTTATGAATAATTATGTTTTCTGATTTGGGGTTTGATAACATTTTAGGGTATACTGCTACCTCAAGTATGTGAGATTACATGCACTGATTCAATAAATCTCTGTAGTCCTCATATTTGACATTCAACTGTTTAGTTCAACTCAAAATAAATTGTGATAAATAGTGTGTCTGAGTCGGTCAGTCCAGTGATGGTCTTCAGAATGTGTCTGGGATCTGCACTGCCCACCAGCAAAATATTCTACTCTCCATGAGGCCTCACTGTCTATACAGTTCTAAAATATAAAAAAAAGCAAAAACAAATATAAAACAAATGTGTATGAGCTTTAGATATTAGAGATTTATACTTAAATTAGGATTTAGTAAAATATAAGGTCAGCTCCAATCTAAAATAAAGTATTTTTGTTTTCTGAGTTGTAACTTACACATGTTGTTTAATAAAGAACTCGATCTAAAATGTTCTTATCTTATGTGTGTCATCTGGGTTGTTGTGTAACATTTGATGACAGATTAAAAAAAAAGTAAAAGTGAAAGAACGTAGGAAATGTCACGTGACATTCAGCCTGAACTGTACCGTTCCAATAAAAATCTCATTGCCGCTGTTAATAGAAGGAAGGTAAGCAGATTTATTTTCTAAGAAGTTTGATACATGCTCTACAACCTGATCGTACATAAGGTGAATTATATTCAAACTACAGTACGACGGGTGCCTCTGATTGTTGCTCGTTTGAGCCGAAGTCAGAGATTTGAAACTAAAATATGTGAAGTAGCCTACAAACAACCGTATTGTGTTTAAAATGTTATAGGACAACATTACATTACATAAATAGACTATTTTTTCTCCGTGTCTGTTTTTCATTTCTAATATTACAGTTTCGTTATCACTAAAAAGCAAATATTTACAAAGGACGTCGTTTAAAGAAAACGAGCTAGCTTCTTTCAGTTTTGATTTATTATTTCTAAACCAAGCGTTTGCATGTTGTCTCTTCTGCCTGTAGGGGACAGCAACGAGCCTAATACAGTTTTATTTGTACCAGTTAACACATTTATTTTCAATATTTTAAGTATGATAATAATTATTTTATTAGATCTGACGTTTTGTGTTTTTAATATTTAGACAAAGTGACAACATTTGTAACAGATTCATTCATTGTTTGATTTTATCTCATTTACAAAGCATTTATGTGATTTATGATGGAGAATATTTCAATATCTTCAGATAGTAGCATCATATTTGCATCTGTTTTATCCATGCTAAACTATTTAATTAATATTAAAGTTCAATTTTGCTATATTTTAGTTAGTTTAGTTTAGAGGTTTTAATGCAGTTGAGACTTAATTAATTTATTAATTTAATCAACTTAAGGTTTAGGAAAAAATATGTGAGGACGTGTTCATGGACACATTCATACTGTCATACTTTGTTTTCTGTTACAGTGGATTTTCCATCGGTGTGCAGAAATATAAAAAATGGCTGAAGCTAAAGAAGTCTCAAAAACTAGTCAAGGCAAGTCCAAAGAAAAATGATGTGTAACTCTAATGCTCACTGTACATTTAACACTATTGCAAAAATGGCACATCTGACTGGTATTTTCATATTATTAATATTATTCTCTCTCTTTTCAGAGCTCTCTCTTGTATTTCCATCTGAAATTGTATATGTTAATCCTGGAGATGATGCTGTTCTATCATGTCATTTTGAGCCAGCAATCAGTGCTGCTTCAATGGAGATCAAGTGGTGGAAAAAGGCTGATCTGGTCTGTCATTATAAGAATAGACAGGTGACAGTGAACAGAGACTATGAGGGTCGAGTGAACCTCTCACTGGAAGATCTACACAATGGAAATGTGTCTTTGACTCTCGGAGACGTCAGGAGTTCACAGAAGGGCCACTATGTTTGTGAGGTCATCCATGAATGTCAAAAAATACAAGATAGTGTTTTCCTTCATATCAGCTGTAAGTATTCAACTGAAAAAGTTTAGAAGTTGAAGCATATTTGTCAAAACATCTTCAGTCTGAAGCTGTAGAAAATTGAAATGTCCCTCTGCCTGAACTTGTAGAACATTATGCTAGTAATGCCAAAGTCACTGGTTTGATGCACAGTAGGATCAATTTTGTTTATAGTTTATTTCATTGAAAGTTTTTTAAAGCATCTTTACAGAAAAATATTGCAGTAATAATATCTTAAACTCTGTTAAGGTCCGTTTGTGCATTTAGCAGAAGCTTTTAACTAAAGGAATTTACAAAAGAGGAACAAAACTATTTGTAAAAGAGCCAATGGTGTGTTGTATAGATTGCCAGGTTTATAAGACAACTAGATGAGAAAGCAAGCTGAAGATAAGAAGAAATATAAAAATTGTGCCATATTTCAAAGTGTGTCTTTTGACTCCAAGTTCCAACCTTGTAAATCAACTAGTAAGTCTACACTCTACAGGGGTATAGTTATTATGAATGTTACTGTTATTTATGCTTTTCACAATATATCTGTTTCTCTCCCTCCAGATGAAGACTTTAGACTTGTCACTCCTGTTGGAACTGTATCTGCTGACCCTGGATCAGACGTCATCTTACCTGTTCATCTCTCTCCTGAAACCAGTGCTGTGTCTCTAGACATTAGATGGTTCAGAGGGACAGAGCTCATTTATCATTACATGAACAGAAAAGAGAAAACAAACTATGAGAACCGAGTGAGTCTGTCCATCCAGAAGCTAGAGACAGGAAATCTTGCTCTGACTTTGAGAAACTTTCAGCCAGCAGATTCGGGAGACTATACATGCAAAGTCTTTCATGATGGATGTCTGCAGACAGGAATAGTTCATCTGCAAGTTAGAGGTAAGATATTATAAAAACTGCAGCTGCAACTTCTCTTCAGTAGCTCAATTTTGTACTGTAGTTTGTTCATGGAAAACACATCACAACTTCTAAGATATATTTAATGTATGTTGTAGCATGTTTAATAAATAGCAAGTTTACATTGCTGACAATTGAAACTTGAATTATTTTGTTCTAGTTGACATATATATATAAAATATTTTTACTTTGTTTGTGCTATATTTATTTCAAACAAATACTACTTCGTACATTGATATATAATGCAAAGACATGTATAGATTTTAAATTATGGCTTTGGTATACAAATGCGTTTTGGGGCCATAACTTCTGTGCTGCGACACAATTAAAAATCACCTTGATTTTTGGTCCATTTCAGAGATTCAGATGAGTGCTGATGCTAGATTGGTACATCTCCACAATGTGCTAAGAAAAGTACAGAAAGATATTCTGCAACACAAAGGACAAGTATTACAGGAAACATTAAATTTGCTTCAAGAAACACTTTATCAATATGAAATGAGAAATAAAGCCTTTGGTAAGTCTGAGAAGCAATGAGAAAAAAATGCTATACATAAAATAAATTGCATTTTTTTCTGACTTCTTTTGATTGATACTGTTTTTTTTTATTGTAGGCCCTACTCTTAGACATTCAAACAGTATGGAAGGAATTCCTCCCTTCAGTAAGATCTCACTTGTAAACATGCATGTGTGTGTGAGTTTACAGATGATCAGATTATACTATACAATATTACTATGACTAATGAAATAATAGTTACTTTAGTAGGAATAGCTATTGGTGTTCATTTATTTTTTTGTTGTAAGTAAATTTGCAATCCATAAAAAAACAAATTACTTTATTTTAATATTTAAATATGAAATATATTAAACTTTTAATTGATATCTTATTTAAATTAATTGTATTGACATATTGTGATTGTCTGCAGTGAAAGAGGAGGACATGCACCACAGACACAAAATCGTGAAGAGATATGTGTTAAAGCGAAATATCTTTAGGAAACGTTCTTTAAGTTTACCAATCAGTAAGTGTCACAAGTTGGTATATAAGATGTATGCAGTTGCTGTTTAACTTTAGATTTTTTTTGTTGCTTTTTAAACTTTACATGAAAATGATTTTTCATTTTAATTGTTTCAAATTGAGGAATGTTTAAGAGCCATTCAAAATATTCTTTTGTGAAATGTTTTGATTGAAAAAGTGTGTTTGTGCTATATTTCTTTAAAACAAATGCTACTTCGTACATTGATATATAATGCAAAGACATGTATATATTTTGAATTGTGGCTTTGGTATCCATATGCGTTTTGGGGCCATAACTTCTGTGCTGCGACACAATTAAAAATCACCTTGATATTTGGTTCATTTTAGAGATTCAGATGAGTGATGATCCTATATTGATACATCTCCACAATGTGCTAAGAAAAGTACAGAATGATATTCTGCAACAGAAAGAAGAACTATTACAGGAAACCTTAAATTTGCTTCAAGAAACATTTGATCAAGATGAAATAAGAAATAAAGCCTTTGGTAAGTCCCAGAAGTAATGAGAAAAAAAGCTCTACATAAAATAAATTGCATTTTTATTAACGTTGTTTTTTTCTTTTTTTTCATTCTAATTTTAGGCCCTACTCTTAGACATTCAAACAGTATGGAAGGAATTCCTCCCTTCAGTAAGATCTCACTTGTAAACATGCATGTGTGTGTGAGTTTACAGATGATCAGATTATACTATACAATATTACTATGACTAATGAAATAATAGTTACTTTAGTAGGAATAGCTATTGGTGTTCATTTATTTTTTTGTTGTAAGTAAATTTGCAATCCATAAAAAAACAAATGACTTTATTTTAATATTTAAATATCAATTAAAAGTTTAATATATTTAATATCTTATTTAAATTAATTGTATTGACATACTGTGATTTTCTGCAGTGAAAGAGGAGGACATTGCTTTGCTTGTGTGACAATATTGCAGTGGCTGGACACGATGGTGGTCAGCAAATGTTGTCACAGCTAATGACACAAAAACAGGATCCGCTAAGAGATATAACAGAAGAATCAACCATTGTCCCTACAAGTGCTAGGACACATGCACAGGAGAACCCTGGAACAACAGTACAAGGTACAGCCAAAGAGCAAGAGACATCCTCCTCGGTACAATCACAGGTACACGAAAGAGAAAGACCATCAGAATCAGTCATGACACCAGCAGGAGAATCAACACAGACATCAGAGAGGCCAGAAGACGGAAGGCAAAGGACTCGACAGAGGCATGAAAATAGAGAGAAAAACTGTCAGATTATGTAATATTTAAACAGAGAATAGGAGATACAACTATTACTAGTGTATTGGGGTTAATCATGGTAATAGAACAATCTTAATATCCTATTAAATGAATGTGTCAGGTTGGAGTAGACTGGAATCAATCCCATTTTTTTTGTGAAATCCCCAAATCCACACACTCTTAACTCCAACCAAAACCCTGCCCTCCTAAAACAAACATCCGAAATCAATTTCTGTAATCCAAAAGCAATTTCAGTATCCAGAGACCCATATGAAGGACCAATCAAACCAAGGAATATAACTGTATCAATAAAGATATAGTTTAAAATGTTTTTCAAAATTTAAAAGAATATCAGAGTTCACACCAAAACTAAAATGATAACTGCGCAGAGGAATAATATTGTTGAGCTCAAGAGCTTTAGCATCTTTTTCAAGTGGGAGACAACAAAATACCTTGATTTCATGATAACTTTAGAAACATGGTTGCTTCAAAATTCATATCTGATTCAAGTTTGATCTAGATATTATTGTTAGGCTATTTGTAAGTAGACCTTGATAAATTGTTAATATGTATATATATATATATATATTTTTTTTTTTTTAAATGCGGAAGAGTAAAAAAAAAAAAAACATTTTTCCAGAACAAGACAATAGGCTAGTCTCAGTTTTTATACACATAAAAATATTTCATATTAATACAGTGTGTTACCGCCAGTTTCTTTCTTTACACCTTTTTGTTTGAAGCGCCGACTGCGCCACGTCACAATCACCCACCGCCCACGCGTGACATCTGACAGAAGAAAAAAATGAAATAATTATATAAATAAGCAAGGTGCAGTTCCGCCAGGAGCCGTAAGTGTATGTGTGTGTGGCGTCTGTCTGAAACATGAACCGCTTGCGTTAGACATCAGGAGGGCGATTCAAAACGGGGGAAATATCAGCACCAATCACCATCCTCATCATCTTCATCATCCTTCTGAAAACCTGCGCGCGCGCCAGCCAAATTAAATCAGGGTGGTGGAATTATTTGTGCAGCTGCCAATGAAGGGAAGGAAGGAGTGACACACACCACAGAGTGTGTGTTTTGGTTTGCATTCGTGTTAATGTTCTTATTTACTACTCTCTTAATAATCAGCCTCGGAAAACTGGAGCATACATGTCATGATCTGAGAAAAGCATCGGGTTATTCTTATGGCTTAACATATGATCTGAATTCAACCCAGGTCAAGTGAGTACCCTGCTTAGTATAGATGTCTACACTGTGTTTGTATAGTGCACTAGATGTCTGTGTATTGTGTGATATTTGTTGCATGCAATTTTCTGTTATTGGAAATAAATAAACTCTATTTCCGTCTTATGTATTATATGTATATGTTTCCCCTGTTTAATGGTTGAGTTCTGGTAAACTAGTGCAAGCATTTCTTTCAGAACATTCAACAAGTATTGCTTTGTGCTGCTTTAATGCTGGTGTGTTCACGGTGACATGCATTGATTCTTACACCAGCGGTCATGTGGAATAACACGAGCAGCGTTCGTGCAGGATGTCAGGTGTGACATGTGAGATGCAGAACACATTACATACGTGTCCACATGTTTTGCATGGTCTGTTTGAGTGTATATCCACACACCAGATTTATGCGGATTCAAAGATGGAATATGATTGCTCGGGATAATTTTCACCTATTGGCCCTATTGTAAGGCAGTCACCATAACTAGTGTCATCTCTTTCCTGCAGAGAGAGAAACAGACAACAGAGCAGAGCTTGTGTGAACTCGTGAAATAAAAGCATGAAAGAAGACTGAAATGGGAGACATCAGGTTTTATTTATATACGGTGTAAATTATTAAAAAGTCGTCCATGGATGTTGAACTCGGTGAGCAGTGATCTGGTATGATTGCTGTAGAAACCGAAAGGCCGGTCAATAATTGAAAGATCTGACACTTGCTATTGATTTAAATTCATAGTTATGCAAAATACATCCTTTTTCCTCAAAGTTAGACCCAAGCAGCACTTGCTCTAAAATAAAATTACACACTAGCTAATAGGAAGATGTTATTAGAATGTCTGCTAGTTTTTATTAATACAAAACAATAATACAAGATGATGTGCTGGTTTAATGATAGGTACGGTTACAGATGTTAGGAATACCCTTGATTTAATTAAAGTAGGTAAATCAGGAATTGATGTGATTGATGTAGCTTAAGTATTTCAATATTACTCCCTATTGTCTCTGACTTTTATCTGTTCTTCTGTAAACAAACAGTCAAAAGGACACAAAATAATTAGGCTTTCAAGTTTTAGTCTGTTTGGACTGTCATAAGTGAGATTGAATTGCTATGGTGGTCTGTAATATTTTTAGAATGTTTTTTGAAAGAATCTCTATGCTCAAATATACAGAAAATTGGGAAATATTATTACAATTTCAAATAACTGTTTTGAATTTGAATTTATTGTCAAATCTAATTTATTCCTGTGATGCAATGCTGTATTTTCAGCATCATTACTCCGTCTTCAGTGTCAGATGATCCTTCAGAAATCATTCTAATATGCTGATTTGCTGCTCATTAAACATTTCTTATTACTATCAATGTTTTTCAATAATCTTTGATGAACATAAATTAAAAAAAAAATCTTTTGTAACATTGCAAATGTCTTTACTGACACTTTTGATCAATTTAGTGCATCCTTGCTCATTTATTATTATTATTATTATTTTTAAAAATATATATATTACTGACACCTAACTTTTATATTATCAGACACAGTTCAGTGCTCATCTTTTTTCTTCATCTGCTTTCAGATCCTGTTTTATCTTCTTATATTACCACGAGACTCTTTTTCTGTTTCGTTTCCCCTCAGAATGTTATTCTATCATATCTATATTCTTTTTGAAGTGTTAGCTCCATATTTATCATTGGTATCTGTAAAATATTGCCTGATATTATCCTGATTTTAAGGCAGATTGATCCCTAGACAGTGTGAAGTGTATGTACTGTAGATGGCAGTGAAATACCTGTTGTAATGCTTAAATTAAGTACTACGGGTATTTTTTTCAGCTTTTATTATTATTATTATTAATATTATTATTATTTAGAAGCATTTAATCCACATTAAAACTTTATTGAATGTTTTTTTTATTTATTATCTCCTAAGTTTCTATTATAGCATGTTTCCAGTAGTTAAAGAACCTTGTCCTGTAGAGTTAAACAGCTGTAGCTGCAATATTTCAGTCAGGACTGTCCGTGTGAAGTTGTGAAGGGTCTGTTGACAGTCACGTGATGATGTCATTGTGCTCATCTCTGTGTTCTAACCACTAATAGTTTCTCTGTCTCTCTCTTCGCTGTAATTGCTGTTAAACTTGAGAAAGCTGAGCTCTCAGATGCAGAGGTGAGGAAAGGGTTACGCTCGCTGTAAGACGAAACACTTCCCTCATTTAGCAGCTTTGACCCCTCACTCAATTCATATTTCTCATAATTTCTCAGTCTCTGGTTATGCCAGAGGTATGACACTTCAAATACTCCAGTTGAAGTTGCAGCAACTTTTGTAAATTATTTTTCAACAAGGATTTAGTTTTTAATTTGAAACATTTTACTTTTTTACTTTTTATTATTGGTAGCAAAAATTGTAACACTAAATTATTTTTGTTATTATTTATTTAGGATTATTATTCTTTTCCTAATCACATAAAATATTTGATTACATTTTTCTAATATCCAGAGCATATATATATATATATATATATATTGGTTGTTGTTTTTTTTTTTTTTTTTTTTTTTTTTTTTTTGCTACTATGTGTTTATTTAGGATTATTATTTCTCTGTCAACCACAAAAATATTTAAATTCACTTTTTATAAATACCAAAGCTTTTTTTTCTTTTTAGAATTATTTTACATAATTTTTATTATTTATATATATATATTTGTTTGTTTTTTATTTTTAAGGATTACTATTCTCTCAACCACACAACATTTTTTAATTAAGTTTTTAAGCTTATTATATTTAGATTTCCCCCCCTTTTTTATTATTTTAAAATGTAATCTATTGATAATTTTATAAATATTATATCTTACAAATAACTCTTGCATTTCAGAATAGAAATGTTTTGGTTTCCTTGTAATTAAACATAATCCTGTTCTTTTCTTTGATTTTCCATTATTATTCCGTTTTATATACTGTATTTCCCTGCTTTCTTTTGTTGTTTTCCATTTGACCCTTTTCTGACCAGAGGCTTTCTAATTTGTTAGTCCTGTATTGTAAAAGCATTACTTCTAGTCAAGTATCTCTAATATCTCATACGCCGGTTAGTGTGCAGCACACGTTTCCAAAAGAAAAGGAAGGCTCTCTGCTGGCAGCCAATGGCACAGTAGCGCACTCTTTTGTTTGCAATATAATGGCCTGCTATTTGTGCTCACAGGTAGCTCAGAATGATAGTTTGCCCTTAAGGAAGGAAACACTTTTCTACACAGCTGCTGAAGCAGACAATATGGAGTCCTTTCACTGCAGTCTGTAGCACTGAATGAAAATGTGAGACACACACACACACACACAATCAGAGTCTGAGATGTGTTCACAGCTGCAGAAATAGACACAGCACCAGTGCATCACGTGACTGACGCTTCTGTCTATCTGAGAGGATTTCTGTGATGTGTGAATGTGTTTCTTTTGGGGTTTTATTGCTGAAGTATTTTGGTTTCAATAAATACCCCATAAGACCTCTAGCTGGGAGGAAAAAGATCCTTTTATTTCTCTCTCTATCTATCTGCCCATTCATGCTATATTTCTTTCTGCATCAGTGGATCTGATGTTTTGACCTTTGAAGGAGGGAGAGAGCGAGAGGGAGATGTGGGACGGTGTGTGTTTTTGATGAATGTCTCGAAAGAATGGTTGAAATTGTTGGCATACAGATCAGATGTGTTTGGAGAGGGACGCGTGTGGTGTGATGTGCTGGACAGTGTGTGTGTGTGTGTGTGGCTGCAAATGGGAGGCGACTGCAGCACTCTGCATCTCTGCCCTTCCCTTCGTGGCCTGATGGGGCTCCACTGCAAACAGAGACATGACAAGTGCTGCCAGGCTTTTTTAGAGATGGAAAGAGATCAGGAACTACTGTGGTGATGGGATACATATCATGCAACTTATATTCACATCTGCTTTCTCTCTTTTTCTGTTCTTTTATTTATGTCCTCTGCTTTTTGTCCTTTTTGACCTGCTAAAAAATGAAAGGCATGGTTTGTTGGTCTCCCAGTATGGTCAACCATAACTCAAACCAACTAAGACCAGCTTTTTAAATTATTTACTCACCCTCATGTCATTCCATATATGACTTGCTTTCTTCTGTGGAATTTATATATATAACAACTTTAAAGGTGATTTTCTCAGTATTATACTCATTTTCAAAAAGTTGTATCTCAGCAAAATATTGTCCGATCCTAATAAACCATGCATCAATGGAAAGCTTGTTTACTCAGCTTTCAGATGATGTATAAATCTCAATTTCAAAAAATTTACCCTTATGACTGGTTTTGTGGTCCAGGGTCACATACATATATATATATATACACACACACACACACACACAAGCATATATATATATATATATATATATGCATTTTTTGTGTTTCTAAAGGCTTTTAATTTCACTTCACTTTCACATTTTCATTTTCTGTTTTAAATTGGATAACTCTGACTTTATATTCTGATTGGATGACCTGTGATTAAAACAATACAGACCCTACACATATCTGTCTGTGACTACTGTAGTACATTAATACCAAGTTTTGCTTTGCTGCTTGAGAAGAGTAAACATCCAACAGTTGTGCTAAATAACTGTTTTACTTATAAACATAAAAAAAATCTTAAATTTATTTTATTTGAGCTTGTTGCAAAGGCAACATTTCTCATTTCCCTAAATAAAACTTAAACCTAATGAAACCTATATAGACATAAAGAAAAAAATGAATGAAAAATGAAAATGACCACAAACAAACTGTAAAATGACTAAAACTTTAACTAAAATGAAAACAGAAAATATAAAAAAACTAAAATGTAATTACAAAATTAGTATATCAGTTATTCTAAAATAACACTCATTCTGATTATTTTGACTATTTAATACAGAACCTTTTTTTTTTTTTTGCAAAGAAAATAATAAATGAAGAACGTTACAAACATTTTAAGTCAGCAATATTTGCATTACACAATCTTAGATTTCAAGACTAAGAGATTAGTAAACAGGATTTTTTTTAAATAGGATTTTAAATATTCCCATTATATATGTGGCAATAGGTGGTCAGGTAGGGGAAATTACCAAAAATGATGGATACAAATCCTATAATTGACTATGCCACCCAGAATATACCGAGACATAATAGCCCTATACAAGGGCACACGGGTTTGTGGCCAAAGGCAGGGTGAGCATGGAGACAAAGACAAGTATAAAAATTAAGCAATTTATTTATACACAAAAATGAAACGATTCAACACACTGCTTTTTGGAAACAATCTAAACCAAACCAGATACACAAATCTACCAGTTACAGAATGACCAGAAGGAGAGAAATGACCAGCGGGGGTCTTTTGAATTTTCCCCGCACACCATACCCAAACCACACAGTTGTGAAAGCAATAAAACTGGCTAAACACTGCACTCCAGGTGGACACGCTAAAAGACAACAACTCCCGCTTCAAAAGTTTCTACTCCTAAATGACCACATGGTTAACTACTACAAACTTCAAGACACATTAAAAAAATGTTAAAACAGTCACCCAACAAACAAACAAAGCAGCAGTGCAGACACATCACTAATGTACATAAGTCTCCAACCAAGTTACTGGAAACCCATGGATGTGCAGAGATTTTCCATGTAGCAAAATGGATGGTCGCCCACCATACAAGACCACGTCCACTAGCATGCTGAAAAATGCAAAACACTAAAACGCAACAGGAAGATGCACCAAGCCCTGTCCTTTGTTCATAATGACGTGCTTCCACAAAATACAATGCCAAGGAAGATGCATCCCGAGTAATCAAAATCTTCCATTTTATAGTATCAATCCCAACACCGATAGGTTCATAGGATTTAAACCATGTTAACCAATCACAAAGGAGTAGGGACACTGATAGGGTCAAAGGGTGGCCAATCATACCTTACCCTGCTACATTCACTTTTTTTTTTTTTTTTACTAAAAATATTGTAGACAGGGTGTTTTGGTGTGGACTGACCCTAAGCAAACACACTTGAACCAGCTAATCAAGGTCTTTTTAGGCATACTGGACACTTCCAAGCAGGTGTGTGTTGAGGAGAAGTTGGTGTTCCTCTTTTCCAGCCCTCTTTACCATCTCTCGCTCTCTTTCATGAACAGGCTTTCCATTTTTTATTTTTTTTGACAAGTACAGGAATGTAAGTCACTCACTCTCCCCAGTCTTTTAAATTCTCTCTCTCTCTCTCTCTCTCTCTCTCTCTCTCTCTCTCTCTCTCTCTCTCTCTGTCTCTGTCTCTCTCCCTCACTCTCTCTCTCTCCCTCTCTCTCTCTCTGTCTCTCTCTCTCTCTCTCTCTCTCTCTCTCTCTCTCTCTCTCTCCGTCTCTGTCTCTCTCCCTCACTCTCTCTCTCTCTCTCTCCCTCTCTCTCTCTCTGTCTCTCTCTCTCTCTCTCTCCCTCTCTCTCTCTCTGTCTCTCTCTCTCTCTGTCTCTCAGTCTCTCTCTCTCTCTCTCATCCCCTCCCCCCTCTCTTCTGCTGGTCTCTTCTGATCTGTTCTGCTCTCCCTCCCCCTCTTGCTGCAGTGTTACTGCTAATGTATATTAGCGTCACTGCAGTCCTCCATTGCTCATCCCTCTCGTTCTCTCCTTCAGCTTCCACTTCCTGTTCAGTGCTAATAGCATTTTTACTTCTCAGTGTGTTGTCTTATTTTGTGCAGGTTTTGTGTGACATGCATTCACACACACACACACACACATACGCACATGCACGGGTCTGGTTGTCTTTCTCACCTTCTCTTTGTAAGCCCCCTAACTAAAATAGAAATAAATAAATGCAGTAAAACGTCACCACTGCTGCGGAGAAGTTCTGGTGCCTGCTTTACACAGACACACACACACGCACACACACATGGCACAGTAAAACATTGACCCTATCATTTCTTCAGCACCTTATCTTTTAACTTGTGCATTTTTTTTTTTTAAATAAAGTCATGTACATTTATATTCCTTATCATTTAATCAATATTTTCTTTATTTTTAATATTTTCCTCACATTATTCTTTAAAACATCAAAACACAAAATTGATGTAGAAACAATTTTCACTCTAAATTACACAACAAATTACAAACAATCAGCAAGTACCACACTGAATTAAACATGGGATGTTTAAGTAGAAAGACTTAAATAGTGTAAAACATACTTCAATGATCTTTGTTGCATTTACAACTTTTATCATAATTCTGTAAAATCAGATTCAGATCAAAGCCAGATTTTTTTGTATGCATAGTTTGAAAATACTTTACTGTGCCCAATTGTTGTTTTCTCTACCCTTAACTAATTAAACATCATGTTTTCTTTTTGTTTGCCAATTTTCAGTAACCCTTTCTCCTCTGAGCGCTGCAATACTGCTGCTGATATCAGCTCACTTCAAACGTACATGCATTAATCTGAAAGCTCTAAAGCTATGCAACAAACTCACTTTTATTCTGTTTCATTCTCCCTAGCTTTTATAAGGACAATATTTTAACTTCAGACTCTCTGAAGCTTTTTGGAGCACAAAAAGTTTTAAGCGTGAAAACAATATAACTAGTCAGAGGTTCAAACAGATCTTCTGTCTAATAGTTTAAAAACACGTTAACTACGCAAAGTTGTACATAAAACAAAGATTATATATTTTTCTTCTGTAAGATTTAATATTTAATTCAATGTGATACTTGACAGTTGTTTGTAATTGTGAAAGTTACTATCAAATTCTAAGTTTCTATACCAATTTATTTTCAGTGTAGTGTGCGTAACTTAATTCTTATACTACTATACTATATTGAGCATGCTATTCCAAAACAGTGTATTGAAAATATCAACACCACAGCTAGACTGAGAGAGTTTTTCCATTGCATTAATTGTATACAGTTGCTATAAGTGAATAAAGTCTTACCTTTAAAATGTCCATCCTCTTTCTTGACTTTCTTTCTATCTCCCTCTTGCTCAAGCTGTCTAAATGCAGTTATGGGAGAGTTGACTAACTTATTCTCCAGACTGCCTAGAAAAAATAGAATAGAATAGAAATTAAAGTGGCAGAAAATGGAGGAAATTAGCTTCTAGCTGGCAAAAATAATAAAACAGGAAAAATGGATAATAAGAGGCAAAAAGACTGATGGAAGAGGAATAAAGTGCTTGTGAAATGAAATGAAGAGGGAATAGGCTTAAAGGAGGTGATGTACAGTAGTGGAAAAGAGAAAAGTAAGTGATACTGGTGCTGGACTCTAGAGTCGTTCTCAGTGAATTGCGATTCCTTAATGCGGAATTGGAGAGCAAGGGATGGGGGGGTTGTTGCTGGAAGAGAGACGGAGAAAAGGTAAGGGGGGGGCAAACAGAGATGGGATAGGATCAGAAAGAGAGCAAAATGGAATGAAATAGCCTAATACTTTAAAAGCAACTAAATCAGAAGCATTTCAAACATGTCTCTTTTCTACAGTAACACAGAGGAAAGGGAGAGAAGAAATGAGCGGATGCACAAAATCAGGTTTTTACTGCAGCAAACTGCACTGTTCTCTCCAAACCTCTCTCGCCCTCTCTTTCTCTCTCTCTCTCTCTCTCTCTCTCTCTCTCTCTCTCTCCCTTCACCCCTCCTGCTCAGTGACGCCGGGCTACAGTGCTGTACTGCTGTGTGTGCTTAATGAGCACCTTTCTATCTCTCTCTGTCTCTCTTTCTCTCGCCTCTGTCCACCATGCTACGAAGCTGCAGTGAAGTTCTTGACTTATTAGCTGCTTCATTTAAAGAGATAGAGAGATGGAGGGAAAGAGAGACGGATAGAATTTTAATCACTTGCAATAGTCTCTCACCCTTAGTTGCATCTTGCAGTGGCATTGCTTCATGATTTGCGACTCAAAGGACTGAGATTGATAGATAGTATCTGTAGTTAACTTGCACGGACTAGTGATGCTGTTATATCCAAATATATATTAAATACATTTAATTTTCATGCATTGACTTTCAAAATGTTAAAATCATTTTTTTGCAGTTTAAATACTGTTTTGTGATTTTTGACGTGCTGAGACGAAATAATGTATAATTGTTTGATTGTTTGATGTTCAAAATGATTTCAAACCCCTATTTTAACCACCAAACGGTTCCATAACAGTGATTTGTGGTACGCTTGGATCATAGAGATGACTAGTTGACAAAAAGGTTGACAAAAAATACTCTTGGGAGGTCCTGCAGTTTTAGATGCCACCTCTAAAACTATTTTAAGCAGTCATATTTTATAAGTATTATTCATTTGCAGCTTGTATTTCCTCTTATTAATTCAGGGACTGCATGAAATAGTAATATTTAAAGGGAAAAAGTGAATTTTAAATACTGTACATTACCTTCACTCTTAAAAATTAAGCTTCTTTACTGGCATTGATGGTTCAGTGAAGAACCTTCATCTAAGATTCTTTATAGTGAAAGAAGGTTCTTTAAATGTTTAAAATGTTAAAATGTTCTCCACATTAAGAAAAAAATTTTGTTTTATTAACTGTTCACTAAAAGATTATTTTTGGGAACCTAAAAGGATTATTCTCTAGCATAACTGCAAAAAAAAAAAAAAAAATCTCCTTTTGGAAGATTTGTCTTGAAGAGTGTATGGCACATGCATGCACTGAAATTCTTAATGCTGATGTCAAACTGATGTTTAACCTGCGTCAATCACCCTCACACATGAAGCAACTTTTAACTAAAAACACACAAGGTCACATGTCAAGCTTCATGTCATTTGCAGTATTTTTGGCATATCAGTAGCGGGACCCCTGTATGATGTGCAAGATCCCCTCCATTTTTACCTTTACTAAACATCTCCCCTCTTTCTCTCCCCCCTCCCTCCTGCCCCCCGCAGACTGCTCCTCTCTCCTCCCCTCTCCATTTTTTCTCCTCCCCTCCCTCCCCTATGCTCAGTTCGGTGTGTGTCTCCTCATACAAAGGGCGCAAGGGTGGGAACAAGTCGTCCAACAAAGCATGTTACAGCGCCGACATGACTTGCCCGTCGGAAAGCGAGAAAATCGTCATCAACTGCGGCGGCGTGAGGCACGAGACGTACCGGAGCACCCTGAAGACGCTGCCCGGGACGCGTCTGTCGTGGCTCACTGAACCGGACGCCTTCAACAACTTCGACTACGACCCGAAGTCCGACGAGTTCTTCTTTGACAGGCACCCGTCCGTCTTCTCGTTCATCCTCAACTACTACCGGACGGGCAAGTTGCACTGCCCCAACGACGTGTGCGGCCCGCTGTTCGAGGAAGAGCTCGCCTTCTGGGGCATCGACGAGACCGACGTGGAGGCGTGCTGCTGGATGAACTACCGGCAGCACCGGGACGCGGAGGAGGCGCTGGACAGTTTCGAGACGCCCGAGCCGGAGGTGCCGGACGACGACCCGGCGCTCGCGGGGGACGGAGACCTGAAGCGGCTCTGTCTGCAGGAGGACGGCAGGAAAGTGGGCTGGTGGCGCGTGTGGCAACCCCGGATCTGGGCGCTCTTAGAGGACCCATATTCGTCCAAATACGCGCGGGTGAGTGTTCAGCACCTCTTTACGCATGGACAGCTCCTCAGTCTAGAGCTTCGGTAACTTACTTTAACCCGTGGTGGTGGGCTGATATGTCGTTAAAACCATTAACTTAGAACCTGATTCGAGACCCTTATTCTTCAAAGTACTGTATGCATTGACTAGTTTGGCTGAAAGGTTTTAGGTTCAAACCCCACATGCCCTTGAGTTTGAGCGTATGTGGCACTTTTTCGAATGGACAAATCCATAGTCTATTTTCTTTTTGTTACGCACTTTACTAACGGAACGTTCTCATCAAGGTTCTCTCAAATTATGAACGTTCGATCGAAGTTTTCTGGTCTTTAGTATAATACTCAAAACATTATTAAATACTCATTCAACTTTTTTTCTTAAAAGTACTTGGATGTTCATCAATTTTTTTTAACGTTTCTACTTACGACTTGTTTCAAAAGAATATTCAAAAGTAACATTCTTTGCAAAATGACTATGAAACTTTTACGTTTGCATAAAAAAGAGAAAAAAAGTTTTCAAAAGAATTTTTAAACCTGGACATTTTGAATGTTAAAAAAAAGCTAATGTGAACGTTATTAAAACACAAAATACCTTTATCGGGGCTAACATGAGGTGATGTAGCCTCGTATTAAAATATCTTGGAATCTGAAAGGTTTGGGGTTTAAATCCCAGATTGTGCCCTTGAGTTTGAAAGTACTAATTTAGAAAAACCTAGACACTTTTTCAAATGTACAAATCTGTAGTATGTACTGAACTACTGTTACCCCACTGAACTAACTTACATTTCCCAGCAGCTAACAGGGAACATTCCTATAACGTTCTGGTAAGGTTCTTTTAAAGTTATGAATGACCATTCTTTCAGTAATGTTAACATATAATGTTCATTCAAAGTTATCTGTTTTTTTATGATTTTCTCAAAACATTAGCATATTTTGTATGCATCATTCAAAGAAAAAAAAACAATTTCTGAAAAACAATTTTTTTTGGATGTTCATCTAATGTTCTTTTTAAACGTTGTTTCCAAACATTCGGAGAACATTCAAAAATAACTTTCCCATAATGTTTGCATTATGATACAAAGTATCATTTCCTTAATGTTTTTGCTTAAGAAAAAAGCTTTTTTAAAAACATTAAAAAGGAACTTTTGAATGTTCAAAGGACATTCATAAATGTCTTGTTTGGAAAAGCTGAGACTGAAATATCTGTTGCAAACTGTACAAGCATTGATCAAAAATAATTTTGTCCTTAAAACATCTGACCTCAGGCAATTAGTGTACTGTAAGTAACTTTGGATGGGAGCATCAACTAAATGAGTAATAAGTAAATCTGCACAGTCTTATTCCTTTACAAGGTGTGGTGAAAATGTTCCTGATTGGTTTATACCTCAGTTATCTCAAATTGCTCCTAGTTAATAGTATAGAAGATGAAAGTTAGTTGGTTGAAACCTCAGAAGGGTTGTTCTGTTATGCATTTCAGATAGTTTTTACTTAATTAGTAAATCCAGATGCTCTATTCATCAGAATATGCATTGGTGAGTGTGTGTAACTTCGTAGTTTAACCCACTGTAACATGATTCATCCTAATGGTTAAAACCTGGGTTGGTAATTGAAAGTTTGTCGATTCAAACGCCATGAGCATTGAACCATTATTGCGCCCCTTGAGAAAAGATGTTTCATTTAAAAGATGTACAGTAAATGGCTTTGGATGAAAGCATCAGATAAATGACTAATGAGTAAGTAATTGTGTTTGGGAGTACTTAAAGATCTGAGATAATAATTAAAAAATGAGATTGTGAACTGTCCTTGATCAAGACATTTAACCTGAGGTTACAGGTCACATTAGATGAGTGATTAGTGCAGTAACGAATGTTTGCTTGTTATGTTCATCCTTCATCCTCAGACTGTTGCAATGAGTGGATAAAGTTGCACGATTGCAGTAATCAGCCTGTCAAAGTGAAATCAACACTGCCAGTGGATATTCCCCTAGATTCACACCTTGCACCACCATCAAATAAACACCAGCCTCATATTTATGCATGTGAGCCCCCTCTTAGATCCATCTGCAGGCTCTTTGTTTCAGCTGTTTTAAAGTGTTGCACCTTACAGTAGCAACCACAAAACCATTACTGCATTTATAGCCCATAAACCCACTGCTCTTATGAATCTTTAATGCTTCTGATGCCCGACACAGCAAACACAGACGCTTGTTCCTTAATCGTGTCCTTGGTAATTTTCATTTAAATGCAGGCTTGTGTTTTTTTTTAGCTAATAACGGATGCTTGCGTTCAGTGTGATGTGATTATAACCACTAATATGGGAGCTGCTGCAGAGACGGTGCATTTGATTGATACTGCACGAATATGATAGACTATCACTCATATTTTTGCCTTGAGACATAGTCAAATATTTGAAAACAAATGCCCTGGTGTGTTCATACACTGGTGTGGATGTATCAGATTCTGCTGAGGAAGTGACTTGAGGTTGTTACACTAATTTTCTTTTTTGTGTATATAGAAAATCTATGTCCATTTGTCCACGTTGACTCACATACAAGTCAGTGTATCAGCATATTTGCTGATTATTGCATGCTGTAGATTTTTCCTTTCATGTATTTTAGATGAAACTGAGATGCATGGCTGTCAAATTTAACATATTATGTCATAGAGGATGAGTTCTCATCTTCCTAGTTAAAACCAGATATAATGTCCTTACTTTGTGAATTTATTTGGACAGAGCTTTAAAGCAACATCTGTATATACATATACATAGACGAGACATATGCACATACGTTGTCTGCTGTGTGCTAGTGCACTTGCAGCTTGATTTAGACATGGCTTATACCTGAGGAATGGCATTCACTGGCAGGTCAATATTTGCCACAGTTCATTCACTGTGTTGTCAGTCGATGTTTACTGTATAGTTGTTGGCGTGTGCATGCAAGCATTAACATGCATGTAGTCACATAAAGTAAACACAATCAATTAGTGGTTGAATGATGGTTTTTTAATGACCAGTGCTGAGAGAGCAAGGCGGCCGATGCAGATATACTGTATGCAATGCAGTTGAATTATAAAATATATTGGGCTTTATTAAAAAAAATAAGGACAACAAATTTCTTAGTAAATTATTTCTAAATCCAAAAGTTGTTTTCTTTCATTTTTTTTCTGAAATACATTTATACTTATACTGCATGTATAAGTATAAATGCATTAAATTGATCAAAAATTTGAGTAAAGACGTATAATGTTACAAAAGATTTTTATTTCAAATAAATGCTGTTCTTTTTAAAGTTCAGTTCATCAAATAATGCTGAAAAAGTGTATCACAGTTTCCACACAAATATTTAGCAGCATGGCAAAATGATCAAAATAGTTAAAAATCTGAATTGTTTAAATCATCATATTAGAATGATTTCTGAAGATCATGTGACACTGAAGACTGGAGGAATGATGCTGAAAATACAGCTTTGATCACAGGTATAAATTATAAGTTATTTTCAAATGGAAAACTGTTATTTTGAATTGTCTTGAATTATCTTTAGACTTCTTTTGAGAACATTAAAAAAGGTTTTATACAGTAATTTAAATTGAATCAGAATTTTCAGAGAAACAATTTAGGTAACAGTTTTTTGTACAACTGACACATTACTTTTTCTCATGTTTCATGAATATTTTACCAAATTTATTTGATTCAAAATTCATTTCTATAACTTTTTTGTAATTTTATTTATTAAACTAATTTTTTTACTCTTAATGGCCCGTGCTTATGAAAACAATGTAACAAATTTCTGAATAAATCTTTCTTCAATTTATTCGTACATAAATTGAATTCCATTGAATTTAACTGAATGCAACAATTTACTCAATATTTACTCAAAACTCAATTTCAGTTTCAGATAAGATGGTTAATTTAAACAAATGCTAGTTTACACTTTTTCAAACTCATTCATAAAAAATAAAAAAACTTTTGGTAAATTACTGATAAAACCATTCCTGCATAAACTATGCTGTTTACATTTAAATAAATGCACGAATTTACATAATGTAATTTACACAGAAATTCATTCTGCTCATGTTTCATAAATAATGCTTATTTGTTTTACCATATTTATGCAAAACTCTCTCTCTCAAAAAAAATGTAAAATAAAGATAATGCTCTGCCAAGTGCAAACACAGTTTCTCATTTCAGCAGTGTGACCGTGCTCTGTCTCTCTCCGTTTTTTTCCCTCTGTTTTTCTTTCTGTAACCTACACTCATACTAGACAAGACAAAGAGACATGCTTGTAGAAAAAAAAAAAGGAGGCAGAGGTGAATGCAAGGATATTGTTGGCATGATTTAAAGCCACTCTCTATAGATTCATGGTGTGGGTGAAGTGTGAAACATTTATGAGCCGAGCAATAATCTGCATGTTATTCACACCAACAGCAGTCCAACACACTTTGGGCTTGAACACACACACTTGCAAGCAACACTGCTGCAATATTGCTCTCCAGCAGCCCGAGCTGTGCACTAGAGCAGGAGATGAGCGAGAGAGGGTCAGTTGTAAGGAATATGAGGGGGAAAAATGAGCTGGAGGAAGCAGAGCCGTGAGAGATTGAAGGAGATGGACATTTGAGAGGGGGAGTGGCTGGAAATGAGAGGATGGGGGTTGAGGAATGCTTTATGGATTCATTTTAAGTTATGACTAAAGGCACCGGATGCATTCCTCCCTCACTTCTGTAGTCTACTGATTGATCGTTTATGGATCGCTTGGTTCTTTGTCTCTCTGAAGGCATGCGATCAGCACACACACACACACACACACACACACACAAACACACTCACACATTCAGATGACTGCACTGTAATACTCTTCTGAAGGTTATTAAATCAAATCCTCTAATGTATGCATCATAAATGACCACACAGAGATCAATACTTATCCCATAAACATTTACATTGATGCTTAAGAGTAATTTCAGTCGTTTTCTCTTTATCTACAGTATATCCAGGGTTGTGAAGGTTACACTGGAAATGTAATAGGTTACAGATTATAAGTTACCCTATTTAAAATGTAATAAGTAGTATAACTATTTCAATTACTTTGCTAATGTTACTTTTGATAACTTTTCTAAATTTGTACTATTACTGTCAGTCTTTCAATATATGTCACTTCTTGACATAAGATTATTATAATTTAATTTTAAAGCACAGTCACCACAAAATCAGACTTTAGCATCTGTTTTTACTTTGAAAAAACTGAATTGTGAGTTAAATAGTCACAATTATCTTTTTTATTTTTATTTAAAGGTGGTATTGGGCTAACAGAAAGCACAGTGGATAGGTTAAATGCATTGATCACAATACATTTTTGGACACTTAATAAAGCTATAGTTCACTCAAAAAAAAAAAAAAAAATCTAAGCCTCATGTTATTTCAAACCTATATGACTTTCTACATTTTTTGATAATTGTTGGTAGACCCTAGTGTTATTTCACTTGTATGGACAAAAATAATTATTTTGTATTGTACAGAAAAGGAATTTTCACTTTTGGGTGAACTATCCCTTTAAGACACAATTATGTGAATGCATTTGCTTTATATAAAACACCGATGGATAAAGGAAATTGGCATTAGTGAAGAAAAAAAAAGCTTGTGCAGCAGATCCCATTTGCGCCGTTATTTTATTATCTCATGCACTGACATTGTGGCTTAAATGTCCAAATACTTTTTTGTTTCAGCTGTAATTAAATGAAGAATTGGTTGTTTTTAAAGTAAAGTAATGAGGAACTTGCACACAGCACCGTGAATGCAGATCGCAGACAGCGTGTGAGAAAAAGGTTCTAATAAATCACGTGATGCTTGTGGCTTGATTTCAAGTGACATATTGCTTGGGAAAGAGCAGAGATTCGCAAAGTCTTACTGGGCACCTGTTTGTCATCTGTCTTCCATATATAGAAGACATTTTTGGCTCACTTATAAATGCAATGTTTAATGATTGAACATATTATAGATATATAGATTATGTATAGATTTATTTACAGTAAATAATATGTATATAGTATTTATTTGTATTTTGAATGGGCTTTTATTTGTGTTTTCAATTTTAAGTTGAATTTGTTTTCAATTGTAATAAGTTAATAAGTTTGTAATAAGTCAAAAATATTGTTTTAAATTAAGTGTTAAGTTTTGTTTTTTGTTTTTTTTACTTTTATTTGTTTTAGTTTTAGCAATTTTATTACTTTCACTTCAACTTATTTATTTCAGTTAGTTGCCAAGACAACATTTTAAAGTTTTTTTTTCATATATAGTTTGCATTATTTTAGCTTTATTGCAATTACCTAGTCTAAAATGCTTTATAATTTAGCTGTTAAGATACTTGCTGTTGATATTACCTGTTATTTATATATAACATAGAGTTGAATGAAATTAAGCTTGAAGTACATGAACACAACAACTTTTGATTGTGAAATGACAGTATAATAACATATTAGGGGTATTAATATTTGTTTATTAATATTCTGAAGTTTTAAATTAAATTAAATGTTTTGTAAAATATTTCTTTATAGCTTTATTTTTAATTGAGTTTTAGATTCTTGTTTTTTTAATGTAATTATTCATTTTTAAAGTTGTGTTAATTAAATATAAATCATAATTAGTGTTGCAAAAAGGTGGAAATATTCTGGAAATATTACAGAATTTTTTTAAACTTTCCAGGATTTTTTTTTTTATATATATATATATATATATATATATATTCCACGGGATATTTGGAAAGTTTCTGGAAGTTTACCAGATATGTTCCACCCCTTTGCATCCCTAATCATAATTGAGATGAATAGAATTAAGCTCGGGTACGTGAACAGGGAAACTTTTTAATGGGAGTTAATCATTTAAAATGATGCATGATTTTTTATTGTAAATACAAATACAACCCTATAATTCCAAAATTAATAGAACACTTGCTTTTTTAACAAATATCCATGTCTAATGTAAATGTAACTGTCCATTGTGCTTTGTTATCCTAATCTCAGGACTGCTCTAATTCTGGTCTGTCTGCTTAGATTTTTGCACCAGTTTTTCAGACCATAAAACACTCAAATATTCATCAAATGTGCATGCATACACTCAAACACGTACATCAGCGCTGCTTCACTCAATTTTGCCATGTTAAATCTGTCATGGCGACTCCACTGCTCCACAAAGGCCAAATGCCATAAGAGAGAAACACTTTAACAGAGAAAAGTGCCTTCAAAGTTCATTTTGATTGATTTTCACACTCCATTTTCTCTGAATCTCCATATAGTTGAGCCACACTTAACTGTCACAGGACAGATCATAGTTTAAAAGACCCATTTGCAGTCATAACTCAATTTTGACATAATGCATAGATTCACAGAGCAGTGCATTTCCCAGAAACAAAGAAATATCTTTCGAGCCAGTTACAGTACTGTAGGTTTAATGCATGTAATGAACACAAACACAGAGGGCAGAAGTGTCCATATGTTTGTTGAGGGTTTATGGCGATCGTGTTCTGCTGATGCTGAAGGTGCCATGCATGAACAAACCAGGTAGCAAAGGGAGGCTGGTCGTCTACAGGAATTTGAGCTGAACAAAAAGACAGAATGCAGAATTGCAAGACAAACTGAATGTAAGGAAGAACAATTACAATTAATTGACTGTAATTTCCACATTTTTGAATGCTGGCTTGACAATATGGAAGCATATGGGTAGCGATATTCAATTTGGAATGTAATATGCAAAATGACAATGCAATATGTAAAATGGCAATGCCTTGTTTGAAAAGTTTGAAAAAATTAATTTACTTGCAGTTTTAAAGTTTGGAGATTTAATTAAAAAGTCATTTGTTCTTGTTTATTAAGCACAAGCAGAACTAATTTCTGAGTAAAAAAAACTGTTGCATTCGATACTTAATGGCTGCTGAAAATTCAGCTTTGCATCACAGGAATAAATTACATTTGAAAATATATAAAAATAGAAAACCGTTATTTTATAAGTTTTATTACAGTTATTTGTAATCATATCTCACGAATGACTGTTTTGATCCAATGGATGCAGACTTTTATGTATTAATAAATTCATGAAAGACAAAATAAGTATAAAATATTGTTTATTGCCTTGCATATTTTCTTTTTTTTCTTCTTTTTTTATTAAATTAATTTTGAGTTTAAATTTTTGTATCTGTGTAAATTGCAGGTAAAACTTAAAACAAATTCTTAAAAAATTCAAAAGGGCAATATTAAGTCTCTTTTGCTCACCAATACTGCATTTTTTTAATTAAAGGTAAAAACAGAAAAAAATTAAAATATTCTTACAATTTAAAATAACTGTTTTCTATTGTAATATATTTTAAAATATAATTTATGTGATCAAATCTTTATTTTCAGCATCATTACTCCAGTCTTCAGTGTCACATTACTTTTAGATCATTCCAGTATATTCTGATTTGCTGCTGATAAAGCATTTCTTATTATTATCAACTTTAACTTTAACTTACTGAACCCAAACTTTTGAACTGTAGTAGTACAGATAGGCTTAGTGTAGATTTCATCATATTTAACTTTTGTGCATCAGAGTGGAAAACATTTGATGCATTACCTGTTTTGATTTTGTTCCATTGCACTTCAGTAAATTCCTCTTCTCCTGTGATTGAGCTGATCTTATGGTGAATGTCTGCAGGGATCTCAGTGTTCTCCATTGAGGTCCAGAGGAGCTTCACCTGTAGCAGCTCACAGCATCATGTGCTCAGATACACTGACTGGCGCCCTGATCCATGAATATTTTAGTTGCAGTCTTGACATGGCTCGAAAGGATGAGCTGATGAACAGCTCTTATGTGTCTGACTTGGATCTGGCGTCTCCCAGGGGGCCTGCATTCTGGCTCCTGGTTGCTTAATTGACAAAGACAAGTATACGGTCATGTCCCTCAGCCGATTTACACAGCTGTCCCACCACATTCCTCTTGATGTCCTTGAAAGGCACCTCCGTAATGAGTCCTGGTCTGCGGGTTCATAACCTCTCATTTTATTTGTCTTCACATGAGTCATCATGTACAACTACTGATCAAATGTTTGGAGTAATCATGATTAAAAAAATAATAAAAATCAAAGAAGACGCTCATTAAAGCTGCATTTATTTGATTAGAAATACTGTACTTTTAGAAAAAATATTATTACAATTTAAAATATCTGTTTTCTATTTAAATATATTTGAAAATGTCATTCATTCCTGCGATGCGCAGCTGTATTTTCAGCATCATTCCTCCAGTCTTCAGTGTCACATGATCTTCAGAAATCATTCTAATGAACTGCTCAAGTAGATTTAGAGTAATGATGAAGACTGGAGTAATTGTGCTGACAATTCAGCTGCGCATCACAGGAATGAATGAAATTTTGAATTATATAATATTTGCAATATTACTGTTTTTACTGTATTTTTGAGGTCATAAATGCACCCTTGGTGAGCATGAGAGAATTCTTTCAAGAACATTAAAAAGCTTAATTATTCCAAACTTTTGACTGATGGTGTATTGGAGATTGATTCGCTCACATGCACGAGACTGTGATTGGCGCCAGGGCCTCGAAAGATTGGACAGAAGGCGTTTCGGTTTTCCCTGACATAGGTGTTTGTGTCGATGAGTCGATCGCTTCAGTTTCATGTCTGTTCCACAGGGAGCCTGAGCTCGGACCTGCTGGGTAATTTCATCTCAGTCTGATAATTGGAACCTCCTGTGGAGATGAGATCATATCCTGCTGAGCCACATCAGAGCAGCATTATCACATCCTGGTGTCTGACTCAAACACTCACATACAGATGCTTCATTTCTATATGTGAGGACGTTCGATCGGTGATGCCATGTGGAATATTGGGGATGTCTATCAGGATTTCCTGTTTTTCAGTTGAGGCTTGTGTGGATTGGATGCAGGAAAAAAAAACGTACTACAGTACTTTTTGTTTTATGTTTCGTTTCGATTCATACTGTCCTTTACAGACCACAAAAGCTTTTGTGAGAGTCTCAGTGGTTGATAAAATACATTCTGTCTGTTTGATAATCGCTAGTTTAGTGACCCAAATCTTCAGTTTTGACATAATCTGTCTTCACTTTGCCCTCATTTTTGATTTTCTTATTTATTTATTTTTCTATATATTTTTGCTGACTCAGGAGAACTGTCCCAAAGTGTCTGTTTCTGTGAGACAGGACAAGGGCAAACACACACACACACACACACACACACACACTTGTTCTCACTGAACCTCCAAATAAAATGAACTTGAACAGGCAGTCAAGCAGATAGACAGATAGACAGATAGATAGATAGATAGATAGATAGATAGATAGATAGATAGATAGATAGACATTCAGATGTGCCTGTATTTTAAGCTTCATATGTGCGTTTGTATGTTCCCAATGGTCCCGCAGATTGCTCACAAGTCTCTTTAGTGAAGGGCAGTGTGTGTGTGTGTGTGTGTGTGTGTGTGTGTGCACATAAACCATCTGTTTCTTCAGGATATATGTATTATATTCAGAACCTTTGGAAAAATATTAAGTGGCACAACTGTTTTCAGTATTGATAATCAGAAATGTTTCTTGAGCACCAAATCATCATATTAGAATGATTGACAGATTAGAATGACACTGAAGACTGGAGGAATGATGCTGAAAAATTAGCTGCGCATCACATTATACAATATAATTACACAGAAAAACAGTTTTACTTTTTATATTTTATTTTAACAAAAGTACTGTTTTTACTGTAGCCTACTTCAGCTCAGTGCACACATGTAATGCACATTTTAATGGCAAGATTGAAAGATTTCCCGTGTTGTCATGCGCTTGTGCATGCCGTGACTTTGCTATTTCTCTTACAAAGCAATGTTTGGTCACAAAAGCTCTCAGTTAGAATAAGGACAAAGATAGAGTGAGATGAGAGTGGAGAGGAGAGAAATAGAGAGCAATCGAGAGACTGCAAGTAAAAGAGGTGAGTGAATGAGACGGGAGCAGTGAAAAAGGGGGGGGCGCTGTGTCGCAAGGATAAATGTACATGGCAACACTGCAGTGTTCTAGAGAGAATACAAAACAGGCAGAACTTAAACGGCCCCACACACAACACCTGTGAGCATGCAACTCTGCATGAGCTCTCTTGCTTGCACTGCAAGCATGCACATTTTTGTGCATCATGTTTTAGACAAGGCGTTAACTAATGAAATGCTCTCAGAATAGCTTTAAGTGTTAATAAAAAGTGTTACAGCTGAAGAGCAAAGTAGCAACTATAGCTTTAATTTCGATTATTCTTTTATCATCATTTACCATCTTTTAATGTGGCTCATATTATCTTGAGAGTTTGACCTGTGCATTTTGTAACATAACTCTTCCTAATGTCAGCTGTGGTCCTCTCTTGACTTTATATTGCATGCATATAAGCATCCTGATGTTTTCCGACTGCCGCACCTCAATTAGTGGTCAGATGTACAGAACTGTACCTGACGTCACACTAATACTTTGAACCGAACAGGAAAGAGCCCTTTAAAATGTGTCAAATGTGATGGCAGGAATGATCTGACCCAGAAGTCTTGAGGGAGCGTGTTTGGATAATAATAATCCCTGCAGGTTCTGTTACAGCGTGCTCATGTTCAGCATGGAGTGTGTGCTGCTTACTGCACAGTGTATTTAAAACAATATTCAGTGCTGATTTATGTGCATATTTATTTCATTTAACATGTGGCAAGCAGTTTCCAGTGCATTTTTAAACTATCGCTTTCATTTGGCAGTGTGATGAAATAATGAGTCAAGAGATGTTAGAAATCATGACTGTTACGTTAACTTGAGTTCATGCTGAAATGGAGAATTTCATTTATATATATATATATATATATATATATATATATATATATATATATATATATATATATATATATATATATATGATTATATAATTATTTTAAATCAAAATTAAATACTGACTAAAAAGGTGCATCGTCATTAACTTTTTAGCTAACGTTTTTAGGTGGTATCCCATTAAGTTTAATCGTTTTTACTGTACTTTTGATCAAATAAATGCAGACTTGGTAAGAGACTAAAACTTTCAAATATCTTGCTGACCCCAAACTTCTGTCTTTTGGTATATAGTTTTCATGTTGTATGTACTACTTTTATGGTCCTCTTGTGTCTTTTTCAGAGCTTGACAATGATTGATTGATTGATTGATTGATTGATTGATTGACAGTGACTGAATGCTAATTTCATTTTCCTTTAACATCCATTTGCTGCTTTATTGTGGAGATTAACACAGCTGGAAACAGGCAAGAACAGTGACGAGTGACTTTCACACATGCTGTGAGTATTTGTGTTTATTTGAACGTCTCGCTCACTCCTGTGTGTGAAAGTGTGTGTGCACACGAGTGTTAACGTGGCTCTAATGATGTGTGTTTACCGCAGCTCAGCTTTATCACTGTCTCCATGACAACCGCTGTGCTCGCCTCCCCTTCCTGCAGCAAAGACAGAACGATAGCAAGCAACGCTCCAGTGCAGACGCCTGCAGCAAATACTCACGCACTTACACAGAGTACCACCATAATGTGCTAAACCATGTTTTTGGCAGGGAAGCATGGTGATACCATGTTTTTCAATATAGTGTCATTTTTGGACATTGAACTATGCTAATACTGTGTTTTTGGACATATTTCAGTTGGTTAATCAATAATAACTGGCCCGTTTAACTAAGATTAAACACTTCAGTGATGTTGCAGAGAAGTTACAACATTTACACAAAATTTAATTTAGAAAAATGCTGAGTAAATATATTTATAAATTGGGCTTGTTATTAATAGGTAATAGTTAGTTTACAGTATGCTGGTATTTCGTGCATTTCATGCAAATGTATAAAAAACTACTAGAGATTGTGACTTAAACATGCAACTGGTTTGTTGACTAACTAGTTCTCTGATTTAAGCAGCGAATATCCATATTGTGAGAGATGGAGAGAGAAAGAGATGCATGAGGAGAGAGATGGACCTGGGCAAAGGAAGCTGGTTACTGCAGCAGTCTGTAACTAGGTCAGGTTGAGACTGAAGAGAGGGAGAGAGAGAGAGAGAGAGAGAGAGATTAGGGGATGAGGCAGGTACTTTACATAAAAAAAGAGTTGAGCATTCATGTTCACCTGAGATCAGCAGCTGTCCACTTCAGATCTGTTGTTCACTGTGCTCTTACTCTTAATCTTTTTTTTTTTTTCCCATATTCCTGTTCACATTTCCTTTTTAAAATTGGTTCGGAGTGATTTTATGTGCAGCAAATCAAGTCAAGTCGGCTTTATTTATGTGAAAAAGAAAGAAATGTGTGCTCACCTAGGCTATACATGTTGAAAATCACTGAGAAAAATGGCTTCGGATTTACTTTAAAATTGCTTTTAATTATCACCAATAATTACAAAGAAATAGCAATTGATGCTTTGAATTAAATGTGAATATTTAAGTAAAAAGACAAACTATTTTCTAAACTCAGAAATTGTTACATTACACAAATAATTACAAAGAAACTGTAGTTAACCTGTTGAATTAAATGTGAAATTGTAAGAAACATACTCCATACTCCAGTGATCTTTTACAACTTAAACATCTTTGTTTACAGTATATCACTAAGTATCTTCATGAATGTTAAAGTTCACAAATGTCATTATAGAAATAGGTTGAAAAATATATTTAGCACATGAAAAGTCTCCACCATGATAGAAAAACAAGTGTGTGTGTGTGTGTGTGTGTGTGTGTGTTTTAGAGGGAAAGAGATGGTTCAGTACAAATCCTGGGCATCCTGTGAAACAAAGCAGTCTTGGATGGAGAGATAAATGGAGCGAGCAGATAGAGGGGTGGAGTGGAGGAGAAGCTTTCATCCCTGTGTGTCCTCACTGCCTGGAACAGTTCATGCACATGAGTGGCTCTGAGTGTGTGTGTGTGTGTGATCTCTATATAAATACATGTTTGATCTTTCTCTATTATAATCAGCAGGCAAAGGCTTGTGAATTTGAGAACGAAATTGCTTGCACAATCAGATGGTTTTATGAATGTGACATTTTTGGTAGGTTTCGACTTTTCACAAAATAAAAATGATCATAACAGGGTGATTTCCTGACAGGCGTCACACACCAGTCCTGAGCCTTCAGTGGGCTTTATTATGTGGGTTACAACTGAATGTAAAAGAGAATTCAGGTGTGTATGTCAGGACCTAGTTTAGCTTCTGGCACACTTTTGAGTGAACCAAATACAGAGGAATGAGTATCCAGGGACCAGGAGAGGGTTTTCCTGCTGAAATGAGGAAATTGATGATGATGATGATGATGATGATTACTTCTACTGCTACTACTAGTCATTGGCATCTTTATTTGACCAACTGTTTATTAAAAGCAAACACATTTTTACACAAATATGAATCATAAATTTATATTTATATTATCTCTATTTTATTATTATTATCTAGATAATTATTATACTTTATAATGATATTATTATAACTGTAATATTATAAATATTAATAAACTTTTTGGAAAATAGTTCAAATTAAATCTAGAATGTATACATGTTTTTCAATCCGGTGGTCAGTCTTATTTTATTAGTATTATCGTTGCTGTAGTAGTTATTTTAGTATTATTTAAATACTGCTATAGTATTCATTAATATTTTGAATTTACTTGAATTTTTACTTTTTCATTGTTTTATTTTTTATTATTTATTTATTTTTAGTTTTAGTAATTTTGTTATGTGCTTTTGTCTATATATATATGTGTGTGTGTGTGTGTGTGTGTGTGTGTGTGAGTGTGAGTGTGAGTGTGTGTGTGTGTGTGTGTGTGTGTGTGTGTGTGTAAATGCCAAAAGCACATAACAAAAGTACTAATATATAAACTAAACTTAAAATCAAAACAATCAAAATATATAAATACAAGCTAATTCAAAATGTAAAAAAATAAAAATGAATTAATGCTAAAATACCACTGGTGTCTACCTAATGCATAAATGTAAACTTTATATAATAATATATAATGCATAATGTGGCTCCATTACAAATTGATATCTCTAAATGAAGCAAGGTTGTGGGTTTGCGTTCCGCCGGTTTGTTGTAGTGGTTAAAGCTTAAGGCTGGAAACTACCGGATGCTGGTTTGGGTCATTATCTATTAGTATAGTGTCCTTGAGCAGGGCACTTAACTTCAGGTTACTCCGCAGGGATTGTGTCGGTAATAAGTGTACCATAAGTTCCTTTGGATAAAAGCATCTACTTACCGGAACAATGCATGATTGTTAATTCAGTTCAAGTTTGTTTGCATAGCACTTTCACAATACATATTTGTTTCGCATCAGCTTTACAGAAAACTAGTGAATATCCCCATGCTTCCCCAGTTGATTTTTTCTGAAATGTTCTGTTTAAATATGCAACAGAAGGAATTATGTAATTAAATATACACTTGTTTGAATACATTTTCAGGAAATAAATCTGAACATTGGACAAAGCCAGGTTCAAAAGTCTTATTTCATTTTGTTAACATATAGTTATTATTTCTCTATGGATCAGAAAATACTGTCAGAAAGAAAAAATGCATTTTCACTGTTTTTAGAAATAAAATGTTGCATAGAAAAAGGCGAATTATCAATGAACAAAACCCTAAAAAAAATGCAGAATATAAATATGGGAATAAAACTGTAAAAAATGGTGTATTAAAGTGCTACAGAAATGGAGATAATAACCTTTTTACAGAAAACATCCTTTAAAGATAAGTATTGTGTTTTCAATCAACAGGCGCAAATAGAAACAGTAGTGCAATAAAATAAAGATTTAATGCATATTTTTTGATGTTTTCTTTCCACTAGTCTGAAACAACATACAGTATTATGAAAAGCAAAATAGCCCAAAATCTCAAAACTGACCAGTGCATGAAAAAGAAAGAAAGAGAGAAAGAAAGAAAGAAAATCTTTGTACTTGCCTTAAGCAGACCCAAAAAATGCTGAGATACAACTTGTGCTTGTTTTGTATGTTGATCCATCATCTCTGCCGAACTCTCTCTTTCTTTCTCGTTCTTCAGTATGTGGCATGTGGATCCCTTCTGTTCATCCTCATCTCCATTTCCACCTTCTGCATGGAGACACATGAAGCGTTCAATACCATCATTAAGAAAACGGAGAATGTTACAGAGGGGAACGTGACGAGAGAGGAGATCATGTACGAGGTGGTGACGGACACATGGCTGACGTACGTGGAGGGAGTGTGTGTCGTCTGGTTCACCATCGAGGTGTTCACACGCATCGTCTTCTGTCCCGACAAGGCCGAGTTCTTCAAGAGCATGCTGAACATCATCGACTTCGTGGCGATCCTGCCTTTCTACTTAGAGGTCAGTCTGAGGGGACTCCCCTCCCAAGCGGCGAAAGATGTGCTGGGCTTCCTGCGAGTGGTGCGCTTCGTCCGAATCCTGCGTATCTTCAAGCTGACTCGACACTTCGTGGGTCTCCGGGTTCTCGGACACACGCTTCGCGCAAGTATCAATGAGTTCCTCTTGCTTATAATCTTCCTCGCTCTCGGCGTCCTCATCTTCGCCACCATGATCTACTACGCTGAGAGGATAGGAGCCAGTCCGGACGACCCTACTGCGAGCAACCACACCAACTTCAAGAACATCCCTATTGGTTTCTGGTGGGCCGTGGTGACCATGACCACTTTAGGCTATGGAGATATGTATCCACATACGTGGTCAGGGATGCTGGTGGGGGCGCTGTGTGCCCTCGCGGGGGTGCTGACTATCGCCATGCCCGTCCCCGTCATTGTGAACAACTTCGGCATGTATTACTCTCTGGCCATGGCCAAGCAGAAGCTGCCCAAAAAGAAGAACAAACACATCCCGAGAGCCCCGCAACCCGGCTCGCCCAATTACTGCAAGCCGGATGCCCTGGCCATGGCGACGGCCTCGCCCCAGAGGATCCTGGGTAACGTGCTGGGCGGCGTGCTGAGCTCGAGCGGGATGACAGGGGACTGTCCTCTAGCTCAGGAGGAGATCATAGAGATTAACAGAGGTGAGAGACTTAAGGTATACACACAGATCTTTAAATGCACCACCAAAAACTCTTTCACTGACTGGTTTTAAACATATATATATATATGTAATTAATTATTTATGTTGATTTCCAAGCTTGTTTTTATATGTGACCAACTAAAATTTATATTTTATATATAAATTTTTCTTCATACATACATATATATATATATATATATATATATATAATTTATTAAATATATCATTTACTAAATATATAATTTATATATATATGGGTGACAAATCCATGAATTTAATAATTAAACATGAAGCATCAAATCAATTAAAATTATATTTAATAAAAAATTAATGTAAATACACATGTAAGAAGCCATAGGCTGAAGATAACCAAAATATGTTTTGGAGCTTTGTGGAAAAAACATTTTGGGTGTGTTGTTAAAACTTTGTTAAAAACACTGTACAGTCGTGTGTGTGTGTGTGTGTGTGTGTGTGTGTGTGTGTGTGTGTGTGTGTGTGTGTGTGTGTGTGTGTGTGTGTGTGTGTGTGTGTGTGTGTGTGTGTGTGTGTGTGAGGGCGTTTCTGCAGGTGCACTGCTCTTCCTGTTAATGTTATGCTTATTATCAATTATTCATCGTTTTATAAAGTATCTAATAGTTCTACAGGGTCATGTTGCATATAAGTCCTACATACATTCTATAAGGTACAGGACAGAAAATGTGCAGTGCACAAACCTTGTCTTGTGTTTTATTTTTCTTAACAAGTCTATCTGCAACTTATCAATAACTTATCTTTTTGCTATCACACTATTTCCAGAAATATAAGGTGCATTGTAATTTATTTGTTTAGGACATGATAGGTGTTTTCTCTTTAAGAAAGAGTAGCTTTGGCGAACTTAGGTTTTACAAGCAAATGTATTATTTGTATATTTATTTATATATTATAAAATTATTTATATATTATTATAGTTTTTACTAATATTTAAAATTAGATTTTTTAGTTATATATTTTTAGTTTTCAATTTAATTAAATTTTATGTAATGTTGTTATGTGCTTTTGTCATGACATTTGACTTGTTAGGTTTAATTTATTTTTATTTCAGTTTAAGTTTGTTTAGTGTCAGTTTTTATTTATTTTTAGTTTCTGTTAGTTGCCAGGGCAGCATTTCTAGTTTTTAATGTAATATAATTTTTTATTATTATTATTATTATTATTATTTCTGTTTTATTTTAATTAACAAAAATGTTACATTTTAAAATTTTCAGGTTCAGTTAACCACAGAGCTGGGATATATTTTTTAATATTTTTTTTTATGTTGATTTATGAACAAATTGTTTTGAGTAAGATAATTTCAGTGAAATTTCAGTTTGAATCATTTCTCAGAACTGGTGTAAAATTCTAATTCAACTCACAGACTCAAAGAAGGAATTTCAGACAGGTTTAGAATGACATGATTAAATGATTCCACAATTTTCATTTTGGGGTGCTCTATTGCTTTAAACTTTTACTATTTCACCTAATTCTGCGGGAACATTTCACCTGATTACAGCTGTTTCCTGCTGAGTATCACATGTCTTCCTCCTCTGTTCATTCATGTCTCTCCTCAGACTCGAAGCAGAACGGTGACGCAGCCAGCGCCGCTCTAGCAAACGAGGACTGCCCAACTATCGATCAGGTTCTCAGTCCAGATGAGCGCAGCCCAGTGGGCCTAACACAAGAACGCTATCAGCAGGACAGAGCCTGCTTCCTCCTCAACACACGAGAGTTTCGACCCACTGATGGGAATGTGCGGAAAGGTACGTTTCAGTGATTCTGCACGCGGCTTACACACACACATTCACAGAGTCATGCAGTTAAGGGAACATCAGTCTCAGCCCAGTCCCAGTGTCTGTGAAAGATGTATTAGATCTTAAAAATCTAGTTATCTAACATAGTTCACACACACAAGCATCCTGAGTTCAACATGTCGATCTCACGCCATCTCTCTCGTGGCCCGTCTCTCCAAAAACACAGATGACATAAGCATTAAACATCTCAGGGTGTTTTCACACTTCGGGGGCTGAGAGCATTTACACCGGCTTACATGTCAAATGTACTAATATATCGCTTTTTACTATACGCATTGTTTCAAAAGCAAATTTTCAGAAAATAATGATGTTAATGTTTATAATATCTGAATATCTTCATGCTTCATAGTTACAATGCATGATAATTTACTTGACATTTTGCCACAAAGAATGATTTATAAAAATGTATTTTCATGCTTAAAACTAGTAAAAAGATATCGAGTAATAAAAACTTTTCGACATCTGCAATAAGTTCGACAAAAATTTTTAGACATCTGTAACTGAACTTAAACTTTTTTTGCAGTTATGAAGTCATGAATTGAAATGAAATTCTTTTTTGTGAATATGAATAAGTTTACGCATTTGTCTATGATGTACCGTAAACACATACATTTTGAGACTATTTTAGCTCCATACTTTCAGGACACGAGGATATGAGCAGCTTATGCTGTTTAAATGTAGATTTTAATCAAATTATTGAATTATTTAAAAATATAAAAATATTGAATCATCTAAAATTGCACACATAAACTCAGATCTTCATTTACTGTCATGCAAATTGAAAGCAAAACAGTTTAACTGTGAAGTGTGTAACTTCTGAACCAACAGCAGCACCAAATTAAATTACAAAAATATTTACCAGCAAACAGATAGTCAATGAAAAATTTCTTAAATGGGTCAAAATGAGATCCGAAACCCACTTTTTAGGCCAGAAACAATGTGAATACAAAGTGAACTGGATTATTTATTAGTCCTCCTCAAGGAATCGACAATACATTTGGTGAGTTTAGGGTTCAAGTGTGAAAACATCCTTAAAAACACACTGATATGGTCAAATCTTTCTTTTAACCCTTTTTATTTTTATCTCTTTACGTTCTCTATTTATGTTTAATGGTTCTTTGCATGTCAATTTTTTCCTTTGTTTCATTTTACCCTCTACATCCTTCCATTATCTCTGTTTTTTTTTTTTTTGCAATGCCTTTTCCTTGATCCTGTTCATTTTCGTTTTCAGTGACAAACCTTCTGTTACACACAGCATCCCCCAAAGCTTTTTGATCCTGTACTGTCACCTCCAGCAGCCACACAAATCTCCTCTCCACCCATTAAAAATACACAACAAATGACTCAAACAATGTCTGATCCATGCACATGCAATTCTCTGAACACAATTTATCCCCGGCTGCACTTTCCACAACTCAACCCAACTCCATTAAGTTCTGTTAGAGTCAGAAGTTCAGCCAGCAATACTCCGCTTACAGATGAATGGACTTCACTTCAGCATGGATCAAACCATAGTAATCAGAGGTAACAACCAACCACAGAAAAAGAAACATACATTCACATAAAGTCCAATTTTTCAAGCCATTTAGGACAGAAACCAAGCACAATTATACCTGCATGGGTGTTTCGCTGTTAATGGGTGTAATATTTCGTGTTGATGTTGTGTTGATGTTGTTCTAACAAACCATCATTAGTTTCATTGGTTAAAGGAAATTAATCTAATGTTGTATAATTCTGCTGAATATAAGTTTAAGGTTGGGTTTCACACGCTCTCTGACAGATGCATTTGCTTTTGTATGTTTTTGCACTTCTAAAACTGCTGACCGTCCCGCTCTGGACAGTCAATGACAAAAATGTCTGTGCACTGGGGAGAATTTATCACCCTGTTTAACACTAGACATGTAGAAACTCAGCACAAATACAGTGAAAAGGCACAAATCTCACTCTGAAAGTGCATTTGTCTGATCATGCAACTTATAATGTATAATATGAAAAATAGATATTATTTAAATTAGCTAAAGATCACAGTTGACTGTACAGGTATTATTAAATCAATAGTTATTTAAAGTGAATAAAATAAGCCAACGGTCATCTAAATGTACAAATATTGAAAATGAGCACTGGTAACAATCAGTTAAAATATTTCTAATATTGGTTGGTAGTTATGATAGGTTAGGTTGCTAGGTTAGGGTTGACTGCTAGGCTTCTAATGTAATTGTATGACTGTAAATACGGCAAAATTATTAGTTTGAAACATCCTTTAAAGTAATGGATATACATAATGTCTTATGAAGAGAGCAGAAACCCAATCTTTACTCTGTTACACTAACCTCATACACTATAATGAGAAAAACATACATATGGGAGAAAGTTGAGTTTGTGTAACAACGATTGTTTTTAATGTCATATGAGATCCACTGCAATAACAAATGGAACTGCAGCTGCTGCGGTGTGTGTGTGTGTGGTTTCAGTGGGATCTCACATGCTCTGTATTGTCTCTTTCTTCAGGTTGTGTCATATCCCGCGTTTGTATGTTGGCTTCTTCGTATATTCTCTCACTGTTCTACTGTCTCTCCCCGTCCTCCTCCTCCTCGCTGTGTGTGTGCGTGCGTGCGTTGTGTTTGTCGTGACGTGACGTCGCTTATTGTGTTTTCAATGTGTTTCCCTCACTCCACCGGTGACCTTTGACCCTTGCACGATGGAGGACACACACACACATGCGCACCGAGGAAGCGCATAAAACTGCACACACATAGAAAAACAGACTCGGAGGTTGTTTAGGTGTTCACTGTGCTGAATCAAGTCACCCCAGGGTTAAAGGTCAGGGGTCGATAGAGGTCAAGGAGAATTCAAATGAGCGTGAGTTCTTGGTTCTGTGCCATGCTGTGTGTATATATATATATATATTTAGGCCTAAGTTTAAGGTTTTAAATTTAAATCCATTTAAATTACACAGTTTAGATATAAACAAAATAATAACTGTAATGTGATGCATGAAACAGGTAAGATTTATGCACTCAAAAAAATCACAGCTTAGCTTATTATTTTCTATTCTGCATCTATTTGATTTAAGGTTATTATCGTTATCTGTTATCGTAAATTAAAACTATAACAATTTTTACTTGAAATAAAATAAAGTTTAACTTTTTTAGAAAGTGACAGGGAGGGAAACCAAAGACGGATGGAGAAAAAGAGTGTTTATGTGTGGCACAGTTCATATGAACCAGCTCATACGATCTCATCCTGCTTCAGTTTCTAGCGTAGCCGGAAACTTCTACATGTGTGCGACGGTCTGTGTGTGTTAGCTCTTGTTTTTGTGTCTGTGTCTGTTGCAGATATGTGTGAGTCCTGCTATATGGCTAAAGCAGCTTCTTATCGGTCTCTAGCTAAACTACCATCTGGACTCTGTTACAAAACCTAGTGAGCAAAAATCTGGATATTCTGTAGTATAGAGCATATAAAACAGCTACAACAGTTTCACATATTTATCTGGCATTAGAAATTAAAATGAAACGGATAATGTTCTCTAATTGTAAGGTAATTTATTGAGGAAATAAATTTCCCTAAATCATTTGAAATTAAGTTATTTTTATGATTTTTTTTATTATTATATTTTTATTTAAAACAACAACAAAAAACCTTTTAAAACTTCAACTAACTTTCTAAATATCTATTTATCTTTCATTTATTGTTTATTTCAGTTTATTTATAAATTTGTTTATTCATTTTTATTATTCATTATTCAGATATATATTTGTAAAAATATTTGTATATATTTGTATTTATATTTTTATTTCAGTTTTAAAAGATTTAGTGCTTCAGCTAAAAATTATTTTAGTTAAAATTTGAAGTTTTTCATTTTATACTTATAGTTTTCAATTAAGCTCTATTTTAATGAATGAAAACTAATTTTAATAGAGTGAATAGTTTTAGTTAACAATAACAGCACTGATTTGATCATTCATACAGTAAAAAGTAATAGTGAAGTTAAATATTTGGGGTTGCTGGTTTGTTTAAAGTCACTTATTCTGGGTATAAAATACTTAAATAAGCACAGAAATGGTGTGAAAGAAAATGACTATTAGCAGTAGCGTAGCCAGGAATCACAAAGTAGGTGGGCCCAGAGAAAATCAGGTGGGCACAGCCTAAAATGCATCTGTTATCAAAATAGGCCAACACAACTACAGTACACCTGCTTCTTGAATACACCACAGTTTAATGAGAGCACAAGCATGTATCATGTCATCATAAGCAGTGTTAAGAACATAACGATAAGCATTTCCACTGCGCGCGGCCACACCACACACACACGCGCATCTGACAGATGCAAAAAACACCATCATTAAATCAGCAGGACAGTAGTGGACAGTGTGTAAAAACAATGCTTAGTCTGGCTCAGCGGCCACATAAACCACGTTATATAACAACATTAACTAGGCAACTAGTGTACATGGTAAACGTAGATTGGCTTACCTTTGATGCGCTTATAACAGGAGACGACGGGGCTTTGAGTTGAACACTGCAATGACTTCGTTATAGTCCAAGGATTCAGTCAATTCTCTCTCAAATGAGAGAAGGGACAAAGAGTTCAGTCTATGTGTCAACATTGTTGCTCTGATACTAGTTTTTATCCGATTTACAGTGGAAAAGAAACTTTAATAAGTTGCTCTGTTTCATTTTTCATACTTAGCTAAACTTCAGTGTCCCTCTGTGAAATGTGCACCACGTCGTTGTGAAGGGGGGATGGGCTGTTCGCAATATGTCGCGGGCATTTCATAATCACCATGACAACCAAACAAGAATCAAGAAACATTAAGATTTATTTTTATAGGTCAAGTATTTTGATAATTGCAATATAATTTACTCCTTCTGTTGCGATTATCACAATACTTGACCTATAAAAATAAATCTTAATGTTTCTTGATTCTTGTTTGGTTGTCATGGTGATGATGAAATGCCCGCATAGCGCATTTCGCAGTCAGATTGCGAACAGCCCATCCCCCCTTCACAACGACGAGCACATTTCACAGAGGGACACTGAAGTTTAGCTAAATATGTTAAACTAAAATGAAACAGAGCAACTTACTAATGTTCGTGTCAAAAATACATTATTGTTGAATATTGTTAGGCTACATTGTGAGGCCAATGACTGGATGGGCCTGACTGACAGGTCCCACCCGTAGCTACGCGAGTGACTATTAGCAAGCATCCTAATTATGCTGCTTTTATAAGAAGGTGGGACCATATGTAACCCTCATGAAAAACATAATCACATAATGCATTGTGATTTTCTCCCAAGAAGATCAGAAAATGATTTCATCTATTCATGTGCTGAGTATTTGTGCAACTGCTGATGTCAGTCTTCATTGGAAATCAGCTGCAAGCATCCGCCGATCTTCTATTTGTGTGCCGTGTGAGGAACCATTAACAAAGTTAGTGGCCATGGAGAGCATTTCAGCTCAGTCACTAACAGTTTGAGGTTCCATTTCAGCCAGGATGCTGCCTTAGAAGTTTGCAGCCTATGTAGACAGCGAGGTAGCGCACTAGGGTTTGGAACAGAGCCGTAGTGCCTTGTGGAACGGACATTAGACTGTTAATTGGGCACGATGCAGCGAGTGTACGCTGTGTGTGATGCTCACTGTACCGATTTAAGATCTAAATATACTTCTGTTTTCACTTGCCATCTGTGAAAACCTTCAGACACACACAAACACACACACACACGCACACATACACATATTGCTCTGGGTGTTAAAGCAATCTCTTCCTGTGCAATATAATCCCTAAAAGCTATTCACTGTTCTAGGAGGAGTGTGTGTGTGTGTGTGTGTGTGTGTGTGTGCACACTGACCTGCCCTGCTCTAATGCTGTTTGCATGAGGCTATTTGCTCAGAGTCAAAGTCAGTATCAGACTTCTTAAGTCTCTGTGAAGGATCTCTGTAAGCCATTGTGAGTTCTCTTTCTCTTTCTATCTCCTGTTGTCTTCCTCCGTGTCCTCTTGTTTGTCCTGTGTGTTTACGGTCTTGTGTGTGTTCAAACTGGACAATTTTCACGCGTTCAACTAGTTGAGCTTCATCAGTGCACTTTTTTCTGGCCCACGCTCACAAAAAAACATCAGTAATTTCATCGAAAATCAACTATACTCATTTCAGTTATTTTTTTTAAATAAAACACCATATGTATTGATTATAAGGAGATTATATCAAATAAAAAAAATCAAATAATCTTAAATATTTTGTGATAAATCAAAAAGGGTTTGTTTGTTTGTTTTAGTATAAGACCGTTTTTTTACTATTTCTTTATTATTCAATATTTAAGCATTTTTCAATGTTTTTAAATTTATTTATTATTATTATTATCATTGTTATATTTATTAAGACTTAATTTTCTATTTATTTATTTTGTATGCTTTAGTATTATTTAAATATTGTAATTTTAATAAATCCAGCAAGAAAATGTTACAATCAACATTTTTATTGTTTAAAATTATTGTAAAAAAATTATTTAAATAATTTATGCATATAATATCATGAATTACATATTCCTTATTTTTTATTTAAAACATTTCAATTTAATTGTAACCTTTTTTTAACTCAAAGTATTCTATTTTTTTTTTACACTGATTTGAATAAATCTAGCAAATTGCTATTTAACTTGATAGGGAGTGATCACCATGCATTTATATTCTATCTAAAAAAAAAGAACAAGAAAAAAAACGTATACATAACCCATGACCCTTTTATTGATTTATTTATATTTTATTATTAATAGAGCACCTTAAAACTGTTGTTTAGGAAAGTGTAAAGCAAAGCTGTCTTTTACAATACTCTCCCATTTGATTGATATTTCTATTTTATACACACAAATTGTAACCAAATTTAGCAGTACAAGGTCAAAGTGAGAGTGTGTGTGAGAGATGCCTTGAGAGCAGCACATTTTTCAAAACTAAACAGGTGTGTTCTAGTTCTGTCAAGACAACAGCATGAAGGTCTATATTTAGTCTGTATATAGTGAACAGGTTATGCTTTACAAATAGAGGTGTAAATATTTGCCCTGATGGTTTGATTCAGTTCCTTTCTAAATGACACAATGCATCATGAACTTTAATTTAGTCTCAGTTTGATTCGATTCAATTGGCACAGTTAGTTTTTTAATTTCAAAATTATTCTGGAGACACGAAGTAACTGGAAGGACAATTGTGCATGTTCATGTCAGAATGAGAATCGGTTAATAATCATATTTCACATAGCATTTAACAAGCCTAGTAATAGATAATTCATAAACTATAAAGACAGAAGCATTCACATTATATCACTCATTTCATATCACACACACGCACTCCTTGTATGTCTGTGTGTGTGGTTGTTAATGTTGCATGAGTGTCTTTCTACTGCAACTGTGCATTTCCTCTCAGCAAATATCACAACTCATCATTTAGAAACCCATTTCGAGATATACAGCATTTCAGGTCATCTATTTATTGTCTAAATACCAGCGTCTCTATTATAAAGCACAGTGCCATCCCATCTTGTTCAAGGTTAACAAGTGGTGCTGTTTAAGTTCAAGGACTAGTTTGATAACACAGTCAAGTATCAGCACAGTAGATCTGTTCTCCTGTTACAGCACATTCCAGCGGTGAGTTGTGGTGTTCAGTTTTCTGGTCACAAGCCGATCGATAAAGCTTAATTGTGGGTAATGTGAGCTCTCTCTATCTCTAACAGCCCAGCGGTCGGTGTGCCGGCATACTGCTGGAACAGGCCAAGCTGGAATAACTTCTCATTCTGTAACAAAAATATATGAACAACGCCTAAAACTTGGCATTACAAGCACTTCCTGTGTCTGTTTGCCTATTTAAGAAGAATCGCTTTATGGATTCCTCAATTGTAAATCGCTTTGGATAAAAGCATCTGCAAAATCACTAAATGTAAATGTAATGTGACATAAACTAGGGCTCCAGTTATACTTCAGGTTGGAGTTATGATCAGACGATATTTGGCCCGAGATACAACTATTTGAAAATCTGGAATCTGAGGGTGCAAAAAAATCAAAATATTAGCTTTAAAGTCTTCCAAATGAATTCTTAGCAATGCATATTACTAATCAAAAATTAGGTTTTGATACATTTGCATTAGGAAATGTACTAAATATCTTCACAGAACATGATCTTTACTTAATATCCTAATATCCTAAGAAAAATCAATCATATTGACCCATACAATGTATTTTTGGCTATTGCTACAAATATACCCCAGAGACTTAAGACTGCTTTTGTGCTCCAGAGACACATATAATTATTTAAAAACGTAAACTTTTTAACAAATTTATTAATATATAAAATAAATATTGAAAAATGGTTAATGCATATTATTAGGAAAAAGCTCCTCTCTAGATTAGTTTTTCTAGCTAACAATCCACTGAATGGCTTTTCTGAGATAAACGTAGCATACGTTGTATTAGTTTTATTGTTTACAAGCTGTATTTTAAGTTGCCTGTTTTTGACAAATTTATTCAAACATACATTACGTGTTAAAGAACAGGCTAAGTAAAAAATATAATTAGCATTTAGCTAAATATTCCTATCTAGAGTAAAGCCAACTGTCGAGCTATGGTTATTAAATGGCTTTTCTGAGGTAATGTAATGTAGGCTATGTGATGTTTTTTTTTTTTTTTTTTTCGCATTTAAAAACATTACATGAATAATGTAGAAATAATGTTTTTGTGCTAAAGATTTGGGCAGATTATTAAAGAGCAGATAACTTTGCATGAAAGTTCCATCGACTTTACGTTTGTTCATAACTTTGAGAGAACCTTGACACAACATTCTGAGAACATTGAGCTGGGATATCCAAGATTGATGCTGATGCTTAACATTACAGCTAGTTATCCGTCACATTAGGGCATCTAAATGTGGTTTTGATATTTGCACACCCCCTTTTTGTTCTTTCATGTCATTCACGTTCTTGAACTCTCTCCACTGTGTGACTAACCCTCATCTTATCTCATCTCATCCTTCACTCGCCTCCAGGCCGCCAGTGCAGCGCCAGCGTTTCTAATGCCTGACTCTGGGTAGGTATATCTACTGTTTTAACTTGTTCTTCACTTGTTCAAACAGGAAACACTTCTTTATGAGGTTTTCCTGGTTCACAGTAGGGATGCAAATCTTGTAGCACTCATCCTACTGGACATTTTCAACATGATAGTACTATAAAATATTACATGTACATGATGCATAATATAACATGAACTATAGAACACATATTTTAGCATGAGAGCTGGTTGCATTTTGTGCATTTAACACGGTGTTGCAATTGAAGCATTTATTCTATTATGTGTTGCGTATTGCATCATTTAGTGTAATATATAGGAACAAATATGCAGTGTATTAAGGGGAATATTTTAGTAGATATTCACACTTAAAGACAACATGAGATGTCATTCACTACACATTTACTTAGATAATGTGAAATACAGAGTGAAAAGGTGTTTATTTAATTATTTAATTCTAAAGTAATTATTAATATATATTAAATATCTTTATAAATATTAAGAATATTGGCATCTGTTAAAGAATATTATTTTGAATATATATATATATATATATGTATGTATATACTAATAAGTATTGTTAAGACCATTTATATTTATTGATAAAGTAAACATGATTCATTTTCATTTGATGTCTTCAAATATTTGTAAGGTAATTAATTTGGAAATTTGTATATATATATATATATATATATATATATATATATATATATATATATATATATGAAGGTTTAATTGGTTGGCCAGTTTGTTTTTTACCACACTGTCATCCAAAGTCCCATTGTTTTAGTGTTTTGAGATGCTATACTCTCACACACCCTCCTACTTCCATCGAGGATCCATCAATCCCATGAAATATATTCACTCTTCCTCTTATTCCACCCTCACTAATGCTCTCTGTCTCCTGAGGAATTGTTTTAAAAGCTCTTACTAGACAAACATAATAAAAAGGGCGTGTGGCTGTCTGAACCGCGCTCTTGACCAGGCAGAGAGGTAAAAGAATCCACACGGGTTGTTTTGGTTGCTCTGTTGTCCAAAAGCGGCAGATAAAGTACAGGTTGTGTGCTACTGAAGTACACCTGTATTTTGTGCTCAGGCTGTGAGAGTCATGTACATTAATATGCATGCACAGGTTGTTGGTTTTACTGAACGGGAAGCTGCTGTTTTGTTTTTAATGTAATTAGATTCTTGTAAACAAATTCCACTTTTAGACCAGAAGCATATTTTACACAAGTATGCAGATATGTGAATGATTGGCGAGTGCATTATAAACGTGCAATATTTTTTAATACGTTTCATACATTATGTACTCTAATGTCTGCAAAGATCAATCATAACACATGCATTAGTACGAGAGGTATCACAGTAAGAAGGTATTTTGGTAGGAAATAATGTGGAAACGGACTTGATTTTGTCCATTTGGATCACTGATATTTAAAAATATTATCAATTAAATTTTAAACATTTTAAACATATGGCTATATATATATATATATATATATATATATATATATATAATGCAAGTGGACTCTTTTAGGGCAGAAACATGTCTGTACCACTAAACTGGATGTGTTATTTACAACTAGCTAGTTAGAAACTTGTTGACAGATTAACTCATGTAAAACTTTAACATTAACACTCCGCCATGACTTTAGTTGACCTGAAGCAGAAACTGACAGTAAGAAAGTTATGTTAATGCCTGCTATAGCACCCCTTGGGGTGAATGCTAGGCACATATTGTTGTGTAACTAACCACAGAATATTAATAGCTAGACGTGTTTGCATTCATGCAACATGAGCAGGATGAATTTCTGTGCAAATTACTTGTAAAAGCATTCTTGCATAAAATGTTGAATTTAATCGTTTGTGAAATGTTTCTTAAGCAAACTGACATTAATTTAATTATTTTCGCAAAATTACATTGAATCATTTGTAAATGCATTCTCAGCATTGACTAATTTATAAAAAAAAAATTTATTTGTTGCGTTGCATTGGTTAGTTACACAGAAATTAGTTGTGTATCATTGACTTTAAAGTTCTTGTTTGTGTATATGTTGTGTTTGTCATTGTGTGCACATTTATGTGGCACAGAAATAGAGCAGTCAAAGTGTGTGTGTGTGTGTGTGTGTGTGTGTGTGTGTGTGTGTGTTGCATATTATATCAGACCTGACTCAGCAAATTTCTGTCTGAATGTATCTCCTTCTCTCTGTGTGTGCTGTTGTCCAACTTTCCGAGTCTTTTTTCCCCCTTCTTTTCTTGATTCCAGAGTTGTTGTTTTTTCTGTGGCCAACATGTGTCAAATTTTTCCCACATTCACCTCTTCCTCTCCTAAATAAACACGCTTATAGGTTATAGGGAGAGACGGGGAGAGATAGAGAGATAAATGAATCTGACATGTGGGTTGAAGGTCACTGATAGTCACTTCACTTGAATGATTGGTCACATAAGCCTGACTACTAAACTCACAAAAGCTCAAAGTAACACTCATATAAGTCTGATTTTCTGTCTTTTTTCTTACTATGTGAAGAGTATTTCACATTTTTTATTTACATGTTATGAGTGTAATTTGTATCAGAATTACCATAATTCTGAGTTCATGGTAAGCTACATATAGATATATATCCGGTTTTGCATATTTTATTAGGCTAATTTATTTTAGCTGGCAAAATTTGGGTCATAATATTTTTTGTTACACAAAACTATCAGCAGCAAAGCCATATATGTAGGCATTTTGGCGCAGTAAGTATGGAAATGTACAGTAGATGGCATAGAAACTGCATGTATTTCTGACACAACATGAGTTCTGCATAGGTGGTATGAACCAGTTTTTGTCGTGATTATGTTTTTCAAATGCAGGCTTTATGACCTCACAGTCAAGTGAAGTAGAATAGGATGTTCAACAGGTTGTCAGAGAAACCAGTAAGCGGTCAAATATGAACAAATCTGTTCACTTAATCAAATGCAAAGTATTAATCAGCATCATAGAGTGAAATCTGATAGTACAGAAATACTTGGATAAAAACTAATCCATAATTACAGCAACCATCGGTCTCTTCCAAAAACCTAGTGAGCGGCCTTTTATTTTGACTTCAGTTGTATATGATTTTAAACAGAGAGTTTTGGAATGGTACTATGCAAATAAAATATATATATGTTTATTTGTTTGTTTGTTTTAATACCAAACTGTATCAATAGATTTTTGACTCTATCTATCTATCTATCTATCTATCTATCTATCTATCTATCTATCTATCTATCTATCTATCTATCTATCTATCTATCGATAATACATATTCTATAATCTATAATACATATTTTTTAATATAAGATATTTATTACTAAATTAAATTAAATTAAATTAAATTATTTAAACCAAAATCTATCAATAGTACAAAATAAAATAATTCTTTGCCCAATATTAAATTTTTTTCAGCTTAGCAGTTCACTAGGTTTTGGAACAAAGGAAAAAATCATTTCAATTTCCACAAACAATCCTTATAATGTTTTTCATGTTTATAAATCTGTTGAGATGCTTTACAAAGGCTGCCGTGGTTTCCTGGACAATCTCCTTCAGTCTTGCCGAGAAAGGCACTTCAGCTTGCGTCTGATTTGTTGTCTAATCTTCCTCTACACTGCCCTGCTTATCTACCACTGGTTAACTGAAACACTTCATCACAAATCTTTCAATGTCCAAAATATAAATAGTCAGTGGCAAAACAATCCAGGCCGTGTTTTCTTCAACCAGTGGGAATGTGTGGAGTATTTGTATCTGGAAAACTCTGTGTTTTTATGCTGTGGATTTTATGATGAATTTCATAACTCTCGTTTTCCTGTTTTGTCCTGTCTTGTCCTGTGTGTCTGTCTGTCTGTCACGGTTCTCTTTGCCTTTAATTTCACATTTGTTTGGCTTTATACATACTTTTACATTTTTCATGTTTCTATTTGTTATGTTCCTGTACCCATAACTCATTTTCCGTGTGCCCCATCACTATATTAACCGAATATGTAACACCCAACCCATCGTCCATGCTGTTTAATCGGAAAAACACGCATTTTGAAATTAATTTAACCTGTCACTAACATGAACGCAAACGATTTAACTTGCTAAAACGATCTGCCAGCCACGGGTTATGAGAAATCTCGCAGCCTGAACAACATATCAGGAATGGCGGGGTCGTCCCTGCGTTTGACCCCCATCACCAGCACGCCCTTTGACCCTTTCGAGGCCCCGGGACCCCTCCGTCGCTGCCGCTCCCCCATTCCCTCAATTTTGTAGCTGAAAAGGCGGAAAGAGTGACAGAACGGAAAGGAGGAGAGAAAGGCAGGACAGCCTCATACTCACATTCATAGTAATAAGAATGACTGACTGTGTCAGTAGATAGACTTTGTGAGTGACCACGGGTCCCAACTGGCCTTGGCAGGTTAACCAGGTCAACAACTGTATATATGTTTATGAACAGAAGTGCTCTGTTTTTTCCACCCCATGCTTTCACTGTCAGACAACATGTTAAAAATATGATTTTGGTGCTCAAGGCAGATTTTAATTTCAAATATGCTTACTATCTTTATTTTGTGTTCAAAACCCTTCCTTTCCCTTTAAACTCTGAATTAAGATTAATAATACTGTGAATAAATGTTATTCTGGACTGTAGAAAACTCCAGAATTTGTAATGCAAGAATAATGTAAATATGCAATCATTACTCTAGAAATGAAGTCTATCACACATGCCTCTGTGCTTTGTATTTATCTTCGGACTGAAAAAATTTAGTTTAACTACAAACCTATTGAATCAAAGCTGGATGGGTGAACCGTAAATGGATAGTTTAAGCTTTGATAATGCAGACTTCATGAACATTTAATCATTTCATTTTATTTTGCACATTGTGTTTGTTTAAGCATTGCAGATTGTCTTTTGCTCATTATAATAACATGTTGCCAAATTTCGACCACCTCTAAGCAAAGACTTCCAATCTAAAAGCTGTATATGAGAAGTACATTTAATGGGATAATTTTCTTTTGTTTGCCATTGTACACTGTGTTTGTGAAATGTTCATGATAGATTTTGCAACGTGATCCCATGAGAATACGTGTGTATTTTTACGTTAAATGTGGTTCTACCACACGTACATTTACTTACGTTTTCATGCACATAAAAACGTACAATTTAGACGTATTTATAGCAGTAAAACGTACAAATACTTACGTTTTAGCAGCTAAAAAAACGTAAATAATCGAACGTAAAGTGTGAATTTATATGAATTCCCATGTATTAATATTAAAATCGTGGCTTTAATGATTTAAATCTGTTGTATTTAATTGCCATATCAATAAATGTTTTTATTGAATTTATTGAAAGCAGTTTACTCATCTACTTAACAGGAAATAACATTTCTGTGCATGCTGCAAACCATAGATACACAAAAGCACAGCATAAAATTACAAATCACATCCATTTTATTTGTTTGCTGTACTCCATATCTTTAGAATCCAGATGTTTGCAAGGAACATATCCATATCAATCGATCTTCATCTTCATTCTCAGCAACAGCGTCCGTCACAGTCAAAGCCCGCGCTCGTTATGATTCGAATTTGAAAATAGCGCCAGTGCGCCACTGGAACGTTACGACATGGTTTACGGCACTAATATCGAACTCTCATTGGTTCTCACATAATTCATCACAGATTGCGACATGTCGTGTTTCAGTTGATAGACATTTGAAATCATCAGTACTGCTACTGCGCCAGTGCGCCTTCACGGAGAGAAGACAGATTCATAATTTCACGGATTAATAAATTAAATTCTGCTCTGTATCCTATAAAAACTATTACCTCCAGAGAGGACTGCGACTGGAACTCATTATCATTTGAACTACTTTTGGTACCACTTTTGATATTTTTTCGCAAAAAATAAATGATTAACATTATGTTTGTTTGTCTGTTATTTGTTTATTTATAACAGTAACGTTATGTAGTTTTAAGAAATGGTTATGGGTAGGTTTAGGGGTAGGTGTAAGATTAACGTTAGTGGCTCAAAATAACGTTTTAATGTTATATTTTTACTAAAATTGTGTTTTATTATGTTTTATTCTTTTAACATTCTGTGTGAAATGGGTAGGTTTAGGTTCGGGTGAGGTATAGGGATCTTACTTTTATCAAAAAAAAAAGTTATAAAAAGGGAAAATATACATAAATATTTAAAAAATATATTTATCCGATACGCATTGAAAAGCAGCTTCATGAGCAAATTTCTATGGATAACTGACTGGTCAGAAAACACGTTCTATCTGTACGTATTTGAGTTTGTTTTTACGTAAATTTCGATACGTATCAAACCTGTAATTACGTCCAGATAATACGTAAATGACACTGTAAATACGTAAAGGCACATACGTATTGGAGAGTTTTAATTTACGTCTAAATATGTACGTTTTGATTGTGAGATCAGGCTGGATTTTAAGATGATGCTCAAAAAAAAACTAAATATATATATGCAAAATGTGCAATATTCCCTCCTAATGCGCAAACATGCGCACATGTGTATTAAATGTAATTTAAAGGTTGAAAGAATGTAAGATGTTGATTTTAAGAGTATTTCCTGTTTGTCTTGTCAATGTTAGTGTCCTGCTGTGGTTTTTATTTTGAATGTTTTTCAAAGAATAATTGTTTTTGTTTTCAAAAACATTACACAACTGTTTCATTTGTATATGATATATACGTAAGAGTCACTGTGTTTCTTTTAGGATAAATAGAAATAGACAAAAATATATATGTATTCAGGTCAATGTAATCGAGTGCTTCCAGAACCATTAACAAAAAAGGTGATACTAAGTAAAGAAGGCATTTCTGAGAAAATACTTTCCTGAATTAGCAAAAAAAAAAAAAAAAACATGAAAGAAAGAAAATAATGTTGCAATAATTGCAAAGTTGTAGTTTATAGGGAACTGTATGTTGTGTAGTTCTTAATCGTTAAATGTGATTTAGTTTCCCAATGGAGAACAATCCACTGCTAAGACAGTAAATATATCAGTAATGAGTCATTTTGTTTTAAACATGGCTCCTATATCATGCAAACCTGGATTCAACTATGTTCCTGGTGTTGTGCAGCATGCAATCCTCCAAAAAGTTATTCTACTTTACAATTCAGGATTGGTACAGTTTCTACGATAAAGAAAGTTTGGCAAGTTGGAATGACCCAGTTAAGAAAAAAACAATTAAATTAGATTTTTTAAAGTATATAAAGTTAATAAAATATACACTGCCATTTAAAAGTTTTTTTTAAAGAAATTAATACTTTTGTTAAGCAAGGATGCATTAAATTGATCAAAAGTAACAGTAAAGACATTTATAATGTTACCACATTTTTCTATTTCAAATAAATACTGTATTTTTGAACTTTCTATTCATCAAAGAATCCTTTTAAAAAATCTATCACGGTTTCAAAAAACAAGTATTTTCAACATTGCTAATAATGATAAAAAAATATGTATATATCTTGAGCCCCTAAGCAGAATGATTTCTGAAGGATCATGTGACACTGAAGACTGGAGTAATGATGCTGAAAATTCAGCTGCGCATCACGGGAATAAATTATATCTTAAAATATATTACAAAAGATAATAGCTATTTTAAATTGCAAAAATATTTACTATTTTTAATGTATTTTTGATCAAATAAATGCAGCCTTAAGTGAGCATAAGAGACCTTGAAAACATTAAAAAATCTTACCCCAAACTTTTGAATGGTAGTGTTTATATCAGTAGTACAGTAAATCTTGATATTTAAAGTTTAAATATTCAGAACTGATAATTATGTAAAAAAAAAAAAAAGAGAGAAAAAAATTTGGTGCCAGAAAATCGATGCAAATTCCACACAAACTACATAAAATATATTTTAATATACTACAATATTCACATTACTGTACTGTACATGCATCTGCTGTGGGATCGAGTCCAGCACGACACCGGCATCAATCCCTATTCAAATTATTGTATTTTAACAAATGTGTAGCCAGAACACCACTGAGTCGATGTTAGAGTTAAAATTGTGCTGTTCTTATATTCAGATGTTTAAAATGTTTTTAAAAAAGATTTTTAAAAACCGATTTTCTTTTTTTCTTGTGTATTTCACCTAGCTGTGCCCTATACAACACTGTCAGTTCACTGAAACACATCGAACATCTTTATATTAAAAAGGCAAGAGCCCTCTATGAGGATAATTTAGGCTACAGTGTTGTTGTAGAGACTCGTACACCGCTAGCTAGATTTAACTAGCTTCACCTGTTAATGCAAAGCTTCTAGGCGACATGATCTGTACAAATCTGTAATGAATGCCGATTAAACTCATCTCTGCCTTTCTCTTTGTGTATGCTGGTATGTGTTACAGTATGTTGACATTAACTGTATGTAAATGAGCGTTTGTTTATGATGTATGTGTGCGGGTGTGCATTTTTAATTTGTGTTTGCTCATTAACAACTGTAAACTGTAATTAAAATGCACTCGTTCTTATAACATCACAATGCTGTATATGTGTAACAGCATAATGCATTATGTAAAGACTAATTTTTGATGGATTTATAGCTTCTTACTAAAATGTACAAAAACATAGAAATTGTTAATGGTTCAGCTGTTTGATTTACTCATATACTGACCCCAACTGACAATAAACGATTACGCATATTTTTTATAGTTGAATGAGTTATGTGTTAACTGAATTCTTACAGTACATGCTTAACTTTTACCAGCCATGCACAGGTAAACCTTCCCCAGCTTTCTACTGTTCTCAGTTTTAATCAATAAGTTTCCTTTATCAATAATAATGTGGTAGCTTATTATATTTTTAATTGATTGAGAATGTATCTGGGGTGGACTATTCCATTCCTGCTAGATCTAGAAAGTTAACTGGCCATATTTGGCATTAATATGCAAGTGTGATCTCCAGTGTCCTCGGATTTCAGGTTATGCACCGTGTTAGCATTAACTGTAATCAGCACCTGTGTGTTTTCTCTGGGACTGGACTTTTTCACCCCTGAGAAGATACATTGCACAGCCGGTGTTCAGTGCATGCAACTTCATCTTGAGATCTGTGTGTGTAGAAGACTTTTAACTGTGTTCGTCTCAGATTCTTTCTTTCTCTTTTTTTTCTTTTTTTTTCAGTAGCTTTGTATTTGTCTAATTTTCGTAAAAGCATTTCTACATCTTAAAGGAATAGTTCACCCAAAAATTTGTTTATACTTGCCCTCAGGCCATTCAGAATGTGGATGTAGTTTGTTTCTTAATAGGAACAAATTTGGAGAAATGTAGCATTACATCACTTGCTCACCAATGGATCCTCTGCAGTGAATGGGTGCCGTCTGAATGAGAGTCCAAACAGCTGATAAAAACATCACAATAATCCACAAGCAAAAAAGTTTGTCCCCTGTTTTCCTCTGAAATCGAAATCCACCCACATTTGTTTAGGACTGTTTTGGCTTTTAAACATTGCTTGATCTGTGCATATTTCTCACCTGATTCAGATGAGATTACTTTTTCACTGGAATGAGCAATATTATGTATAGAGGACTCATATTTTAGTTGGAAGCAACTGTCTAAAGTTAAAATATCTTGTTGGATTTGTTTCTTATAAAGCTGTTTGGACTGTCATTCTGACGGCACCCATTCACTGCTGAGGATCCATGAACAAGTTATGATGAATAAACAAACTTATCTACATCTTAGATGGCCTGAGGGTCGGTAAATTTTCAGTAAATTTTTAGGAGCACTATCCCTTTAAAATGTTTCTGTGATTTTTCTTTTAAACACATTGCTTAATTAATGTTAATTTCTAACAAAACCGTTATCTCTGTTTTTGTCCACAGTGTTAAGTTTCTAGCATTTGGCAATTCTATTAAGGAGACACGGTTAGTCGCTCAATCCTGAAAATTTTGCCGATGGGGCTGTACCATCCACATGGGACATGTGAGGAATGTCGGAGTGGCAAGAGGGTGTGACTGGAAACAAAACAAAAAACTAAGGAAACTGGAATTTTCTGAGGCCGGATCTTCACATGGTAACCAAAGCAACCTCATCAAAATTCCGGACCACTCCTCTTTCTACAGACTGACTGCAACAAAACTGAACATTGCACTGCCACCTGAAAGAGAAAAAAGACTCTTGAAGGAACGAACGATAAACATTCCAACGTTTTAAGATCAAAACACCAGGCGCTTCGACTGCCGCACTCACCTGGGCCCTGAGTTTCTGTATATTAATCTATATGTAAGAATGAAGGACCAACTTAGAATAATTATGTAGCATTTCTGCTAAGACCCTGTAGCATTTCTTGGCTAGGAGAACTCTCCGACAGACTTTACAGTTTGCACAGTATGACTAAAAATGGCTTAGTCATGCACAATTTTTCTTATTTTCTTCCCTCTCTCTGCATATTAGCAGCAAAATATGTTGTTTGTGCATTGCCGTGTGGTAGTTCCCACTCCCTGTCTTGAGTCTTATTAGAGTAGCTTTTCTTTGTGAATGAATCTAGAGCACTGAAAAGTGAAACGCAGCACTCTGCCTTTGGTAACAGATGCTATTCCTAAAAAGTCTTCCATTTATTTCCCCCCGAGCATTCGGGGGAGGCAACACTGAAAACAGTCCAGACAGACCAAAGCCCAACTGTGACCAAATAATGTCTGAAAGCTAAAATGGCACAAAATAACAAGACGTTCCCTGTCAGATCTGAACTTTTCATCCCTTTAAATATGAACGGATTGGCTGTTCTGCCAGAAGTGCTGTTTGTAATTCCCCAAAATATCCTTATATTGAGGACTTTCCCCAGGAATGGTCTCTCTTGTTCCTGATTATAGAGGTTTATTTTATTTATTTAGTAGAGCTGATGCTGCCATTGATTATATATAAATGCACATGCGAGTGCGAGTGCTTGGACCAATAACAAGCGGAAGTTTGTTTTCTTAATAAAGGTCAGGGAAATGCAGTGACATTCTTAAATCTCCCTTTCTAAAAATCATCTATATCTAAAACTGCCTTTTCAGATTTTCCCCTCCGTCCCTGTCTTGTATTCTCTCCTATTGGCTTGACAGCATGGTTCCTTCTTAACTAATCAGAGGGAACGCAGGATGTCACGCCAAATGAATCAAGAAGAATAAATGTACAAAAAAAAGAACAAATTTATATTTTGATAAGTAGTTGCAAAAACATCTCCAAACACCACCCTACGAACAGCCGCTGACTTATTCAAAAAAGAGAAAAAAAGGAGGAAAGAAAATATATTATCACTCTCTTTAGGAGGGAGAAACAAAAAACAGAAGAGATTGTTTCCTCATAGACTGAACTGTGAGAAAATGGATGTCAAACTATGTGAAAAAATATATAATACTTGGAGAAAAAAAAATGCATTTTTGTAACTTTGTTTACCAGCATGAGAACTTTGCATGACTGTATTTTCTGCTAGCCCTTAGTTGAAGTTGGGAGGGCTAAAATAATATTTAAAAAAGATATTAATACAGATGTTAATACAAATAAATAAATAAAAAAAACATGATATGCAACGGATATTTAAGAAAAATATATTTAAAAGAGCTATATTTTATTTTGAAATGGGAAAAAAGTGAGTAAACTCTGACTGCGAGTTACACACTGAACTGTTTTATTAGTTTAAGATGTAAAAAAAAAATCTCAATGCCACCAAAAGCTTTTCTGCTGCATACTGCCTCATGTTACATTCTCGTTCGCTTTCATTTCTTCCATCGAAACGCCGCCTGGACTGTAACTCTGGACTGTTTGCCGAAGGAGTGGTCTATCCGGTCTTTTATTGTAGACCTGAAGTGTTCAGCTAATGCTTGTTTGTGTTCCACAATAGTTCCCTCTGTAGCCATAATAACAACTGTGCTGATGCTAGAATCCTCTGTAAGCGGGATATGACGTCTTTTCCCAACATGCATCGGGGCTGATAGTGTTTCATTCTCACTTTGAGATCACCTGCTCTCATTGGCAATATGAATGATAATCCAGAGATCTGCTCAATGGAGATTGTAGCAAGGCAAAGTGGAGACTCGTATCAGTCTCAGTGTCTTCCTTATGAACGGATGCAGTGTGGAAAACTGTGTTTTTGTAGAGGCCTTGGTCTCTAATCTCAGGTGAAAAATGTGAATGCTCAGTTCCACACCAGACCTCTGCCTGCCCGAACATACTGTTATTTTTCACTTTCAAAAAGGCATTTTTCTGTCATTTGTTTAAGTATTTCCTGTTAAAACAGGAAGTTAGGACACTAAGAACACAGGGCTTGTCCCTTGCCAACAGTCTTTAGCCCTTAGCTTAAGACTAAATCTCTCATTCTGTAACATATAGGCTATATAATTAAAATTGCTAAGTGTAATCATACTAATTTGGTGTCCGAAAATGTGCAGTTTTACACAATTTGATTATCATAGAAGTTGTTTTAGTATCTCAGTATCTCAGTTAAACCTTTAGCAGTTAGCTTCAGGCTAATGCAAATCATCACAGTTTAATAAAATTTGTATCTGTTATTCTATAATACTGAATACAGAATTGAAATTATTAACTCCAATCAATTTGGTGTCCTAAAATCTTGAGGTTTACACAATTTGTTTATCATAGAACTCTGAAGCTAAACCTTTAGCAATTAGCATTAGGCTAATGTAAAACATTACAGGCAATTATACAACGTTTATCATAAAATTATTTTTCGGTTCTCAGGACACCAGGCTAAAGCTAAACCTTTAGCATTTAGCTTTATGTTAATATAAAAATTACAGATGTTAATGGCTAGTTAAATGGCTAAAGAAATAAAATCACTAATTTATGCTAATCTGGTGATAAAAAGGTTCAGTTTTACTCAATATGTCTATAATATAAGTTTGTTTTTTGCTTATTAGTACACCAGTTTAAAGCCAACCCTTAGCATCACGTTGTGATTATCTGTTGTTTTACACAGCATATTTATCATAAAAGCTTTTTTAGTTCTCAAGACACCAGACTAAAGATAAACCTTTAGCTATAAGCCTCACTCAAGTAGCATCTTTAGCACTGCAGCTAATCTCTTAGCATTGAACACAAGGGCATTTATAAACTTGTTCATATCATTCAAGATTGTGAGTGAGAGTCCTATGCCAGATGCTTTAGCTATATGCTACATGACAGGTGAATTTAATTTAATCAGATTCAGGTTTTTTTTTTTTTTTTGTGACAGGGCAGATAATACCACCATATGCTGGTTAGGTATGTTTTGAAGAATTAAGATGGTCTTTAGCTGGTTTGAGCTGGTTTAAGCTGTTCATGTGCTGGTCCTAAGCAATTAGCTCTTACTCAGGACCAGCTAAGGACCATCTTAAACCATCAGCCATGCTTCGAAACATACCTAACCAACATATGCTGGTTTAAGATGGTCCTTAGCTGGTTTAAGCTGGTCATGTGCTGGTCCTAAGCAACTAGCTCTTGCTCAGGACCAGCTTAGGACCATCTTATACCAGCAGCCATGCTTCAAAACATACCTACATATGCTGGTTTTTTCAACAGGGATAGAAGATAAAATATAGATGCTTGCAGCCAGTTACCCTTGTTAAAAGTAGACTGCCTTGTCACAGATATTGTAGATGAAAAGCATCTGCTAATTAGCAAGTCGACAGAAATTACGGAAAGGACAGAATGAAGTGAGGTGGAGAGATGGCAACGGTTCGAACAGGCAGTGGTCCGGTGTCTGGTGTGAGGGACGGTTTGTGATAATTCGGGTGTGCTGATATCATCAGCTTGTGATATATGTTGGAAGCGGATATGCGACCTTTAGGAGAAAGACAATATGACACAGCTTATATTTTAGAAAACTTGGCAATTGAAAACGAGATGTCTCGACCAATGCTGGGTCACTGAGTCCGTTCCCAGCCCAGAATGAAACCTTTTAGCCCAAATAAGTCTTTGTTTTTTGTTTGTTTTTTCAAAGTTGTGCATATTTATAGTTTTATAAATGCTTTTGTTTATAATTATCAAATTATTTAATAATTTATATTTTATACAGAGTTTTTTTTTTTAATGTTCTGAATTCATCACTTTGTTCCATTTTGAAGATAGTCATATTTTTATGACCATTTTGTTGTTAGCTTTGAATATGAAAAAGAGCCCGTGTTTGGTTTTATTTTAGAAGGTATTAATGACACTCTGGTCGGAGGGTCACAAAGTAACATTGAATAAATATTTTAGAGCATGCTTCAAGCTGTAACACAACAACGCATATCCAAACAAGCAAACGCCAGTCTGATTTTGTGTTATTTTCAAATATTGGTTTTGTTTTCTGGACAAGTTGAGCTTGTCTCTCCATCTTTCACACACATTGATGCACACTGCCCTCTTAAGATGATTTAGAATGGTAGATCTGTCTGCGTCTAATTCTTCTTGTTCGATTTACTGTGCCTGCTCTTGTATACAATGTCAGTTCGATCACCTGTTTCTTGTGTATTAAGTTTTATTTGATGTACTTGAATTACAGATATGCAATCACCACCTCTCTGACCACTGCCAATCATCCCGATCAATCAACATGATGAATAATCAATATGATTAAAGTGATTAACAACCTTGATGTGTTTTTCTTCTTGAGACTTATTTTTTTGTTAATGCACATTGCACTTGCATTCATTCTGGAAGATATTTTCCTTATTTTATTTTTATTTTTTTGGGGGTAATATGAAACGTCAGTAAGAAAAAGTTTGGGGTCATTAAAAGTTATTTTATTTTTTATTTTTGTTTTATTATTCAGAAAGGTTATTAAAGTGATCAACGTGACAGTAAAGGCATTTTTATGTCAAATAAATGCTGCTAGTTTGCTCATTTTATTTATCACAGAATCCCGTTTCACAAAAATTACGAATCTAATCATCTAATCTAATTCTAATCATCATATTAGAATGATATCTGAAGATCATGTGACACTGAAGACTGGAGTTATGATGCTGAAAATACAGCTGTGCATCACAGAAATAAATTGTTTTAAAATGTATTCATATAGAAAACAGTTCTATTAAATTATATTACAGTTTTTACTGTATTTTTGACCAAATAAATGCAGTCTTGGTGAGCAGAGATGTTTTCCCAAATTTCAGCACTGCAAAACTTATCAAATCTGTCTTGTGATATTCTGATGTACTGTGAAACAAAAACAATGCACTTAAATCTGGTCAGATGTTTTATTTTATCAAATGAACAGAATTAATCAGAAAATGCTGTATGAAACTCTCCATCTGAGCAAAGAAAACAGAAATACAAAGAAAACCAGACGTGAAAAGCATTAGTTACATGAAGCCTGATAAACCAGAAACACAAGAGCACTCAAGTTTATTACTGATCGGGAGAAATAATGGCAAAACACAAACAGAATAAATATGCATAAACCATCTGGCATTGTGCCTGGAGTTAACAATAAGCAGAAGAAACTGAATCACTGTAACGTTTTCTTTTCTGCACAATTTAGTCCCAGACTTTTTTTTTCCCCAAAAACCATCACCTTCTGTTTAAATTTGTTAAAAGCAATTAACAGAGTGCCATTTATAGATTTATTGTGTTTGCTGAGAAATATTAGATCCGTTTAGTGTCACATTTTGGTGTTTGTTTCGGTAACACTGAAAACCCTTTGACACATATGCATCCATGTCCCATGGGGGTGTCAGTACTCCAGACCCCTCATGGAGGCGACGGCGGAGGCCTGTCTGCGTGGGAGGGGTTTTGCCGTCTGCCGGTATTCGTCCGGTTTGGCACGAAGAAGGGTGACGATATTCTGGAGGGTTCTAGAGGTCTGCAACCCCAGCGCATCCATGACGTTACTCAGGTAATCTGGAATGACAACGATAAAACACATACATAAGTGCTTTTAAAAAACAAGTATTTTATTATTTTAAAGAATTAAACCAGTTCTAAGGATTTAACAAAAAGCCTGTTTTTCCATAGGCTTATTTGTAGAAATTACATTGAAAAAAGGGTTAGTCTTAAATAATCCTATATATAAATATAAATATAAATATATATATATATATATATATAAATATATATATATATATATATAAATATATAAATATATATACACACACATACACATACACATACACGCTGATAAATTATACATAATTATTAAAATAATAATAATGAAGTATGAACAAATATGAAGAAATGTTGCTGACAAAAGTTAATTTTATTTTTGTTAAGTATGGATTTTATTTTTGTTGTATTGTTTGAGTTAATAATAAACAATATAATTTGTTTTATAATAAAATACAACAAATTATACAAAATTGTGTTGGTTATTATTAACTCAAACAATTAAAAAAAACTAATTCCATACTTAACATTACCTAAAATAAAATTAACTTTCATCAGCAACATTTCTTCATATTAGTTTAGTATAAGCTGAAGTACTAAAATAACTACAACACAGTATAAGATTTTTAAAAAGTATATATAAATTTAAATTTAACTAAATTTAAACGAAAACACAAAATATAAAACTTATTTTTAAATTATGAACAAAAACTATAATAGTACTAATGATACTAAAATTAGACAAACACATACACAGATTTAAAATAATACAGAGAGAGAAATTTATATATTTGTGTGCCTATATATGTGTGTGTGTGTGTGTGTGTGTGTGAGACTGTCTGAGTAAATTAATGTTAAATATGTATGAATATATAGTGTGTGTGTGTGTGTGTGTGTGTGTATTAAATGTGTTTCACACAGGAGGACAACTTAAAATTAACAAGTAAAGGCAAAAAAAAAAAAAAAAAAATCATAGCTCAAAAAACATACCTATATTAATTTTTACCGAAAATATTAATGTTATATAATAATAATAAAAACAAAGCACCTAGAGCTTTGTAGTTTTATTGTGAGTATTTATGATAATGGTGCTATGATGTAATGATCACCTATGTCAGTCGCCAGCTGTTTGGCTGCATGCGGGCTGAGCTCAGGAAGCTGCAGGATGAAGTCACAATAGGTCTGCATGGTGGCCCTGGCGATAGAACCCAGCCAATAATCTGCTGTGTTCTCCAGCTCAGGGACGTCATCTCCTACAGAGAGAGCAGACATCAGACGTGTGTGTGTGTGAAGCAGCGTTCTCTCACATAACCCTGGCTCGTGTGCTTGGGATCACCTTGTTCTGGAGGGTACGGCAGTTTGCCAGTGTGTAGCGCAAGTTCCAGCGCTGGATCCTCCTGAGTCACAAATGGCTCCAAATGAAGAGGCAAAGACATGATATACTGACCGATCTATGGACAAAACACAGAAAATGAGTGCACTACTATATGACCAGAATGTATAAAGATCAGGGTTAACATGGGGCTTGTGTTTGTCCTCGTCTTTTTAAGTGTCTTGTGATCATTTGTTATCATGTTTGACATCATCAGGACGTGGACTAAGACTCAGATGATGTGTTTATATTAGATTATCTTACATTAGTGATGTATTCCTGCGGTGACAAACTGAAGGCTGGTAGATCATCAGTTAGCGTTTCACTTAGATTAGCAGAGCCGCGGCCCTTCACAAGTCAAAAACACAATGAATCAAATATGAAACACTATTTTTGACAGTTCATAGTGACCTAAAAAAGCTGTTCAAACCTCTGGTTTGTTGAGAAGGAAAAGCTGCTGCTTGATTTGCATGAAGACTGAGTCAAACGCCAGCTGATTGGCCTGCTGGTTCAGACGCGTCAGAGCGCCGCGAGTCTCGGCCAATAAGCTTGAGTTTCCAGTTCCTTTCTCCTGCACAAAACTTCAGCTTTACACTTCTAGAACATGACAGCAGCACATACAAAGCACACATATATGAACTGAAACCTTGAGGGAGTGCAGCGTCTCCAGGAGAGTATTATACTCGGCCGTGTTAGTCTGCTGAAGATAGTTGTATTCCTGCCAAGGGTTCTTTTGGCTCCGCCTCTCAGCCCCGCCCTCTTGTAAGCCAGTCAGACTTCTGGGGTTAAACCCCTCCCACAGGAAACGCCCCGCCCTCCCCAAGATCCTGCCAATCACAATGCAGACCATGATATATGGGAGGAAAAAATTAATAATTACATTTAATTTGTATAACTATTTACTTACACACACACACACTCATTTAGACAATTGTTATTTTGTTATTATTCACATACTATTATTATAATTTTTTGTCAAATTTTTAAATTAGTTTTTTATACACACACATATATATATATATTAAAACTAATTCAAGATTGACAAAAAAACTATTATATATATATATAGTTGTTTTTTTTGTACTTCAACTACTTCAATCCAAAGATGGTTTATTTTAGTTAATTACATGTTTTAGTTGATGATAATAACCCTGATACACATACATACACATATATACATGCGTGTGTGTGTAATATTATATTAATACATTCAATGAATAATATAATTCATATATATATATATATATATATATATATATATATATATATACACACATATATACACACACACATATATATACACATTATATATATATATATATATATATATATATATATATACATACATACATATACATACATATATATATACATACACACACACACGCACAAACACACATAAAATAATTTTAATTATAATATAAATTCATATTTTCATACAATTATATTTATATTTTCATATAAATATAATTTTATATTATATTATTTTTGGACATAGTATAACCGCCATATTAAAGGTACATTTAATAATTTAAGTAAAGACAATTTAATAAATAAAGCAGATTTGTACTCTGACACATCTTACTTATTTGAAAGCTGCTGTTCAAATGCTCCACACTGTCTGAGAAGCTCTCCACAAGTTGCAATGATTCTAGAAGAAAGAACAAACAGATGATTTATATACTTTTATTTAACTGTACATACTTCCTTTAACAAAAAACTTCACAACAACAAAACAAGCACACACCCACCTGATAGAGTTCTGGAAAGCCGTCCAATCCTCAGTGAACACCTCAGATGTGGGCGTGTCCTCTAGCTTATACTTCTTCCTGATTGATTGAAGCGTGACAGAAAAGTCTGACACGTACCTGAGAGAGAGAACAAGAGAGAATCCGCTAGAGAGCGCAGCTGACCTGTGGGCTGCATTTGTCTGTGTGTGTGTGTGTGTGTGTGTGTGTGTGTGCGCGTAGTAAATGTGTGTATGATTCATACTTGCTGAAAAGCGCTCGCAGGGCTTTGATGAGCCCACACACGCAGAGTCCATCCGTGAACTTCACACAGCGATCAACAGCAGCAGCCGCCAAACCAAACACCTTCTGAACAGAGTGTGTGAGCTCTAACACACAGTCCAGAACCTCTCCGTGCTCCTAACACACAAACACACACACACACACAATAATGCTGTAGGGGGAAAACATATATTTATACAATAAAACTCTTTTGCATCTTTAATTACACACTCTTATCAGCATCTATTAAAGTAGTTAATTCAGTAACTGCACAGACAGATTCAGTGTGCAATAGGTTCAATTGATTCAGTCTGAGAATGATTCACTAAAAAGAATCGCTCATCAGAGTCACTTGTTTGCAAATCAGACAACATGCAACATTTAGTTTAGACCAAAAAATAATTTCACAAACTAAAAACAAGATGTATTTGGAGAACGAAGGTTTATATTTGGGGAAGTCGTGGCCTAATGGTTAGAGAGTCGGACTCCCAATCAAAGGGTTGTGAGTTCGAGTCTCGGGCCGGCAGGAATTGTGGGTGGGGGGAGTGCATGTACAGTTCTCTCTCCACCTTCAATACCACGACTTATGTGCCCTTGAGCAAGGCACTGAACCCCCAACTGCTCCCTGGGCGCCGCAGCATAAATGGCTGCCCACTGCTCCGGGTGTGTGCTCACAGTGTGTGTGTGTGTTCACTGCTCTGTGTGTGTGCATTTCGGATGGGTTAAATGCAGAGCACAAATTCTGAGTATGGGTCACCATACTTGGCTGAATGTCACGTCACTTATGGGAAGTCGTGGCCTAATGGTTAGAGAGTCGGACTCCCAATCGAAAGGTTGTGAGTTCGAGTCCCGGGCCGGCAGGAATTGTGGGTGGGAGGAGTGCATGTAGAGTTCTCTCTCCACCTTCAATACCACGACTTAGGTGCCCTTGAGCAAGGCATCGAACCCCCAACTGCTCCCCGGGCGCCGCAGCATAAATGGCTGCCCACTGCTCCGGGTGTGTGCTCACAGTGTGTGTGTGTGTGTTCACTGCTCTGTGTGTGTGCATTTCGGATGGGTTAAATGCAGAGCACAAATTCTTGGCTGAATGTCACTTCACTCATTTAGTGTACTGGTGCAAGTTCAGAAATGAAAGCTAGTGTTTACTCACCAGAGGAACAGCACTGAGCTGGATCAGTAAGTTCGTCTCCTCTAGTTCTCCGTACTGCATCTGATAAGTCTTATAAGGTGAATAAACACATGATACCAGCTCTGCCACCTTCAAGAGGTTACACTCGCCTGAAACACACACATTAAGACAAGAATATGAGAAAAATCTCACATATTCACAAAAAGCACATACAAAAACTGACATGTTTTTCATGGTTTCAACTTTTTAATTATTTAATCATGTGTATTTATTTGTTATAAATTATGCTATATTGTATTACTTTATAAATACACAAGTTACTTATACATATTTTTAAGAAAAATTGAATAATTTTTTTTAATAAATGACCATCAATAAAAATTCACATAATGATTAAGCAAATTAATCAATTAAGCAAATTTCTCCCAAAAATCTCTTCAGTATGTGAAAAAAATAACTCAGATTACTGTAAATATGTACTTTTACAATTATTTTCTACAAATGAAATCTTATAACAAATGTTTGGCTTTTTTTTTTGCATTAGAGTAATGAGATGTTTTTTTGTTTTTTTTTGCATTGCAGTAAGCTACTGACAATAGAAGGAATGGGCTTAAAAATCCTAAAAGTAAAGTCATATTGCATATTTATAAATGTATATGTATTTATATTTGTGTATGCATATTAAATTAAAATTAAATTAAATTTATGCATTTAGCAGATGCTTTTATCCAAAGCGTCTTACAGATGTCCTATTTTAGTATTTGCATCAAATTACATTTACAAAAGTGATTTTGTATGCATAAAAAGCACATTAAATGCAAATAAGGGGTCTACTTTAATATTCCCAATAGCTTTTTTGAAAATAAAATGTGAAATTAAACCAAAAAAAAACTAATTCTGACCTGTGCTTAACAAAATATATGTTAATACTAAATATTTTAACACATTTTACATGATTAAAACGTATTGCTGAGAAACAGGTAAAACCTAGTGGCAAAGGTTGGTAAAGATTTGAATGGACAGTTAGTTTTTGGGTGTTGTACTGTCTTTTAATGCCATCTAATGATTCTTGTTATAAATATGCCTGAGAGGATTTTTTGGTGTATACACACACACACCGAGCTGCGGCTGCATTGCTGCCTCCAGGCTGCGACTGAAGTTCGCCGCCGTCTGATGAAGCTCCAACAGCAAGTCCAGACGACTGTCGCCTGAGCAATGCTTTAATGCCACAGCAATGCAATCTGGGATAGAAGGCACCATCGCCCCTAACGTCTGGATCATCAACACTGTGAGCACTTCACAGGGGTTTTTAAAGACCTGCACACACATGTACACACGTCTCAGTGTGTGTGTGAGACAGTAAAAGCATGAACACTATACTGCGGTGTGTCTGAGAGTGTGTGTACCTGACTGCTCCACTGGAGCTGTGTGTGCCACGTGGACAGAAGTGTGTCGTAAAACTCAGACAGCTGCTGCTTCAGAGGAGCGTCTGACTGACAGATGCTTTCCCACACGCTCAACAGTTGTGCCTAATCACACACAAGTTTATTCATTCATTTATTACATCGATTTTTATAATGCCATATCAGCAGTGAGGCTCTTTTAATAATGAGAACAAAGTGAGTAACAAAAGTCGGAAAACTGATTTAATTTTTTTTTTTTTTTTAAATAGAACAACATAGCACTTTATTTGACAATCCTGTTCTGGATGTACAAAATATGTACTTATAATTGTAATTACAATAACTGACACTAAAGAAACTTTCTTAAAAAAATCTAATAAAAGATTTAAATACATTCAAGTGATACTTTTTCTAAAACTTCACTTAAATATATTCCTAATATAAATATTTCTAACACCATAAAACAGTACTGTGCAGTACAGTAATATAGTTTAAATACAGGTAATTCCACGATGACTTTAAAGCAATATTTTTTTTTTTAAAGTCTCAAATTAAAATACTGTACCTTGTGGCATTTATAGTAGTAAGCCAGTAGCTGTGGCATTCTGTCCATTTCTGTAAAAACTCGTACAAAAAGCTTTGCTTGATCTGAAACACAACATATAAATATAACATTAACATCTTTACATGTTAAAGCATAATATTCTGTAGGATGTTTTCATATAAAAAAAAAAAAAAAAAAGTTTCTCATGCTCAACAAAGCTACATTTACTTGATCAAAAATGCAGAAACAACCATAACATTGTGAAATATTACTACAATTTAAAATAACTTTTCTATTTGAATATATTTTAAAATGTAATTTATTCCTGTGATACAAAGCTGTATTTTCAGCATCATTCCTCCAGTCTTCATTGTCACATGATCTTCAGAAATCATTCTAATATGATGATTTGCCACTCAAGAAACATTTCTGATTATTATTAATGTTGTAATTAAAGTTGTGCCGCTTATTATTTTTGGGAAAGCCATTAAACCTTTTTTTTCAGGATTATTTTATTTTTATTTATTTTTTTTTTTTAATGAATATAAAAACATTTATTTTAAATAAAAATCTTCTGTAACATTCTAGACTTAGACACTTTTTATCAATTTAATGCATACTTGCAGAATACAAGAATTCGATTCTTTCTAAAAAGAAACCACAAGTTTTGGAAAACTAGTGTGGATGAATGTGACGCAATTTATAATGCGGTTCCTTTACACATAAACCTGATGTTTAACAGCACCTGTAGCCAGCGAGTTGAAGGTGGAGACGATCTGTGTGCTGGTCAGCGCTTCCAGACGGTTCTTCAGAGCCTCCAGCTGAACACACTTCTCACTGTAGTCTGGTGTGTCCACCAGCATCGCCAAACTACCCTGCATGGCGGTCAGTTTACCGCTGATCACAGCCACGTCCTGCAGTTTTTAAAGCATCAAAATTCACAGAACAATGTTATTTTTTTAACTAAAGCAAGCGGCTGCTGCGTGCATGTTTTGGCAGAATGCAAAGAGCGCTGCATTTATAATCTCTAAAAGATATCTCAGTTCATCGCAATCTCATAAATCTCTGTTATAACACAATAAATATATGCATAATTAATATTTCATAATGTCTACTATTCATGTGTTGTAATGAGAGGAAACGTGAGCATGCAAAGTTCAGCACTGCACTATTTGCTCAACGCTGCAAACACATGTTATAGCCTAAATAGAAACTCTGCATACACTCGCGCCTGCTAATCGTTTTAGATTTTATATTAGTTCATGTTGCGTTTGTGCAATTGATGAATAACAATTTATTTGTTTTAGATATTTTATGTTTAGATATTTCTATTTTACTGGAGTCCCGTGAATCATTTTATTCTCCCGAATCCCACGCACACAAGTCTCTGCACTTGGCTATCAAGTCTTGTCCACTGCATTCTGTCAGTAATGTAACACGGCAGTAACATATAGAGACCTCGGCTTGTAACTATACTCTAATTACTACTTTGAAAATTATAACGTGTTAGATTACTCTGTTACTAAATAAAGTAATCAAATTACAGTAGTGCTGCAACGACGCGTCGATGTCATCGATTACGTCGACTACAAAAATACGTCGACATACGTGAAATGCGTCAACGCGTCACACTATTTACATCTCGCGTGATGGCATACTGGGAATGGAGAAAGTTGCACTCTATCACAAAAACAGAGACCACTGTTATCAAAAGTATGGGAATACTTCAAACAGAGGCCAAATAAAATGGTAATTTGTTCCCTTTGAAAAACCGATATGGTGTACCATGGCAGCACAACTGCGATGCACGAGCACCTCAGAGGAAAACATCTTGGCGCTCTCCGGTGTTACGGTTTAACTGGTTACCGTGTGATCTGGCGACCAACTTCCTGGTTCAGGTCTCTGCTGCAGATGTGATGGAACGACTGCAGCAGATTTGGCGATTCTAAAAGTACAAACTGATGTGATATTAAGTGTCTAATAAACGCAGACTTGCTCATTGCATGATTCTGATATTCTTGTAAAGATTATAAGTTATTAGTATGATCACCCATAGCGGCTGAAGTAAGGATAAAATAAAAAATAAAGTAAGTCTGTGTTGGCGCGGGTTTTGAAGACGCGTTAGGGGCCGTTCACATATTGCGCCTAAAAACGCGTGGAAAACGCTAGTCGCGCCGCTTTCTCCTTCCACCCCTGGGGTGTCTGCCGTTGCTAAGCAACCATGACGTGCTCTCTCCATGAAGACGCGGAAATTTCAGCAAAGGATAAATGGATTTGCAGCTTTAAAAATCGCTTGCAGTAGCTCTGCTACTAAATTTATTTCAAAATGGCAATCCATATACTGCTATGATCAGCAGTTCCTTCATCTTAGCTGAGCTTTCAACGTTGTTACGGGAAAGGATGAAACTGATTGGTTAGTTCTTGTCACATGACCCACGGTGCGCTTGCGGCATTCTGAAAAGTTCAGATGTTTTTCACTCGGTGCGGTGCTGACGCGCCTGTTTTCGCGACCGCGTCGCTAACATTATGAGTGCGCATACCGCGCGCCTACATTGGAAATAACGAACTTGAGCGTGCAAAAGACGCGATATGTGAACGGCCCCTTAAAAGACAGTGCACCGCGAGACAACAGTCACAGACCACCGAGCTACCCAGAATCAGCTCCAGATCTCTGGAAACCATGCTAAACCATAGCAGAACCCTGACTACATTTTATGGTTTGTGACGCTAAAGAACATTTCATGATGTCTCAGACAACTGTAAATTTGTGGCTACTGTGGTTTAATTATAAACGCTATCTTAAACTCATATTTACCATAGTAAAATAATTTTCTTTGCCTCTTTATTTTTGTAGACTGTAAAAACTTCAACCACATTGGTTGTAAATGAATAAAGGTTGAAATATTATATTAAAAGTTGTACTTATATTTTTTTGTAAAGTTATCAAAAGGATTTATTAGCTAATCAAAAAAAGAACATTAGATTAATTATTTATTGTAATAAAAATAATCGTTAGAGTAGTCGACTAATCGGAAAAAATAATCGTTAGATTAGTCGACAGAAAAAATAATCGTTAGTTGCAGCTCTAAATTACAGTAACTCGTTACTAAATAATGCATTACTGTCCAACACTGCTCGATACCTGTGTCTTAAAAGTCTCCTCGATATCGGCACTGAGAGTGCTCCATTTATCAGCTTCCTGTAGCGCTTCGGCTGCTAACTGCATGCGAGACTTCACCTGATCAATCTCCACCAACACCTGTCACACATCAACATAAAGGAAAAACACTATATCTCATATAAAGTGAACATTTGCATAAAGGAAAAATCAGCAAAGTGATTTGAATGTGTGTATTTACTGATACCTGCATAGACTGCACTGTGTCCTGCTCAAATTTCTTGATGTCCTCTTTAACCAGAATCATCTGATCCTTCAGGAAGGACGCCTCTTGTTTCAGAGCTTCGATATCCCTCAATACACGCGGCATATTCTGCAGGGCCTGACTGCTGCTCTCTGCACACACACACACAATATATCAGAGAGAGACCAAACAGAATATGCTTTAAGAATTTAATACTTTCATTCAGCAAGGATGCATATTAGAATGATTTCTGAAGACTGAAGTAATGATGCTGAAAATTCAGCTTTGCATCACAGGAATAAATTTTATTTTACAATATATTCAAATGGAAAACAGTTATTTTAAATTGTAAAAATATCTCACTATATTACTGTATTTTTGAGACAATACAACCAGCTTTGGCGAGCAGAGGAGACAAACATTCACCCACCACAGAATTATTGTGAATCCAGTGACATTCAGACATTAGAAAGAGATTTAACCTGTTGGTCCCACTTGCCATTACATGTTTGAAACAGTCTGAACCTAAAGTAATCTTGACAGACTATATATCATTGGAAAGCTTAAAGACTGTATTCTTGATATTTGGTGACTGATTTTTGAAAAATTTTACAGAGCAACTGTAATTTATTAATATGCAAGAAGAGTACTCAGAGTCAGAGAGTGCGTTCTGACTTTTACTTTGAAATAGTGATGCATAGATGAAATCATGAAAAATCTGTAAAAATCTTTATTCATTGTCATGGAGAGTGTTCAATAGATAACATACATTGTATTTTTTGAGAAAAATAGTTTTTTGAATATATAGAAAAAAAACAGATTATCCTTTTTGAATGTATTGTGAACTATAACACGAGTCCAGGGTTCTCGTAGCATTCACCATTTATGGAAATTAAGTCGCCCTGAAATGGTTAGTAATAGGGTTTGATGGTCATCTAGTGGAAAAGCTTGATACTACGCCCAAACAAAATCACACTGAAAGCTAATTTTTTGAGATATCAACCGCAAATTTGGAACATAACTTGTTCAGCATTTTGGTTTTGATTTTCTAGCAGTTTTAGAGTAAACCGTGTTTTGTAAAATAAATATTTTATATAAAATATAAATATTTAAATTATTATATTTTATATTTTCATAAACTTAAACTTCCATAATTGTTTTATATATAATCTTTATAAATCTGCCAAGTGTCTGCTTTAAAAAGAGACGAACAAAGTCTGTGGACCAAAGAATTAAAAATTTATAACAGGTTAAGCTGGAAATGTCATTTTCACATCTATGCTCAAAAAGTGGAACCGACAGTTAACAGGCTAATACTTTTATTCAGCAAAGAGGCATTAAATTTGTTTAAAAACCAGATTAACGATATTTGAACTTTCTTTTCGTCAAAGAATACTGAAAAAATGTTTACACAAAAATATGATGCAGCACAACTTGATAATTCAAATACATTTTTCTTGAGCAGCGAATCAGTATATTAGAATGATTTCTGAAGATCATGTGACACTGAAGACTGGAGGAATGATGCTGAAAAGAAATCTTTAAATAACAGGATTAATTTACAACCTACATTTTTATAATTTATGACTGAAAACATTTTGTAACATGATTTTGATGCACCATTTTCAAGGCAATGCAATATTTGATTTAAAAATGTTTTTTTTTAAAGGGATTCATTTTGAGATTTTAAGTTTTCAAATGATATATAATTTTGGATGATTTCTAAAGTGTGATAGAGAAAAAGGCAACTTTTTTTGGACAAAGGTCAGAACTCCTGTTATGATGTAGGTTTTTGGGATGCACTCTTGCCATTTTTGGTAAATTATCTATTAAGTAGTCTTAGACCTTTCCAACGATATATAGTTTGTCATAATTAGATTAGGATTTAATTGTAATATAGTGAAGTAAACGTAGGCGGCCCACCGAGGGGCACAGTGGCAGTTAACAGGTTAAGTCTGTGGACCAAAGCATTCAAAATGTATAACAGTTGGAAATGTCATTTTTACGTCTATGCTCAAAAAGTGTTAAATGCGTGCCTCACTCACCTTCTATGGAGTTATTGACCTCTTGAATGAACAGCTGCAGCTTCATGACTAGAGTAGAAGCGTGAGCGTCTGTTTTTCCAGGTGCATCTTTTTGAACCACTTTAAAAGCTCCATTCACCCAGTCCTTCACATCAAAATCATCTGCCAGGAACTTGGAGAAGTCCATTTTCAAGCCTTACGTAACCCTACAGAACCAGATTCAGTCTCAAAGAGTCCAAACCATCTGTAGAGAATAAAACGATGATATTTTGCTGATTACTCAAATGAGATATCTCCGGCATACCTTCACCAGTCTATTCCGTAATTCTTGCCCACACCAGCCTTAGACACGAACATGAAATAAACAGCCCATGAGAACGATATAATCATGACCACGAGATACAGTTCAAGCAGTGCGATCGCTTCCTCCAGCGTTAATTTAGTAGAATAAAATAGATAAACAGTTTGTTTTCAGCGTTTGCTTCCTGGTTGCGTTCGTCATAATATTTACCGGCGGTGAAAAAAACACGGCGAAGAAACATTCCGCTTTCGAAGCGTTTACCAGATAAAACGTGTTTTACAGAACCTATTAAAATGGGAAAGCTGTGTATAGACGTCACCTATGACTATTATTATTGTTAATGAACATAAACACGTGCATTACGGTGAAATGTTTCAAATAAATTTATATTTGAGTGACGTGGCGGTGTTGCATCTCATGTAGCTCGGGTGGGTGACGTAAAAAAACACAAACAATAAAGAAAAACATAAAATAATATGATACGTTAGAAATATAAAATGTAAATCCTGCTCAATATATATATATATATTAACGTGTCGTGCTCCACACTTTCAAACGCAAAAGTTCCTGTTTAATCTTAATAGGATACTATATAAATTGAAAACACATAACTGATTATATTTTATAGATAAATGTAATGATTTTGGTGCCTTATACTCATGCTATAGTAATTATTCACGAAGATTATTTTATCTATCTATTTATCAGCTCGTTGCTGCCTCCTGCTGACAAACTATTGAATTACACTCTCGTTTGAGGTCAAATGCTCCAATATCTTCCCTTCAAATGACATTGAAGAATATGTGTTCTCTTTACAAACATTTTCTTTATTTGGGGCTCCTCTGTGTTTACGTATATATCATATTCTCTATGCATGTTAGCCTAATCATTTTTTAAAATCTTTTATTGATATCCTTGTTTTGTTTATTTATGCAATTGAAATTATTTAACATTATTGTTGTGAAAAGCATGCTTTGCTTTCCTTTTAAATTTAGAAGTTCAGTTACTTTGCAGTGTTATTTTAGGCCCTATTGTGATCCATATTTTCAAAATGATCAAAGTATGCACTAGGTGAAATAAAATATAGGCTGTTTTTACCCTCTCAGCTTGTTTTTGATCATTTCAGCATGTTTTGAAACTTCCTGTCCTTATCTTCCCCAAGTTCCTGTAAGGCAACACTCCCAGAACCTCATCTGATAACCCAGAGATGTTAATAAACTTATCAAAAGAGTCAACTGTTTTCTGTTGAATAGATAATAAGTGTTGACGATATCGGATTGGGTAATTTTAACCCACAATTGCACATAAGAATATATGTTCAGTGGAACATATTGTATTATACATTCATGTTCATCCAAAAATTATGATTTAGTCACTCTTAGACCGTCCGAGATATAGATGAGTTTGTTGCATTTGTTTCATTTGCTCAGCAATGGATGCTCTACAGTGAATGGGTGCCGTCAGAATGAGAGTTCAAACAGCTGATAAAAAATCACAATAATCCACAAGTAATCCACACCACTCCAGTCCATCAGTTAACATCTTGTGAAGTAAAAAGCTGTGTCTGTAAGAAACAAATAGACATTTTTAACTTCAAACCGTCACTTCTGGGCAAAATATGAGTCCATAATCCATGATAACACTTCCTCCAGTGAAAAAGACCATCGCCTATTGTCCACTCACATCAAAATCCATCCACATATTTGTTTAGATCTGTTTTGGACGGTTTTTCTTGTAAACTGTGCTGTGCAGATTTCTCTCTTGATTCAGGCAAAACAACTTTTTCATTGGAGAAAGCAATATTATGGACAGAAGAGTCGTTATTTTGGCCAAAAGCAGTGGTTTGAAGTTAAAAACATCTTAATGATCCATTTGTTTCCAATAAACATGCAGCTTTTCATTTCTGAAGATGTTTATTGCTGGACTGTAGTGGTGTGGATTACTTGTGGATTATTGTGATGTTTTTATCAGCTGTTTGGACTCTCATTCTGACGGCACCCATTCAAATCCATTGGTGAGCAAGAGATGCAAAATTCTAAATTTCTTTAAATGTGTTCTGATGAAGAAACAAACTCATCTGAATCTAGGATGGACAAAACATATAATGGACGTCAATGGGTTTGGTTACCAACATTCTATAAAATATATTATTTCATGGTCCACTGAAGAAAGAAACTCATACTGGTTTAGAACACGAGTAAATAATAACCATGATCATTTTTGGCTTCTAGATACGTTTGACAAATGAAAATTTGACTTGTTGTTAATGTGTTGGAATATTGCAACGAATTACAAATATTCAATCACACATACACAAAATCTTACAAGAAATATATTCCATATTTAGTTTGTTTATTTTTGCACAAACACTTCAGACCCAATGTAAACCGTCTGAATCAAACCAGGTTTTGTTGTTATTTTCATGTCTCAGTTGCTGATTTTGTGATAAAAACCACAAACCAAAGCACATGGCTTGCTTGGCACATAATGCCTAAGCATCAAGTGATAGTAAGTTCACTATAGTGTTGGCACGCTGGCACAACGCTTGCTGAATACTGGCACCATCCGTCTGCCATGTGTTTACTTACTCTGCAAGACTCATTTGTGAAGACATCTGTTACTTTGTAGGGCATGCTTGAAAGTAGGACATCTGGGTAGCACTTATCATAAAGCAGCATTAGATGTTGTCATCCATAGATGTTATTTAGGACAACCAATCAGATTGAGCACCTCAGGGCCTCAGAAACACTGATCTGATATCATCATTGCAAAACTGTTGTTAATCGGAAAAGCACTTGACTCAGTATGGAAAAAAAACAGCTCTTAATAAAAGCTTGTTTTGCATGACCTTCTGCAAGAATGTCGGGTTAGAAGGCATAAAACAGACAAAACAAAGCTAGCCATCATTAAAGCTCCTTCAAAGCCACATGAATAAATATAGGCCTCGTCTGATTCTCTTCAACGTAGGCGTAGGGTTAAGAAGTGTGTAGTTTCACATTTAACCTCAACTTTAACTATCACATCAATGATAATAATGTAAACCATACACTTGTACTTGTGTCTAAAACTGAACTATTGACTCACAACAATTATTTTAAAAAAGCTCTGTTACCGCATGACTTGTTTTAGCATTAGGTTACATGCAAGTCAAATACATTAGTGCTTTTCACAATAGGTACGTGTTATATCAAAGCAGGTTTAAAATCATGATTTTAATGTAATGTATAATATTTTTAGGCCTATGTTTATGTCTTATTCTTTTATTTATGTCTATATATCATTCTTATTCTTATTAAAGATAATAGTGTTATTCTTATTAATCAATATAAAAAATGAAGCAGTTGAGATTTGCTACGTTTTGATTGACATGGATCACCCCTATACAAGCATATACTGTATGTTTGTGTATAAAATGTATATACTTAAATATCCAACTTTTAAAAGAAATAATAGTGTTACATTTTGTAATAAAATAAAATAAAAAACAGCCAGTTGCTAGGCTGTGTATCGCGCGCTTTACGCAACTGTGCAAAATGTGCATACAATTAGATATTATATGCACATGCATCCATACGATCCGTTACACACTTGCCAGATGTGCATAATTAAATAAAGTAAGTAAGTAAGCTGCTAAAACGTTAAAATGATCATAAATTAATTTTTTTAGGTTCTCAAAGCAGTTCAAAGCATCCAGCAGAAGTGTGATGATATCGAAACGTGGCAGAGAATTTGCTGATCTGAATGCCCAAGTGTGAAAAGATTGGAGATAATGAGAGAGATCAAATCTGATAACCGATCGGATGCCGGGTAGACTGTCTCATCAAAAGGCTGACAAAAAAACAGGCAGTGCAGAGACTGGGAGAGAGAGAAAGAGAGAAACAGAGAGAGAGGTGCACAACCGAAGCTTTCTTTCATGTGCGTGTGAAACCCGAAACAACAACAGTCAGCGACTGCAGGTAGATTTTCAATCACTTTTATTACATTTGAATAGCACGTCACATGCTTTTTTTCTGCCAGGTGTTTTGTAGTTTTCGTTAAGCAATAGTGACGTGCAATACTTTCCATATTAATTAAGTTTATAGCTGTAAAATAAAAGAAGCCCCACAATTCTCAGCAGAAGGTGAGAGTTTAGTAGCATGGAAATTAAGTTTATGTTCACAGACTCAGACAATGGGCTCAGTTTAATTGCACAGCTGCTATGTTCAATGCTTTGTTAAATGAATTATAATTGAAAATTGACAGTGAGGTAATTCTGTGTTTTAGCTGCAAAGGAAAAAAAAACTTTTTATTGCATTCATAGTCACTGTCTAAGCTTCAGAAAAACACAATCAACACACACATAAGATCTGTCACTTTTATTGATATTTATTTATTACAGGGTAAAGAGAACATGCATTGCTCTCCTTTCATCCTCACATTGGTTTGTTTTTCTGACATTTTGGTGAATTATATAACTTGGGGTAAGAATTTTCTACTCATTATTTTATTTAATTATAGGCTACATTATATATATATATATATATATATATATATATATATATATATATATATATATATATATATGTTTGTGTGTGTGTGTGTGTGTGTGTGTGTGTGTGTGTGTGTGTGTGTGTGTGTGTGTGTGTGTGTGTGTGAAATATGCACTATATATTCAATGCACTGTATACATATATACATGCATTCATATAATATAGGTTATGAATATATATATATATATATATATATATATATATATATATATATATATATATTCATAACCTATATTATATATATATATATATATGCACTGTGTTTACTGTGATTACATCTCGCCTATAAAAATGTATTCAGGTGATCAGTATAGTCTGGAGTGTCTCAGTAATTATTTATCCAATATAACCTGCTCCCTGAACATCTCGGCTGAGTCTCGGGGCAATAAATCGTCTTACTGGCTGCAGTTCAGCACATTTGAGTGAGAACACTGCACTGAATCGCAAATCACGAATAAAACTACAAAACAGTGCATGCTTGCTTGTTTGTAAAAGACTCTGTTTTTGTGCAGCGGACACTATGACTGCACACTAAAGATGGGAGAACAGTCATTACTGTGTGAGATGGATTTGTCCCCATATGTGGTTTTCAACGATGTAGAGAGCTACAGGATCACCCTTCATTCCGGTTACCATGGCAACAACTTCTCCATCGAACTAGATGCTGGCTTCATGCCGAGAAAACACAGTAAGAGCAAGTAGCTTCATGCATTTCAGAGGCAAGCGAGACCACAGCTGTGCTCACCGATATGTGTGTGTGTGTGTGTGTGTTATAGTTCGTCCAGTCCCTCCATCTGACCTGTCACTGCTCTGGGAGAAAGACGGGGCTCTTTTCCAGTGGCAGAGCGGCTATAACGCAGACAGTTCATCCATCCCCGACCTTCAGTACCAGCTCAGCATTTACAGTCAACACAAGGTGTGCGCAATTGCTTTAAAAGTTTTCATATTCTTCAAAACACCACCTTATTTTTGTTGTTCTAAATTTTCTTTCTTCTAAATTTTGGGTGGACTATTTCATCAAACGTTCCGGGTTTAATTACTTGCATGATTCACAAGTACATGTTATAATAAAGAATAAAACTTTTAGTAGACATTTATAGCCTTTAGGCATCAAAATGTAATAGTTTGCTCTTTTTCTGAAATGACTTTTTCGAAACCTTTATGAAACCAGTGTCAGGGAGTGACACTTAAAATAAAACCACGGTATAAATTATTATTTTAGCAATTGAAACATGGAAATAAATAATTTTTAATCAGCAAATTAAGTGTTTATTTAATTTGTCTTAAAAAATAAAATAATAACAATAATAATAATATTAAATAATATAAAAAAAAATTGAGGTTGCCTTTTCCATAAATCCAAAACACAAACTTTATTTTTATTTATTTTTTAAAGATTTTTTTATGGCATTTTTGCCTTTATTTTTAATTTGTGTGGGGAGAAAATCTCATCATTGTTAAAGCCATGGTTGCATGTTGATTTTAAAGAAACAGTTTAGCCAAGAATTTAAAAAAAAAGAAAAGAAAAGAAACACAAGTCAAGAATCTAACTTTTTTTCATTCCTGGCTAAACTGTTTCTTTAAAATCAACATGAAACCATGGCTTTGGCAATGATGAGATTTTCTGTTAATTTCTATTAACTCCCCTTTCCCACAACAAGTGTCTATTATACACCATAAGAGAAGTACTTTTAGGCAGTATATGAGTAGTACCCAGTATTATTGTCAAGCTACACGTTTTGCACCAGTTGAATTCATTTATCACTAATTCCTGAGGTTGCACTTTGTGTTTCAGCTGTATGAGGTAGAAGCTGTTGAACAGAAGGTGTATGTGGAAGAGTCTAGATTTGAACCTCACACAAATTACACAGTGCATGTGAGATCGCGGCCAGATCAAGTGTATTATAAAGGCGTGTGGAGTCTGTGGGCCCCTGCGTTACACTGGAGATCAGGGGACATTTATAGTGAGTCAGTTTATATAACACTCAAACAACTGCTAAGATGAAACTGTATTTCATGCTGTGATTAAGACTGATCTCATTTTGTGTGTTTAAGAAGAGACTCCAGGAGGATCTTTCCCTGTTGCATGGTATCTTCTGTTAGTGCCATTGCCTCTGATTCTTCTGTTCTGTATCCCATACTCCAGGTTAGAAACATCATCTGCAGCATCCTGAAGAGATGGGATTTCTTTTATCTGTTTTTATATAACTATATGATGTATGTTTGTTTTGTAGATGGAGGAAGAATGGTTATATACCTTCACCAGCCCCTTATTTCAGAGACTGGGATGTAGATGTTCAGGTAATTCCCCCCAAAATAAATAAAAAGTAATCATTCACTCTTACAATTCCTTGAAAGTGTGAATGCGGTTTAGGAATGAGTCACTGAATCATTCACTCCAGCAGTTTGTTTAAATATGCAGACTCATTCAAGAATGAAACAACTGAATCTGTTTTTAAATGACTCATTAATTACTCTTTATGACTCATTAATTACTCAAAACACTGAATCATATAATATAAATATTAGATGCAAAACTTCGAAGTACTAAAATGCCTAAAACTGAACAAAATAGTATAAATAATAAATAGTATTACTAAAATAACACTAATATTTTCATCACTGTCAGATGATGATATGAAGCCTTACGAATCAGATGAGATGAGAAGAATATCAAATATGGTTTTGTGGTGTCTTATCAGATATAAGATATCAAACATGGTCTGTCTTTGCAAACCCATTTTGGAATTTGAAGACCACAGAATTAATTTTAGAAAACAATTCAAGAATTTCACGTTTCTGAAATGTAAAGCCATTTTTTCGGCATCTACATTCAAGTCTTTGGGTATGATCTGTTGGCGTTTTTGATTATTTCGGCACAAGTAAATAAAAAGCTTGCATCTTTTAAAGTTAATAAATAATTACAGTGCACTGTTCGGCATGACTTTTGATGGTTAGTTGATTTCTAGAGTCAGGTTTAAGGCGATCTGAAGATCTGCATGGGTGGAAACAGCTGTTCTAATACATGACTGTTAATGGTGTGTGTATTTTCAGATCCGTTCAATGCGCTCAGGTAAGATGAGAGATGTAATGCAGGGGGAGGAGTCTCTCCAGATTGACATTCTGACAGAGAGCACAGACACGCCCCTTCAACCCACCACCGTAGACTACGAGGATATGGGAGAGATCGACGAGCATGAGTCTCCCAGCATGCCCCAGTCTCCTGTGGGTTCAGAGGTCGACTCAGGATGTTGGATTCGCGATTTTGCCACAACTGGGAGAGGAAGCATCACTTACAGTGAGGACTACTGCAAACTCTCCAATTCACACATTTGTGCAGTCTAACATATGCATGCATGCACACTACTGTTCAAAAGTAAGGGGTCAGTATGATTTTTATTTTTCAAAGAAACATAATTACAAATAAACTTGCTGAATCCTGAAAAAAAATGTATGTATAAAATATTAAGCACCACAATTTTTTTTTTCAACAATGATGATCTTTAAGCAGCAAATCATCTTATTAGAATGATTTCTGAAAGATCATGTGACACTGAAGACTGGAGAAAACATGCTGAAAATACAGATTGGATAACAGGAATAGATGACATTACAAAATATTTTCAAATAGAAAACAGTTATTTCAAATTGTAATAATCTCTCACAATATTTCGTTTTTTTTTATTTACTACATTTTTCATCACATAAATGCAGCCTTGGTGAGCATAACAGTTTAAAAAACATTTAAAAATCTTACTGACTCCCTTTTGAATGTTAGTTTATATGTGGCATAAGTTTGGAAGTGAGGCTAAATGTGAACAATAATGAATGTATTTTCATCTTCACGTATTGCATAATGTGCAAATATACAACATGTGCTTTTGCACTTTGCACAAAACATAAATATATCTGCTAATTGCTTTAATAAGCAAATCCTACTTGAATAGCCCAACCACAGTATACGCAAATAGCCACAAATCATGTAAAATAAGTCTTAATAAATTATTATTATTATATTAAAATAAGTCTAAAACATGAGATTTGAAAATGACTTTAAAACAAAGGGGCATAAAACAAAGTAAAAAAAAACTAACAGTACAATTTATTTGTGAAGTTAAAAAATTCTTACTATTTTTCATCTCCATTTTTTAAGTTACCATATTTTTTTATTTGAAGCTATTCTACAATGCTGCTGTTAGTTCACTGCTATAGCTTTTTGTAATCATGAATATGTTTATATTGTCATTAATGCTTTATAAATAAAAATGCAATATGCATGAAACATTTCTGGTATATCAACTCAGTCAACATTTAGCATCAAAAATTACTTTGGCTGTCAAGTCTCTGCTTTCAGTGAGCTGTGAGCATTAAGTTTCTGTGCAAAGATTAAACGCCCCTTCATCGAGTTGTTTTTAAACTCAAGAACACATCTGTATATAAGAAACACATCTGATCAGGACACACATGCACGCAGTCTGCAGACGCATTTTATAGAAAGAGCTTTATTAAACATACAGACACATTCAGTGTGAACACAGGACACATGTTCCCATCAAGCAAACAAGAAACCACGTACAGCATGTTTAAGAGAATTGGATTCTGCTTCTGCTGCTCACATTATTCTGGATGTTATTCGACGAATCCGCATTAGACAATAGATCTAAGACCACGTGGCTGGTCAAATACAAAACACGTCCAATAGAGAGGAAACTGGTCCTAGATCATCATTCTGGGGGGAAACTTCACCGTGAGGCACTGTCCCACATACGTAACGTAATAAACCAACCTAAACCAGAGCCTCGCAGGAAACACTCACTCATTCGCGAACATAATAAAATGACAAGTCTAAGCGCACACAGACAAACATGCCAAATTAATAAAAAAGCTAAAATCCCAACAGTCTGCTTTTGATCGAAGACTGAAGTCGTGAAAGTGATTTCTTACAAGCCGCTTTGAGACAAAACAAGACTTGTGGATACTGAATTGGTGAGCAAATGAAATTAAAAGGGAAGAGGAGGAGCGAGTAAGAGTGTGATGTTTTGTGGTGGAGGGGATGGGTTCGGGGTCGATGGCACAGACATCATGTTTTAAGTCCTTTTAGTCCCGGTTGGAAGATATCAAGAGTATTCACATATTGCCTCTTTCCATTCTTCCAGCCCTCCGTCTCGATTACGACGGGGAGAATTTTTTGGCCTGTGCACGAACTCTCTTCTCGTACTCCACTCTATTCTGACTGTAAACACAAACACACAGAAGCATCTCACTCTCGCTGTAATGTAACTAGTGAGCTGCCTACCTAGGGAACATTATTATAAGTGTGCTCCCAAAGTAAAAGGGGTTCCAAAGACTAGGCAAAATAATGCTTCTTTATACATCTTAAACAGCTCTACACTAATCATTTGTGTATAAGGCAATCTCAGAATGCAATCCAATGGTATCTGATTTAAGTATTCTTAGAAAACGGTTCTATTATATAAAAATATAGAAGTCTATTTCCTCCACGCTTTGGTAAATCTAAATAAAAGTCTACACATGTCCCTGAACCACAAAACCAGTCTTAATTGTCATTTTTATACATAATCTGAATAAATAAGCTTTCCATTGATGTATGGTTTGTTAGGATTAGACAATATTTGTCTGAGATACAATTATTTGAAAATCTGGAATCCGAGGGTGCAAAAAAAAAAATCTAAATATTGAGAAAATCACCTTTAAAGATGTCCAAATGAATTCTTAGCAATGCATATTACTAATATAAAAAATTTAGTTTTTATATATTTATGGTAGGAAATTTACAAAATATATTCATGGAACATGATCTTTACTTAATTCCTAATGATTTTTGGCATAAAAGAAAAATCTATAATTTTGACTCATACAATGTATTTTTGGCTGTTGCTACAAATAAACCCCAGAGACTTCAGTCTGCTTTTGTGCTCCAGGGACACAAATAAAATCTAAATTGTGACAAAGTCATAATTAAGAGATAGAACTATATCATAATTTTGTCTTTTTTTATCTCATGATCATTGCTTAGCATCCCATGTCCAAAAGTCAAAAATTGAAAGTCCTATTTATGAAGACAAAGATAGTTGAGTCAAAATTAGATAAAATGATAAAAGGGCAAAAAGTATGACATGATAATCCACAATTATGAGATAGACTCCAAACTCTAACATAACCAAAATAATGAAAGTCATAACTGAGATAAAATCTCAAAATTTAGATTTGATTATGGGATAAATATTCATAATTGAGATAAAACTAAAAATGATAGGAAAAGACTAAATGTTGTCACACTAATCCATAATTATGAGACAAAATGTCAAAAACATAAAACTGACAAAAAGTCAAAATTAAGATAAACAGCATAATTATTACACAAGGTAATAAAAAAAAAAACGGAAAAAAACTCTACATGACCTTTTATCATGTCTGACTTTTGACTTGGTCTCATAATTTTGACTTTAATCTCATGATAATTTTTTTTTCTACTAATTTCTACTTTTTATGTCATAATTGACAATTATAAATTATGAGAATAAAAATTGTCAAAAAGTAGAAATTACAAGAGGAAAAGTCATAATTCGGGGGAAGTCTGGGCCTAATGCAGGGGTTAAAATAAAAAAATTAAAAATAATAATCCTGAGCAGCCAGCGCAATCACTTGAAATTTGTTCTTCTAACAGTGGAAGCAACTAGCCTTCTATTTTAAGTCATAAAGATAATCGGAACTATAAAAGATTTGTCTTTATTTGTGTACATTCAACAAATAAAAAATTTGATGCCACTTTCTGCCGTCTGGTTTCTTTTCGCGCAGCACAAAAATGAAGAGAAACTGCATACTAAGCTACTTGTTGCACAGGTTTCGTTCATTTTTGTAATTTATTATTTAGGTAAAAATGTATTTCTCGTATAGACAAATTTATCCGTTATATATACAGTCGTGGCCAAAAGTTTTGAGAATGACATAAATATTGGAAATTGAAAAAGTTGCTGCGTAAGTTTTTATAATAGCAATTTGCATATACTCCAGAATGTTATGAAGAGTGATCAGATGAATTGCATAGTCCTTCTTTGCCATGAAAATGAACTTAATCCCAAAAAAACCTTTCCACTGCATTTCATTGCTGTCATTAAAGGAGCTGCTGAGATCATTTCAGTAATCGTCTTGTTAACTCAGGTGAGAATGTTGACGAGCACAAGGCTGGAGATCATTATGTCAGGCTGATTGTGTTAGAATGGCAGACTTGACATGTTAAAAGGAGGGTGATGCTTGAAATCATTGTTCTTCCATTGTTAACCATGGTGACCTGCAAAGAAACGCGTGCAGCCATCATTGCGTTGCATAAAAATGGCTTCACAGGCAAGGATATTGTGGCTACTAAGATTGCACCTAAATCAACAATTTATAGGATCATCAAGAACTTCAAGGAAAGAGGTTCAATTCTTGTAAAGAAGGTTTCAGGGCGTCCAAGAAAGTCCAGCAAGCGCCAGGATCGTCTCCTAAAGAGGATTCAGCTGCGGGATCGGAGTGCCACCAGTGCAGAGCTTGCTCAGGAATGGCAGCAGGCAGGTGTGAGCGCATCTGCACGCACAGTGAGGCCAAGACTTTTGGAAGATGGCCTGGTGTCAAGAAGGGCAGCAAAGAAGCCACTTCTCTCCAAAAAAAATATCAGGGACAGATTGATCTTCTGCAGAAAGTATAGTGAATGGACTGCTGAGGACTGGGGCAAAGTCATATTCTCCGATGAAGCCCCTTTCCGATTGTTTGGGGCATCTGGAAAAAGGCTTGTCCGGAGAAGAAAAGGTGAGCACTACCATCAGTCCTGTGTCATGCCAACAGTAAAGCATCCTGACACCATTCATGTGTGGGGTTGCTTCTCATCCAAGGAAGTGGGCTCACTCACAATTCTGCCCAAAAACACAGCCATGAATAAAGAATTGTACCAAAACACCCTCCAACAGCAACTTCTTCCAACAATCCAACAACAGTTTGGTGAAGAACAATGCATTTTCCAGCACGATGGAGCACCGTGCCATAAGGCAAAAGTGATAACTAAGAGGCTCGGGGACCAGAATGTTTAAATTTTGGGTCCATGGCCTGGAAACTCCCCAGATCTTAATCCCATTGAGAACCTGTGGTCAATCCTCAAGAGGCGGGTGGACAAACAAAAACCCACTAATTCTGACAAACTCCAAGAAGTGATTATGAAAGAATGGGTTGCTATCAGTCAGGATTTGGCCCAGAAGTTGATTGAGAGCATGCCCAGTCGAATTGCAGAGGTCCTGAAAAAGAAGGGCCAACACTGCAAATACTGACCCTTTGCATAAATGTAATTGTCGATAAAAGCCTTTGAAACTTATTAAGTGCTTGTAATTATATTTCAGTACATCACAGAAACAACTGAAACAAAGATCTTAAAGCAGCTTAGCAGCAAACCTTTTGAAAACTAATATTTATGTAAATCTCAAAACTTTTGGCCACGACTGTATATATACCACGTGAATCCTCATGTTCCGTTGTTTGCTGTTTTTTGCACATGTAAAATTTATTTCCCAGGAAACAAATGTTAGTATTTTTACCGGATCAGAGGCACTTAGCTATCCTTTCTAATTTAATTCAACATAATGTTTCATTTAACCTCAAGTAGTGGAAATGGGCTAACCTGCAATTTCTTGTGAGTGTTTCTCATACAACATTAAGAGCGCTATTTCTGTTGGTGCCCATGAGAAGCATCTCAAATTGACCACTTGTGAGGTTCTATTTTAAAATGCTGACGAAATCTTGGAACTGCACAATACTTAAAATAGCGTGTTCACTGCGCTTGAACTCTTAGCATGCGTTTATCGTACCAGTATATAGTGTACGCCTCCGCCTGAGCCGGATCCTGTATGTTCGGTTCATTTAGGAGCTCCTGAATCCCTAACAGGATCTGAAGGAAGTAAGCGTAAGGAAGTAAGAGCATTTTAGAACACAACACACTACAACCCGAATTCCGGAAAAGTTGGGACGTTTTTTAAATTTTAATAAAATGAAAACTAAAGGAATTTCAAATCACATGAGCCAATATTTTATTCACAATAGAACATAGATAACGTAGCAAATGTTTAAACTGAGAAATTTTACACTTTTATCCACTTAATTAGCTCATTTAAAATTTAATGCCTGCTACAGGTCTCAAAAAAGTTGGCACGGGGGCAACAAATGGCTAAAAAAGCAAGCAGTTTTGAAAAGATTCAGCTGGGAGAACATCTAGTTAATTGATATCAGGTCTGTAACATGATTAGCTATAAAAGCTTTGTCTTAGAGAAGCAGAGTCTCTCAGAAGTAAATATGGGCAGAGGCTCTCCAATCTGTGAAAGACTGCGTAAAAAAGTTGTGGAAAACTTTAAAAACAATGTTCCTCAACGTCAAATTGCAAAGGCTTTGCAAATCTCATCATCTACAGTGCATAACATCATCAAAAGATTCAGAGAAACTGGAGAAATCTCTGTGCGTAAGGGACAAGGCCGGAGACCTTTATTGGATGCCCGTGGTCTTCGGGCTCTCAGACGACACTGCATCACTCATCGGCATGATTGTGTCAATGACATTACTAAATGGGCCCAGGAATACTTTCAGAAACCACTGTCGGTAAACACAATCCGCCGTGCCATCAGCAGATGCCAACTAAAGCTCTATCATGCAAAAAGGAAGCCATATGTGAACATGGTCCAGAAGCGCCGTCGTGTCCTGTGGGCCAAGGCTCATTTAAAATGGACTATTTCAAAGTGGAATAGTGTTTTATGGTCAGACGAGTCCAAATTTGACATTCTTGTTGGAAATCACGGACGCCGTGTCCTCCGGGCTAAAGAGGAGGGAGACCTTCCAGCATGTTATCAGCGTTCAGTTCAAAAGCCAGCATCTCTGATGGTATGGGGTGCATAAGTGCATACGGTATGGGCAGCTTGCATGTTTTGGAAGGCTCTGTGAATGCTGAAAGGTATATAAAGGTTTTAGAGCAACATATGCTTCCCTCCAAACAACGTCTATTTCAGGGAAGGCCTTGTTTATTTCAGCAGGACAATGCAAAACCACATACTGCAGCTATAACAACAGCATGACTTCGTCGTAGAAGAGTCCGGGTGCTAATCTGGCCTGCCTGCAGTCCAGATCTTTCACCTATAGAGAACATTTGGCGCATCATTAAACGAAAAATACGTCAAAGACGACCACGAACTCTTCAGCAGCTGGAAATCTATATAAGGCAAGAATGGGACCAAATTCCAACAGCAAAACTCCAGCAACTCATAGCCTCAATGCCCAGACGTCTTCAAACTGTTTTGAAAAGAAAAGGAGATGCTACACCATGGTAAACATGCCCCGTCCCAACTATTTTGAGACCTGTAGCAGAAATCAAAATTGAAATGAGCTCATTTTGTGCATAAAATTGTAAACTTTCTCAGTTTAAACATTTGCTATGTTATCTATGTTCTATTGTGAATAAAATATTGGCTCATGTGATTTGAAAGTCTTTTAGTTTTCATTTTATTAAAATTTAAAAAACGTCCCAACTTTTCCAGAATTCGGGTTGTAGAATCTAATTGACTATAGAGTGAAATATAGTTTCAATGGACCTGTTTAATGGTAATGGCAGGTCTCCAGTCTTTATCCTCCTCTAGGATGGAAAGACACACCGTTCCTGATGGATAAACATTGGGATGGAACAGCGGAGGCTCAAATTTACCTACAGAAGAGATGCAAGAACTCGTGAACTGTGATTCAGAGAGCAAGCGCTGGATATCATTGTGCAAAGCTCACATTTTGGGGGTGATGAGGGGTAGTCATCTTTAAACAGCATCCTTAACTTAAACAGACCTCCTTCCCATGGAGTCTAGAGAGGGATGAGAGAGATCTCACATGATGCTTCAGCGGATTAATCAAATCAAAGCTTAAACAGACAATCTTACCCCCTTCTTTCCTGGAATAGCACATTCCCAGTTCATAAGATTCATGGTACCATCAGGGTTCTTCGTAGGCACAGCCACAAAGCCCTGGGGACATATTGTCGAGACAAAAGTGCTAACTGAGTACCAGAGGATAAAGTGCATAGGGTTCATAATAAAATTTATTTTGTAGTATATATCTAGAAGTGAGCAATTTTAAGTGTGCACAGGATTGAACTCACTGTTGTGTGGATTGCAAGTCTATTTATTAGAAGAATACAAGGGTTACTCACGAATGGATGGTCTTTCCGCCACGCTTTGCGCTCTTGTGCAAGTCGACTCAGAGCAATGCCAGACATGACCACTGATCCTATGGAGAAATACATATTTATCGGAGTATATGCTGAATAAATAAAGGAGAAACAATTGTAATACATTTAGAAACTAGAATACTTATGATTTTTATGGAATATTTATATTATGGAATATTGTTAGATCATTTATAGAATAATTCATATTTAGAATATTTATAGTGGCCAACATATAAACCAGCCTGAGACAGATGCACATGAGAAAAGTTATAAGGATTTTTATGCTAAAACCTTTTTTTTTGCATGCCGAAGCTATTTTAAGCAGGCAAGCAAAATGATTATGTCAAATAAATTCACAAATTCACAAAGATATAATAAAGGTTTTAACTATAAATTATGATGTACCGTAGATTCTTTCACAACATTTTGTTTACAAGATTTTGTTTACAAGGTTTTTAAGTCCTCATAACAGCATCATAGCATATGTTCGCTTTACACTATGACAAAATGGAATTTTAACTCCACATTATGAAACCATAATCAAGGAAGGTTTTAAATTCACATTGTGACATCATTAAATGTAAACAGATACGGAGTCGCGCGCTGGAAAGCGGTTCATGAGCGCGCGGGACAAAGAGACTCGACTTCCTTTGACGCGAGATCACGCGTTCACACAGCAACCGTTCCAAACAAAACCGATGGGAGCGTCTACCGGCCAGCAAACACAAGAACCACCTACCCTCGTGAATCCAGTGTTAATCGACTTCTGGGCCCGCTTACTCGAAGCGTGTCTAACTCGGAACCGAAGCTGTGAAGTTTCCCTCCCGAAAACACACTCGGTTCTGAAGCAGTCTGATCAGGACCGGCAGCACGACACGCAGATCGCCTGCAGGGAAATTCGGGATAAGTTGAAATAACGGGAATGATGTCCTTTCAAACGATCGAATTGGTTATATTTTAGCTTAGATTTACAGGTGCCATGTGTTTGGGAAAATGATACGTTGTTTTTACCTTGTTGGAAACAATTTAGAGCAGGCATTCCTTTAGACTGCTAACATTTAAAGGGACAGTGCAAGAATAAAATCTATCTATCTATCTAGGCAAATATATTAATTCATTAACTAATTAATAAACAAAATGCAGAATACAGTTTAAAAAAACATTGATGGTTAGTAATCTGGCAGGTTTTTTAGCCATATATATATATTATAATTATATATATATTTTTTAAATAAAAACTATTTAACTGCAACTGTTTTGTTACCAAAATGTTTTTTTCACCACACGGTGGAGTGAATGTAGAATTGAGTAAATACTGTATATTGTTCTCATGAATTTCCAATTAATATTTCAATATATTTTAAATGCTATTCTACTATTTGTTAAAATTTTGAATTAGCTTTTATTTTTGTTTTAATTTTAATTTTAGTAATTTTCCTGTGCTTCTGTCATTTTCATTAGTCATTAATATTTCTATTTAGCTTTATTTTTATTTCAATTTTAGTCATTTTTGTGCTTGCAAAAATTTAAGTAAAAACAAGATTGCTAACTATTTTAAAAAATAAATTTATTTTTTTTAGATTAAAAAAGGTTTTTAATATATAGCTTTAATTTTGTTTTATTAATTAAAAAAATTCCACAATGGCAGCAAAAACACACAGACACATGACTATTTGTTAAAAATGCATTTGTATCTTAAAAGTGTGCGGATGCATGTTGCTACATTCAGCTACTTCAGTGTGACTTGATTTTGCAGTACAGGCATTTTCAAAATGACATACAAATGCATACACTGTTACCTTATAATATATGTCAAAATGTGCATGATCAGGAAAGGCAAGGTGTCATTAAAATGCTTCACATAACCTGTCTCTCCTCTTGGTGGAGACAGAAAAGCTCCTTCCCTTTAAGGTCCAGCCAAGAATTCAGTTTTAAGACACGAACACATTTCTTAACTGATACCTCTAAAATATTGCTTAATAATAGCAGTAGTGCAAAAGCGATAATTTTTTAAAAGGAGTAAGAAAAAAAACATACAGGTTTCCAGTCAAATGTGTTGTAGTGATATACACTATCATTCAAAAGTTTGGGTTCAGTAAGATTTTTTATTTTTATTTATTTATTTTGCGAGAAAATAATACTTTTATTTGCTTGAGCAGCAAATCAGTGTATTAAAATGATCATGTGACTCTGAAGACTCTGAAGAAAATTTAGCTTTGGTCACAGGAATAAATTGCATATTACAAAATATCACAGTAGAAAACATTCATTTGAAGTTGTAATAATAATTAACATTATTACTGTATTTTCCCATCATATTAATGTAGACACTACTTACCAAAAACACTGAGAAATCTTCCCATCCCCAGACTTTTGAATGCTAGTGTAGCTAAAATCTCAACACTAAGAAATATAACACAGCTCTACAATCTTGCATAAAAATTTGTGCCCAACCATGGTGCTACTGCAAAACTTGTACTGCTGTTCAAAATCTTTATTTTCGCACATATAAATCATGGAACAGTGGGTCCAAAATCTGTGACCACAATAAAAATCTGGGATTTTTTTATTTATTTAAATCTTTCAAAATAAAATAAAGTTAGAAAAGTAATCGGTAAAACTTTAGAATAATGGTCCATTAATTAATGTTAGTTAACTACTTTATTTAACATGATCTAAGCAAGAACAATCCTTCTACAGCATTTATTAATCTTAGTTGATGTTAATTTCAACATTTACTAATGCATTATTCAATTCAAAAGTTGTGCTTGTTAACATTAGTTAATGTACTGTGAATTAGCATGAGCTAACAACGAATAACTATTTAATTGACTAACATTAACAAACATGAATAAATACAGTAATAAGTGAATTGTTCATTGTTCATGTTAATGAATGAATTAACTAACATTAACTAATGGACCATTATTATAAAGTGTTACCAAGTAATCGAATAAAGACATAATATTTCATATTCTTTACTATCTCAGTGTGACTAATCAAATGGGAGTAAATGAATGACATTGATCATATGACTCTTCGTACAGATGCTCAGATTTTCCTGCTTCTATTGAAGCTCAAGATGCTCTTTGAAAGATTGCAAATCATGCAGGAGAACAAGAGCATTAGGTTTTGTTCATGTCACTGATTAAAGAAAAAGAGAGACAAACAAAATACTGAGATTTGTAAAGAAACTGTTCATTTTAAATGATAAAATTATGAAATTTAAGTACTGTCACTTATGGACCCCACTGTATGTCCATGAATATCCGCTGAACTGATTGTGCAAACAGGTGGGCAGTGATTCAAAGCGACCTTCCATTTCCTTTCGATCCCTGAGATTGACATGGGTCCAGTTTCCCAGATCCTGACCAGAGAATCCAAATCAGTCTCTGAATCCATGAAGATCAAAACAAACAAGCATCTTTGTTTAAATTCAGATTAACAGGCACCATAAAGACTGGATTACAGTGGACGTGCTCTTCTTGTGCTGCTTGCGTGCGTCAGGTGTCCAGTGCTCTCGAGGCGTGAAGAGAACAAGCTCATGGAATGTTCTAGAAAGAATTGATGCATCTCTAAACATGGCAGCTCTAGATCATCATATTCTAGAACCGCGCTCCTGTAGAATCTGAGGGGGAAACGACAGAGGATTTAGATAATATGACAAAAGATTACTAATCTGTCACCAATACCCTAAAACACAACAGCCATGTTTGGAATAACATACTATTCCCAATATTCCTGAAGACTTTAGTATGTACAGTACACTACTGTTCAAAAATACAGGAAAATCAGTAATATTGTGAAATATTATTACAGATCAAAATGACTGTTTTCTGTGTGAATATATTGTCAAATGTAATTTATTTCTGTGATGCGCAGCTTAATTTCCAGCATCATTACTTCAGTCTTCAGTGCCATAATCTTCAGAAATCATGAGAATATTCTGATTCTGATGCTCAAGAAGCATTTATGGTTATTATCACAGTTGAAAACAGTTATGCTGCTTCATATTTTAGTAAAAACTGGGCATACAAGATCCTTTGATGAATATAAAGTTCAAAAGAACAGCATTTTTGTTATATATATATATATATATATATATATATATTGTGAAGTTATAAATGTCTTTCCTGCTGCTTTTGACCAATTTAATGTATACTTTCTGAATAAAAGTATTCATTTAACCACATCAACTCTGGGGACCCACCGGTGGGTCCAATATTGCATATGCCTAATTCTCAAAAAATCAAAATAACAGCTGAAGTGGTTAAATAAAATAATGGTAGTATATACTGTGCATAATATGTGGAGTTTCTGTATGCACATAATCCAAGGACAACCTACAATTACTACATTTCCCAAAATAAACCAAAAGTGATTGAATTGATTGAATGACTGACTGACTTATACATAAGAATGCATGCAATCAATACAATTATGTGAGTGGATGCCAATTCAACTGTAATGAGGACATGTGACCAATGTTATAAGGTCAAAACCATACGGTTTCACATACTTGTATTAGTGTATAAGTATTAGTCAGTATTCCAGATATACTGTGCAATACACTAAGTAGTGTGCTAGTAATGCATTTAGAACACAGCCAAACACACATGCTGCTTACCTTGGCTTTCTCACTGTGTTGAGTGTTGCTGCTGTATGATTGGTTGTGCAGTTCTTTAGAAACAACACACAAGAACTCCGCCTGATCTTCATTACCATAGTTATAGGAGGATCCGATACTGACCAACTACACAAAACACAAATGAGAGACAGAAATGGAGAGGACCAGACAGAGATCAGCAACAGTTCTCATTGAGTGAATATAGATGGTTAAAGGAATAGTTCACCCAAAAATCTAAATTCACTGAATATCTGATCACCCCCAGTCCATCCAGGATGTTTGTTTCTTCATCCGAACAGATTTGAAGCATATCGCATTACATCACTTGCTCACCAATGGATGCTCTGCAGTGAATGGGTGCCGTCAGAATGAGAGTCCAGAGAGTCCTCTATACATAATATTGCTTTCGCCAGAGAAAAAGTTGTTTTGTCTGAATTAGGAGAGAAATATGCAAACACCGTTTACAAGGAAAACCTGTCCAAAACAGCTCTAAACAACTCATTAGGAGGATTTTTGAGAGGACAACAGCGGATGGTCTTTTTTCATAGAAAGAAGTGTTATATGGATTATGAACTCATGTTTTAGCCTGAAAAGTTAAAGTCAAATTTTAAAGTTAAATGATGGGTTTGTTTCTTACACAAACACAGCTTTTTACTTCACAAGACGTTAACTGATGAATTGTGATGTGGATTAATTGTTGATTATTGTGATGATTTTATCAGCTGTTTAGACTCGCATTCTGACGGCAGCCATTCACTACGGAGCATCCGTTGCTGATCAAGTGATGTAACACTACATTTATACAAATGTTCTGATGAAGAAACAAACTCATCTACATCTTGGATGGCAGAGGGTAAATGCATTTTCAGGAAATTTTCCTTTTAAGGCGAACTATTCCTTTAAAGTGACAGTCCACCAAAAATGGCAATGATTATGAGTCATAAGTCACTGGAAACGTTCCATCTGCTGTAACTGTCAAATCTCATTGGAGTTTGCTTTATTCAAATGGAGGTTTGACATCAGTGATGATTGCTCATAGAAAAATAGCATTTGGCATATTTTAAAAAGAACAAAAACAACTGTGACTCAAAAGCTATTTATGACTAATTTAATTGTGATCTCCTTCTTTTATTATGCTTTTTGTGTCATTTTTGGAGCTTGATGGCAATGATTCCCATTCACTTTCATTGTGTGTGAACAATATGAAAAGTGCATTAATTATCGTAATGATGAAGTACAGATTTTGAAATGGTCATCTTTAAGTGAACAATCCCTTTAACAAAAATAAAAACATTTAAATTGTCAAGATGCTCAGGAATGCATTTGCATGCAAAGACTTGTTAAAAACACCTGGTAACACTTTTAAGCATGCAGAACACATGTGCATCACCAACATCTGTGCAGGCAACAGCATTCACTGTGACAATTGCAATGAAAATGAAACTTGTGACAGCATGCATTGGTTAGTGGGAGGACAGGGGATCATTGGACACACCTCTCCAATGTGGGCGGGGTGAGTTTGGCTTGACTCCTCCCCCTTCACCTCTCGAGACACAATCAGGAAAAACTCTGACTTCTGGGCCCGCCCATAACCTACACTGACAAGCTGCAACAACCAATCAGAGCGTAAGGCAGGGCCTGCATCACACACCGCAGGTCAGCTGAAGCAGCGGGAGCGATTCTGATTGTTGTGTCAGCGTGAATGAACAAATGTACTAAAGGCGGGTTTGATTTACCTGCTCAAACTTCCACCCGTCTGACATGGTCGAGACCATCTGAGTAAGTTCTTCCTCTTGACACTGCAACACTCTGTAAACATGCTTGACTGGCGTCTGAAAACAGGATGGTGAAATATGTAAAACATTTGTCCTTCATCTACATGATAAAATAAAGAAAATGTCATTTAAAATAAAATAAATATATGTTGATTTGCTTACTGCCTGTTTATGCCTGAATTAATAAATATTTCCACAGATGTAGTTCATCACATTAACTATCGATATGTTTTAACTTCATTTTTAACAATATATATATATATGTGTGTGTGTGTGTGGTTTCACAGTTTCAGTTCTAACAGTCCTAACAAATTTCTGAAATGTTCCAATAAATGCTTTTTTTTAAATAATGATATATATTTATGCATAAAACATTCATAGCTTACATTTTTAATTGACGTAAGTGTTTATATTATCTGAGGCCACTGTATATTGAATATTTAGAGTTATATATAATTTTATATGTAATGCAGTTTAGTTATGGCAAGTTATTATTCTGGTAAATTACTGCAAGGAGTTTTAATGTTTTACGAATAAGGGAAATATTTTGCTCCATGAAGTAAAAGTATAATTTACGTTAGTCAAAGTTTCCAGCAGCATAAGCAATCAGAATTCAGTCATGAATCTTTAACTTTCCCTGAACCTAGAATAAATCTTTTGACATTAATGTAATTATTGTGCCAATGATATTACTGTCTTGCGATGATGAATCACCAGGGTTGCAATCATTAACTAAAACTAAAAACAAATTGTTCATTGAAATAAAGCTGAAATTACATAAAAAAATTAATATTAGATGAAAAACTATTAGATAAAAAAAAAAAAACTAAAGTTTAGGCTGACGCACTAAAACTGCTAAAAGGAAATAAAAACTAAAACTCAACCTAAAAAAAACTACGCAAAAATAAATGGCAATATTAAGAAAGAAAAAAAATAATAAAAATGTCAAAAGCACATAATAAAATCACTGAAAAATAAAATAAAAGAAAGAAAAACTGAAATAAAGCAATAGACTAATAAAAACTGTATACAAATAAGACTAAAAATAACAGTGTGAATCGCCCACACAGCATATCTCTGTTTCAAGTCTGCTTTGAATAAAGGATCTAAAAATAAATGGTAAAGGACAAGTGAATTGTGTGTGTTCCTGTTCTCTTACATGTGTCCTCTTGCCTTCTCTTTCACTGATCTTTTCTTTGATGAGTTTTATTAATGATGTGATGTTGTAAAACTCGGCTTCTTCAAGAGCTCCTGAGACACACACAAACACACACACACACACACACATACACGCAAACATAATGAAAGCTACAATCACAGTCTCAGTCGTGTCAGTTTGACTGGGGAAAAATGCCGTACCCTCCTCCGTCAGGTTCTTGTTGAGGACCAGCTTCCCATGTCTGAGGTAATTCAGCACAGGCCCGAAATACATGGGATCCCTGTCAATCAAATACGCCCCGGACTCATCCTACAGTAGAAACCAATAGACAGAGAAAGAAACATTATTAATGTATTATTATATATAGCCTACTGAATGAATGCTTTAGCAACTATTGAAAAACCAATGCTACTTAAAAGGTGAAAATCAAGTTCTCATTATAAGTTCTCAAAACCATGTGTTTTTAGTTTAGCATATAGTGTGCGAGTCTGCAAACACTGAGAGAGGAGAAGCATTAGAGGAAAGTGAGTTTAAACATTAATGCTCTGTGCGTGTGTGAGAGCCGGTGTCTGTCTGTAATGGCATGCAGGCCACAGTCATTAAAAAATAATGGTATACGCACATGCATGAGAAATCACAGCCCATACAACCTTCAACCAGGACGATTCAAACAGTGAGTGAGGCTGAAATCACTCTTTTATCAAAACTGGGGCACAAACAGCCTGAAGTGATTTCCCAGAGCCTCAGAGACTTTAAAGGGTTAAAGCCCCTAGAGAGCAGGATTATTCTGGATTAGGGTTATTTTGAGATTACCGCCTGAGATTTGAGAGATGAGAGGAGGTGAGACAGCCGGGGCTGCGCAAACCCAAAAACAATGTGCCACATGCTGTGCAAATGGCAAAAGTGTATTTTATTTTTGTTGTAGTGCAATATCACTTTAATATGCACTTTAATTCATCTTTATGTTATAAGATTTAAAGAAGTAGTGTGTGTTTGTCGCCTCCAAACAAAATATCAAAAATAATGACTGTGACCAACATGTTTTTTCCGAAACTGCCCCGCCCTAATCTGGGATTGGTTGAACAGACATGTAGATCCTCCCCCAAATACACACTATTGGTGGAGTAATAAACAAGGTAAGGTTTTGGTAACTACAAATAACTTACTTTATAATATCACATTAGAAGATAATTACTAAGATAAAGTATTTTAACAAAAAAATACTTTGGCTTATTTATAATAAATTCAAACATTATGCAATAAGTTTGTAGAAAATAATTTTCATAGTTTTTAATTTTAACACAAAAAAGCACTTCAGATTCAGCACGTATTTCATCTTTATATTACAAAATATTTATTTTCATCCATTCAGCATCACCACAATGTGGTTTCTATTTAGTTTTAAATTGTTATTTATTTTTTAAAATATATTTTAATTATATTTTGTATTTATTGGATCAGTTTTGTGTTTCACAGTGGTTGTATAAAGTGCAATGAATTTGCAACCATAAGTTTTAACGTGATTTTACACACACACACAAAAAAAGGTATATAGTCAGGCTGATTCAGTCATATTAAATAATAGTAAAGAAAATGTATTAATTAATTTAGCTGTAACCAAATTTTTTCAAAAGTAAATAAAAATGATTGGAGTATGATTTAGAAGAAAATACTATTTCAGTTTTTCTATTTAATATTTTTACATTTAATTAAATGTGTTACTTGCCGTTAATTGGTAATTAATTGTGACAATTGGCAATTTCTGAGTGAAAATTGTTTCTACACCAGATTTTTTCGAGGGCACATTTTAGTTTAACAAAATATTTTCTTCACAGTGCATTTTTGGAAGCAAAAAAAAAAAAGATAAAAAACAGATTCTGATATTTTTTTGAAAACAATTAAAGGCACAAACGTATCACAAGCCTACACTTGATCTTTGCCTGATCTGACCCATGTAGCGTAACCTTCCACCCTGATCTCTGACTCATCTCAGGTGCATAAGCGGGATTGTGTCCAGATTACAAGGCAAAACTGGAGCAGATGTGCTGATGATGTCATTGCACGGTCACCCCAGAATGCCACAAACAAACAAGGTGCCACAATCCACCCGCACATCTTCCCAGCCATGAACACTCACAGAGAACAACAGAAGAGACCTTGTTCTGGACTGAGAGAGGAGGGGTGGAGCAGACAGTAAAAGTGGGCTTGTTCGTGTCCATCCAACAGGAAAACAACTCTAGACAAAAACAACCATCTGGACAAGCCCCAAATTACCATAGACAATACAAATTGGTCTATACAACAAAATAAGCGATTATGAACTAATGATATTAAATAACAGTCAGATTCAGCTTCATATTCATGACCCATTTTTAAAGAAACTCCTCAAAATTGAGAAGAAAAAGCTTTTGTCTTGTGAACAAAAGGTTCTTTAGCATTTAAAAAAAACAATTAATGTACAGCTTTCAGCTTTGGTTTTATTTACATTACAGCATTTTTACATTGTTTATATTTTTGTTTTTAAATTACGATCTGTAGATGCACTTTTATAATAATGTTCATATATTAATTATAACAATAGGCTAATAATAGGTTTGCATAAATGAAATGATATATCTTTTACAATTTAATCGCATAAATGATAGCAATATAATAGTATTATAAACTTGAAATGAAATAGGTTTTTAAAGAGGTTGTATGTCAGTCTGATTTTAGAAGGCTTCTACACTCTCTAACCTACTTTTCACAGCCACTCTTTATAAATTACTTATAAATTAACTAAATAAATAAATGGTCTGGCTTGCATTCATCTAGACTAATTATATTAGCTGCACTGGCGAAATGATTTCTCAGTGAAATAAATCAAACTGTAGTTACCTTATCAGAATCGAGGTCTGGTTCCGCTTGGCACAGCCGGAACAGGAATGATTTGGGGTCCCTGCATAGCGTCTGTCTGGTGGTCAGAAAATACGTGCCACCGACGTTCAAACGGACCCACTTGGAGGATCTGTGGTTGATGTTTTGTACCGGTGACCGGTCCTGGCCGCTGGTCTCGCCGTGACTCTCGGCCATCCTGCGCGCGCTGCTCTGCTGAAATGCGTACCGGTGACCGCGCGCCTCTCCAATAACCAACACCGCACTGACGGAGCAGAGAAACAAACACCCCTCACTTTTGTGTGTGTGTGTGTGTAACTCGAGACACTGAAAAGACACGAGCGGTGTTATCTGCGACATCTAGATGTATGCTACTGTAGCTTTTACGATTGCATTGCTAGTGATTCGAAATGTTTTCGAACCGATACTTTTTTTTTGTGAACGGCTGAGCGAAGTGTTTGAGAATCACTCATCTGAATAATAATAATAAAAAAAAACGTTACAGTAAAATTGTTAGACGGTAACATCATAAAAAATAATATTGGGATTAATTATCGACATATTAAAATAAGGTTATTTTCTTTTTGTAATATTACAAAATAATAATAAAAAAAAGATTTTACTTTTATCAGTTTTGTGATTCACAGTAGTTGTGTAAAGTGCAATGAATTTGCAATCATAAGTTTTAACGTGATTTACCACTGAATTTTTATTTTTATTTTGAGTAGGTATATAGTCAGGCTGATTTAGTCATATTACATAATACTGCAAATTTTTTTTTTTTTTACATAAAACCATTTAATTAGCTGTAACCAAATTTTTTCAAAGATGTAAATAAAAATGATTGGAGTATGTTTTACAAGAAAATACTATTTCAGTCTTTCTACTTAAAATGTTTACATTTAATTCAATGTGTTACTTGCCGTTAATTGGTAATTAATCGTGACAATTAGCAATTTCTGAGTGAAAATTGTTTCTACACCAGATTTTAGTTTAACAAAACATTTTCAATATTACAAAAGAAAAAAATGCTATAATAATAATACTGCTGTGAGAAGTAATACTAGTAAAATAAACTATACTATTTAGTGAAACACGGTATTAAAGAAGCGATTTTACAATGAAATGAACGTAACATGACGCGCAGTGAATTTTTAAATCGGTTCTTAAAAGTTTGAAGTGAATCGTCCGAAAGAACCGATTCGACATCAAGATTCGTATTTATTAAAGGAACAGTTCACATCCAGAATGAAAATTATGTCATCATTTACTCACCTTCCACTTGTTCCAACCCTGTATGAGTTTCTTTTTTCTGTTGAAAACAAAATAAGATATTTTCAAAAATGTTATTATCCGAACAGTTGATGGTGTTTTTTTTTTCCTACTATGGAAGTCAATGGTGCCTATCAACATTTTCAAAATATATTTTGTGTTCAACAGAACAAAGAAACCCAGGTTTAGAACAAGTGGATAGTGAGTAAATGATAGAATTTTCGTTCTGGAAGTGAATTACTCCTTTAATGCTACAGATCTCTGTAAGAATATCCAGATTTGAATCCATGGGATTTAAAACGTGGATGTGTTTAAACAGCCTTTTTCACCCTCTGCATTCCGGGTGCAATACTTGTAATTAAACCTTTATTTGTTCATCATATGATGCCTGTGATTCTCAAAAGGCCAATGGTTTTGAGACAGAGCACATACATTAGACTGGAAGGCTCCACGAACAAATGTGAAATTCCATGCGTTTACTGTAGAGTGGAAGATTCAGATTTCCATACAGGTATTAGTGAACTAATCTTAATGAGGGGGTCTAATTGATTTTGCCATTTTTTTTTTGCCAACTGACTTGTAACCAACACATATATACAATAAATAATTTTTCTTTTGGCTGTCGGGAAAAATAAATACTGTTTAAATACATAGGAAACACAAAGAGACTGTGGTTGTTGGCCTAAAACCCTACATGCTTTATTTCAGTTCTAGGTTTTGCCGAGCGCAAAAGGCCGACAAGAAGAATACACACTTTGCCTACAAGGGCCCCACCCACCCACACACACACACTGTATCACACACACACACACACACACAGACAAGCGGGGCCGTGCGCACACAGGCATTAAATTATCAGAAATGAGCTAATCACTGCGCAAATAGAAAATGTATATGATATAGTAAGAAAACAAAAGCAGTAAAATATCATAGTTTACAATAATTCTTCACATTCAAAGGCTTTACATTTTCAATACATACACAGCAAGGCCCTGGAACATGACTTCAATCCAAATATGTTTTCATATATTAGAATTTAAATAACACAGAGAAGCCAGGCCAGAACGGAGCGGCCCAATAACCTTATACAAGAATAAAAATACAAAACCTGGATCCTAGAGTCACCTCTTTACTCGCCTCCCATTTGCAATATTACATCAACTGTACATCACAGTCATCTGTGACCGATCAGGAAGACGCATGCATGCACACACTCAGTCTGTCGTCTCACTCACTCCATGGACTTCCTGTTAAAAACGGCCAAATGAGAGGAGCCAATCACGCACGCACACAAGCACACGATCAGATTGCCCCTCTGTCACAAGCCTCCAATCAGCAATGCATACCGTTACAATGCAAGCACTTTAAAGGAAAACAACTAAACTCAGTCGTGCTTTTAGCATGGGGGCCGAAGGGGCGACAATTTATCCTCTCAAACCACATTACCCATGTGGCTTTTGTGGTGGTGTGGTGCCATCTCCTGCAATCTGAAAGTAACGTGAACATGCTTAGGAGACGTTCGACACCACATACACCAATCGGAATCAGCAAGACCAGCTACTGTAGCCAATAAAGGTAAAAGGACCCGCCTTAACTCTAAATGCAGACTTAAGCAACACACTTTTTATCCCATTTAGATATCTGAAGTAGCTGAGTGTGTGTGAGCATCGAGCGAGAAAAGTACAACGTGTGTGCTTGTTTTGCAACAGGTGGAGACTGCATTTTTCTGAGTGTTTGTTATCTGCATCGGTTGAAATCGTTGGAAATACTTGCGTAATTGTCTAAAAGTGTGATTTTCTATGGCTTGCTTGCACGACAAGACATGCTGACTACGGCCTCGCTGCTTTTGGTTGTAAAGACTCCACCCTCTGCGTGCGAAACAACTGAATCCGAACAGAGAAAGTGCCTGGGAGTGACAGGACTGATATATGAAGAGACAGAAAGACAAAATATAGCTGGAGAGAGATGTCTTTACAGGGGCATGTCCCTGTCCTGTGATTGGCTGGAGGGCTGTGGGGGGTGTGGCCAAAGAAGGGGGGGCGCTGTAGTCCTATAAGCTAGGACTTTGGTGTTTGTGGTAGATCTTCCTCCAAACTTCCTGGATTTTCTTGCACCATTTGTCAGCGTTGCCACTTGGATCCATTAGATAGTATGTCCGGTTTGGCTATGGGAACAAATCGTGATCATTAAACATCCGGTTTAAAACACGCAGGAGTGGTACGAGAAGATAATTGGGATTGTAGATACCGTGTGAACAAAGAAGGTTTTAAAGTTCTTCGCTTCAGGCCTCAGTTCAGGTGACCAAGGAATCTCCCCTTTCAGAACTTTATTGACCGGATCCACATAGTACAAGTGAGGACCTTCAGTCAGTAGCAACTGCCTCCTCCGTGCAAACAGACCCTACACAAAGGAGAAAACACGATGAAAAAGAAGAACACTTCACTCTTCATTCAGTCGTAAACACTCTTATACTCAAGTATGATTAAAAAATGGAAAGTTCTGGTGCTGGATGCTGATTGATCAATATAGCATTCCTACAGAGTTCGATTCACTTAAAAGAATGAGTTCATAAGAGTTAGACTACACTGGTCGTGCTGTTTGATTCGATTTGCTAAAAATAATTAAATCATACGAGTCATTCATTGGGGAACTGGGTGGCATACTATGATTGTGCTGGTGTGGTTTTAATTCAAAGAGAATATTTCTGTCCCCAAGTTTTTATTTACTAAAAAGTACCAGAATGATTCTTTTAGGAACTGGTGAAGCTATATTGGTTGTCCTGTATAGTTTTGAGTCACTACAACAAAACAATTCATAAGAGTCAGGAACTGAAAAGAACACTTTGATCATCCGGAGTGGTTTTAATTGACTAAAAGGAACCAAATCTTAAGAATAAGGAATTGAATGGACTACACTGCTTTGCTGTATAGGTTTGATTCACTTAAAATAACTATATCGTTGATTCAGGAGTTGAATGGACTGATTGCACTGTATTGATTGACTTAAAAGAACCACATCATAAAAATAATTTGTTCAAGAATAGGATCTAAATCTAGCTGATTACATATTCTTATGAACAAACATATTACCAACAGTGACTCACTTTGCGTTTGTCCACTGGGCCCATTTTTAAAATGAGGTTATTCTCCACAAACTGGTGCCTTTTAAAAAAAAACATAAGAAAAGAATGGTAACAGAAGGTATAGAAGGATAGAAAGTCACATACAAAAATTTTGTATTTGTGTACCATGGGTTTGCAGCACTCTGCTTGCCCAGTAAGACACGTTTCTCCTCTTCGCTGTACTGTAGGTCGAGCTCCATGCTATTACTGTCCAGCTCATGAATATGTATAAATTGATCCACACTAGGGGAGGGGTTATATGTAGGTTGACTTGTCTCTCCTGTGAAGGGAACTAAAGGGGCGTGGCCAGGCTGTGACACCTGCATACAACTGAACTGGCTGAGGAGATCATCATACTGAAAATGAACGAGAAAAGAAGATTAAGAATACTCTAGATTTCAGACCTCTGTGTGAGATATTTGTGTTAAATCACATTTAAATCACATTTCCATAGCAGTCCTCATCATCCTCAGACATGGCAGGCAGATATGCCGTTAGTTTGGGTGGAGTTTGCAGATGGATATCATCCCAGCCAACGGTCTCAAAGAAAGGGTGGGACTTCAGTGGCCCGTAGCCACCCATCTCCTCACAGCCAATCCGCTTGCACGGATCCAGTGACTGTGAAAACAAGACACCAATAAGTGCACAGCTGATTCACAACTACACTATAAACAAAGATTCATGATTTAATAAGGCTGACCAGAAGCTGCTCCACAAGGTCTTTAGCTTTAGGGAAAAATTTCTCAGGAAACTCGTACTCAAGCTTTATAATCTTCTGGAATATTAGATACTCATTCCTGTGATGGATTAAAAGAAAAACAATGATTAGTGACTGGAGACTTAAACTTCATCACATGAACAAAGCAGATGTTAGGAATGGGTCACGATCACCCAATAACCAACTAGTCAGTTAGGGAGTTCCTGCGGCTCAGTGGTAGAGCATTGCATTAGCAGCGCAAAAGGTCATAAGTTCAATTCCCAGTTAACACACATACTGGTAAACAAGTATTGCAACATGCGTGGATTCGGTTTCTTTATTAATTACACTATATATTTTGCCATTTTCCTCTATGTACACTCCTGTAAAAGTTTAGGAGGAGTAACAATTTATTTTTAAAGAAATTTATAATTTTATTCAGCAAAAAAACTGACTAAACTGATCAGAAGTGAATGTAAAAACATTTGTTACAAAATATTTCTTTTTTACATGTATAATTATCTGAAATGTTTCTTCAGCAAATCAGCATATTGCAATGATTTCTGTAGGAAATCTTATTAAAAACTTACCAAAAGTAGCACAATCAAATTTAAACTCTAATTCTGTGTTGCTCATCAAGCTGTCATGAATGCAAGAATGCATCGATGTAATAACACCATAAAAATCAGTCTCATTACACAGGGCTCAATTAGCTGACTAGTAGTTCACCGAGACCATTTTAAACAAATAAGTAGTTTTACACATTTGAAAGTCAACTTACCCAGCTCTGAATGGTGGCAAACCAGCAACAAGCTGGTAGATGATGCAGCCTAATGCCCAGAGATCCGAACTATAACAAGAAATAAAAGTATTTTCAGCCAAACGCACAAATAAACCACTGTTCTTGCTTAGTTATTGCACTCATTGTCTCCTACATTCAGAACAAAAAACATCAGCATCTCTGAATTAGGTTTGGTTCTTTACTGATGAAAGCATTACAACTGCACACCATGAAATATTCATCATCTGTGTTTACCTCTTGCAGGCAGATTTCTCAGTCAGTAATTCAGGAGAGACATACTGAGCCGTACCAACAAATGAGTTTGCTCTCGCTGCAGGAGGAAGCATCAGAATGTCCATATCACTTAGTAAAAGCATTAGAGGATACTTCTGTATGAACGTTTAAACTTTCAGAGGACGAACGTTATGCAGTGTATGTGTGTTTACCTTGTTTGCTGTCAGAGGACAGTTGTTTGGCCGTGCCAAAGTCTGTTATTTGAATGTGCATCTCCTCACTGAGCAGAATATTTTCCGGCTTCAGATCCCTTTAAGAAAACCACAATAATACAAGATCTCAATAAATCCATGCCATGCAATTAAAAAAAAAAAAAACTTAAAGACAAACCTACTGACCTGTGGATGATTCCCTTCTGATGCAAGTACTCAAGAGCACAAACTATCTCAGCAGAGTAGAAACGCGTGCAAGTCTCGTCAAACGAGCCTATTTTTCGAATATATTTCAACAGTTCGCCATTTTTGGCGTAGCTCAATCCAAAATCTGACAGTGCATTCAGGAAAGCATTTGATTGACTGCAGTGTTGACATCAGACAGGTCTTGGTCAGTAATTTATTGCCATCAGCCACTCCAATTAATTGGTCAACATTTTCAGATTATTGCCGTTGAATGTAGCGCCCATTTGTGACAGTTCAAAAAGTACACATCTGGTTAATTTACATATATAAATATTTTGTATATTACACAAAATAGTAAGAGAAGGCACCTTTTTGCACAAAAATAGTGTAGTATAGAATGCTATATAAATAATATTTTCTATGATGATATACTAATAAGTTTACATATGTTGTATATATATAAAAAGGGCTGCAAAATAATGGATTTTATTTGATTGAATAATTATTATTAAATTATTGCACTTTCACATAAGCAAATCAAGAGCACATTAACTTGCATGGTTTGCTCACAGATTAAGTCACAAAAAAAGAAAAACCCAGACTGTCTGTATTAAATGTATAGTTTATCAATATCTCACTGGACAACACTAAACTCCAAATTATGTTTGTCAGAGTTTTCAGCTCATCTGCGCTTTTTGCATAATGTAAAGAGAGTTTTTGCACATGGTTGCCAGCTAAGGAATATTAAATAAACCACTAGGCAGAAAATGTATGGATTTTTAAAAAAGCTCTGATTGGGGGATTTAAACTTCAAATCTGGCAACCATAACCATGAAAGCTTGTTGAGGCTTGTTAATTTAAGATAACGCAAATGCCAAAATAAAATGCTTTCAGGATAAATAACCAGGGGGAAAATATTGCAGATGATTGTGCTTAAGTCAAGAGAAGCAGGAATCATGATTATGAATTATCATGCAGCCCTAATAATATATTACATAATAAAAATAAACCGTTTCTACAATTTCTATCAAATTTTCAAGTAAATATGACAGCCACCCTGCTGTGCTTTATAGATTTTAAAACTGGACAATCCCTATTGCTCAATCACTTATTGTGTATGTATGTGTGAAGGATACACAGCTTCTCCTCGTCTTGAAAGGTGAAATAGAGCTTAACAAAGAACGGATGATCCAGGTGTGACATAACGTCTCTTTCTCTCTTGACATATTGTGCTTTGTTCTCCTTCATTATGTGGCGCTTTTCCAGGATCTTAACTGTTGAAACATGCACCAACATTTTTCAGTTCTCACATCCGATAGTCCATGTCAAATGTAATAGTGATAACTTCAAATGCATATGAACCACAGTCTGATGGTATAATGACTTACTTGCATACTCTTTCCCCGTCGAGCGCTCCTTTGCTAAGACAACCTGTAAGCAGTAAAGATGGCAAAGGTTAGTATGTTAAATGAGTAAAACTAGCTAAGGTACATTAAATGTGCATTGACGTGTGCAAGTCATACAGTAGAGAAGGAGCCTTCTCCCAATATTTTTCCAAATCGGAAATCCTCGGGTCTCTTCTTGCGAGGCTGGGTGGGCTGGGGGGGTGGAGCCTGTCCCTCCATGCTGTTGCCTGGGAGACGGGGCGTGTCCTGCTGGCCTCTTACCATTGATGGACAGGAGATGAGAACAGAGGAGCGGAGGGGTGCAACATCATACTGGAGAGAGAGAGAGAGAGCGAGTCAGTGTATTTCCCACATTACTCATCTACCGCCTCTGATTAAATTAATACATACTTCATACAGTTCAAAGTTTTAGCATTTTAAATGATAATCATTTTTTTTTATATATATTTTAGTTTATATAATAAACTAAATTTTACAACATGCTAAAGCTAATCTATATTGTTAATATTCTACAAAATATGTAAAATAGAAAATGATATATAAATGCTAAATAATATTTTTTTTAATTAATATAATACACTATGTATACATGTGTGTGTCAAAATAGTAAAATACACACACACACACACATATATATATATATATATATATATATATATATTTTATATATATATTATAAACAAATTTTTCTATAAATTATTTCAATATTAAAAAATTAAATTATTCTTTAAAAATGCTAAAAAGTAAATTCTCAATAACTTATATATATATATATATATATATATACATACATACATTCACAAACACACTGTTTAAACTATTCAAATTTTGCTTTTCTTTATATTAATTCTGATGTAATGCTTGTGTGATGTCATTACTGTAAATTCATCCTGATAGTATAAAACAGATTTTATGAGTTCAACGGCATCCAATCACAGTCCTCCTAATATATAATTTAAATTTGTGTGTCTGCTTAAATTACACTGGAAATCTTTAAAAAGGTAACGAACTAGCACTGTAAGTCCATATGTTAGGTCTTTCTCTCACACTGCTGGATATAATAATCAATAGATTCCTGTAACTACAGCTCACATTATTCAGAATCTGAATTCCTACAGGAACTAACTTCAAAAACACCTCAATAAAACATGAGTCACATGTCAACCTCCAGCAATAATCATGTTAACTTCCCTTACCTGCTCTTTGCAACATATGCTCCACAATATTAATTCACAGCACCCAATGAAGCTCATGTAATATTGATAATTACAGAAATAACAGACCAAAGTTACTTTGCTTCATCAACGCATGTTTACATCTTAATACATCTATATACCAGCTACAAACTTAGTTTAATATGAAGACGAGCCTCAAAATGAGCTTGATACTTCACCAATCATATCCACAAGGGTTATGCCTCAGTCAAGTGATCTAAATAAAGTTATACATGGTAATAATCAACTGTCAAAAACACCTGAGAAGGTGAATCCTTGCAAATGTCTAACCCACTTTTATAGGCCGCAACTCTGAATCGGTTCATTTCAGTAGAAACAACACACCTAAACAAGTCAAAGATAACACGGATAAGTTAATAAACAGCTACAGATATATAATAATGCTAATATTCCTTAGATTACGGGTTATAATGATAAACTGCCAGCAAAAAGACACGCAAATAAGGCAAACCAACCTGAGGCGATTGTGCTAGAAGTGTTACTGACTCAAAAGCGGTGTTGTAGTGTATAAGAGACCCAAGAAAAGCCCCGGATGTTCACTTAAATAAATATTAGAAATAAACATTTACAAGATGATTTACGTACATTATTAGAGCAGGTTTCAGACGGGCACAACCAAAAGCCTATGTCGTGAGTTAGCGGTCAGGCTAACGGCTAAGAAAACAAGCAACTTCATCTTTTGACAGAATTAGCTCGCAGGGCTAACAAACAATAAAATAAGCATTTCCCCACGCGGTTCCCTTAAAAATATCAGCATCGAGACTAATAATTCATTCAGAAATCCCTGTGTAAATTACGATAAGAAACAAAAGTTGACACTTCCTGGTTAACAGACTTGCGCTTGTTTTGAGGACTACCGAGCTAACGATGCTAAGCTAAAGACTAGGGTCGCGAGCGTCCCGCGCCACCCCCCCCCCACCAAAAAAACGCCGTTACAAGCAGCGCGCGCGACGCGACGCGAAGCGGCTTCGAGCCCGCGCTCTCGAAACGCTGGCGGTACTCACGATCTGACTCGTGGCTCTTGCCATGGAAGTTTTCCGTGGGTAATTTATTTGGGATTAAATAATTGTGGAGACTGGAGTCATGGCCGCCCGCTCTGCGTCTTCGTTTCACGGCTGTGACGTCACGCCACAACAACATTACTGCAGTCGAGAGGGGGAAAAATACCGTGCGCCCCAAACGGCGAATCCCCAAATAATTCCATGGATCAATGTTAAAAGTGTTATGGAAGCGGTTTTGCAACTGTGGTTCAGCAGATGTGTATATCACCCATATTTGAATTGCTATAACATCCCCATAACACAACGTGCTCAGCTTGTTTTTGGACACCATACTATTATCATTGTTTCATGGTAATATCATGGTCTTTGGAAATGAACCATGATGATGTCATTATTTTCTTTGAAGTCAAGGGAAAATATACAGAAATCATAAATCAATACATAAAAAAATACATAAAAAATACAGAAATTATTAAAAAAGTCATGAACAGCTTAGTAATACAAATTAAATGATATTTTGTAGAAAACGTTAAAAATAAGTTTTTTTTTTAAATAAAACAATTATTAATTAAACTTTAAATAATAAGCTATAGTTAGTAGAAAACTGTTTAAATATTTAATACAAATACCTTTTTTATGTATAATACAGAGTTTCAAAGAATAAATTGTGCCTTTATACACAACAATATATAGCTTACATGTCTTTTATATTTTAGGATGGGGTCATTCTTGAGGATCCGTGGCATCTAAAATACTGAAAACCCTTGCTTTAGAGTAGTATATACAATAATGCATGCACGTGGTAATAGGCCCCAATAGAGTTACATGTAAGTTAATTAAATTACAAGTCATGTCAAGACAAGGCACCTTTATTCATATACAATACAGATTGTGTCAAAGCAGCATTAAAGTGTTAAACGGGAAAAATGTGCACTGATAATGCAAGAGGACAACATTAGAAAACAGAGAGAAAATAGTCAGTTCATTGTTGAATCAGTGATTTCATCGTCCAGCTCAGCTCAGTTCCCTACAAATAGTGTCTGTGCCGTCAAATAAACAGTTTCCATTTGCAATTGTGTCCCCAACTAAGCAAGCCAAAATCGACAGCGGCAAGAAATCAAAACTTCATCTATGACAGTAACCGAGGAAAAAAAAACCTTGGGAGAAACCAGGCTCATTTGGGGGGGTCAGTTCTTCTATGGCCAGATTAAATCAGCATGGTGTGGACACGTCTGCTTCTAATGTTCTTGTGCCGATGGCAGATGAGGTCTTCACAGGGGATCTGTCTCTAGGGTTCGTCTAGTTGACATGGTCTCCGCTGACATTCAAGGCTGTAGAGGTCAGAGGTGCTGACCCCCGTGGATGCCATTCTTCTTATGATGTTAGAAGTACATTGGGTGTCATGGGAAGTGGTACTGGTTCCCGTTAACCTAATTAATGCAGCCTAACAAACCTTTAATGGATTTGAACTACAGAAATGAGATTGTGTGTTATGGTTTAAGAGATCTGACTCCCGAACAATGCTAGGTAGAGTTTGGGGCTAAATAGGAAAAGGATCTGTCGCCCATAGTTGATTTTGATATTTTAGATATTATCAAATGGCCACAGTTTTGAGATCGGACGTCAAGGACTATAATACGATATGAGCTCGATCAAGTACTGAGGAACTAAACCATTCAGAGCTTTAGAAGTAATTAGGAAGATTTTAAAATGTATCCAGTGTTTGATAAGGAGCTAGTGCAGTGTTGACAGAACCGGGCTAATATGATCATATTCCTAGTACTAGTAAGACTCTAGCTGCTGCATTTTGGACTAGATGGAATTTGTTTAAGTCTGCAGCGTAATAAAGCATTATAATAATCTAAACTTGAGGTCATGAATGCATTATTTAATGTTTCTGCATTTGACATTGAGAGCATAGGTCATAAGTTTGATATATTTTTAAGATGGAAAAATGCTGTTTTACAAATGCTAGAAACATGACGTTCAAAGGAAAGGTTGCTACCAAATAGCACACCTAGGTTTCTAACTGATGAAGAAGAATTTACAGCACAGCCATCAAGTGTTAAACAGTATTCTAGATTATTACATGCAAAGGATTTTGGTCTGATAATTAAAACCTCTGTTTTTTTTTTCATAATTTAGCAGTAGAAAATTACTAGACATCATGTTTTTTATATCAGATATGCATTCTGTTAGTTTTATGTTTTATCAGGCCACAAATATAGAGCTGAGTATCATCAGCATAAAACTAACATCATATTTCCTGATATGTAAAGCGTGAAAAGCAATGGTCCTAGTACCGAGTCTTGTGGTACTCCATACTGCATTTGTGAATGATATGATACTTCTTCATTCATTGCTATGAATTGATTTACCATTTCTCTCTAAGAAAGAACAACTGTGAGTAGTATACCTTTTCTAGTACCTCTGACAGAATAGGTAGATTTGAGATCAGTCTGTAATTTACTAATTCTCCAGGATCAATCTGGGTTTTTTTTTACATTTTTTTTTTTTTACACAGGCTGTGTAAAATTAGTCAAGCACCTAGTAACCTATACTAAAAAAGCAAATACCATTAAAATATTTATTTAAACATTTCAGTCTACTTATAAACAAGTCAACATTTTTTGCAATAATAAACATTATTACAATTTGAGAAGATTCTTTTCGTGAACAAATAGTACATTTTGCACATTATAAAAAGTATTTTGGGAAATTGCTCACTGAAATCTTGAAAACTGATTGCGCTGGTTTTGTTAACTCACTAGTTCCATATCTGCAACCATCTGCAAACACTGAGAAAACAGAAGTTTGCTAATGTCAAGTGAAGGTCAATGTTAGTAAATCAGTCACTGAACCCCCTTCTTCCCCAAATGTTTTATTTTAAGATTACACAACTCAAGATGCCTCATCACTTTCATCATCTTCCTCTTTACTCTTCTGTTCTTCCTCTTCACCATTATCATCTTCCTCTGATGTCTTGTCACTGTCATCATCCTCAGCCCTGAGTGTACAAACCCACATGGGTCACTTCAACCTACTTCAATTTGAAATTAAATATTTTAAAATGTAAACACAAGTTTATAACAGAATGAGGAAAATGGTCTCACTGGACTGGTCTGTTGAGATTTACAAAGTCTCTTCCTGAGTCCACATCAAAAGGATCTAGGAAATTTTTGAATAAACACACACAAACATCAAAGTTAGTAAAACATTTACAGTAAATGTGACTATATTAAATCATTGAATTAACTGTACCTATATCCTCTTCCTGAGGGGCGGCACTGAGAAACTCTTTCTCCACAGCCAGTAGTTCCTCTTCTGACTGGCTGGATGCATAACGCTCTAGAAGAGTCTTATTCAGCTCCAAAAATCCCAAACCCCACTTAAACTTCTTCAGCAGGAGCACAGCAAGGTCACGAAATCCTGATGCATGATCACATAGACACACATACACGTCAACATCAACCAAATGTGAACAATTTAATCTCAGCTGCTGTTATTAAACTCTACTCCTGTTTAAAAATTTGGGATTAATATGATTTTTTTGAATGTTTTGAAAAGAAGCCTCTTATGCTCAACAAGGCTGCATTTATTTGATCATAAAGACAGAAAAACAGTAACATTAACAAAGTAAACCATGCTGTAAAATGTTTTATTCAATAAATTAAATAAAGAAAACATATAACTGCACACTCATGTAAACACTGTTTATTAGTTTCAGGAAAACAAGTAGCCTTTATCAAAGTATGAGGTGTTTATCAAGGTATGAAGTGTTTTATTACCATAATGATACTTTGTCAGAATACTGTAGTTGCAAAACAATATTCACTTGTCCAAAAGTTTAAGATTTTGTATGTTTTTAAAGAAGTCTTCTGCTCACCAAGAATGTATTTATTGGAACCAAAATAGAGTAAAACAGTAATATTGTAGAAAACCATTAGAATTTAAATGTTCTATTTTAATATATTTTAAAATGTAATTTAATCTTGTGATGCAAAACTGAATTTTCAGCATCATTACTCCACTCTTCAGTGTTACATGAATAAATTAAATTTAAATTAAATTTGACAGGTTAAAATTGATAGCCTGAATGCACTGTAAGTCGCTTTGGGTAAAAGCGTCTGCTAAATGCATAAATTTAATTTTATTATACTGATCTGCTGTACAAGAAACATTTATTATTATTATCAATGCTAAAAACAGTTGTGCTGCTTCATATTTTTGTGGAAGAAGGGACCTTTTTTCAGGATTCTTTGATAAATGGATAGTTTCAAATATAGCATACAGACATACAAAGCCCACCCACAATAGCAGCAACAGAGAAACCAATAGCTAAGATCTGCTTACCCACAATACAGAAGGTGGCAGCATAAGCCTCGACACAGGACAGCTTGCACGGCTTTCCATAGTTTACAGGATTTGCTGCGACCAAGAACGGCAAAAGCCTTGGATGTGAACCAATCATTTTGCTAAAAGGCGTGTCTTCGAGTCGTGCCCATGAACAGTCAATCACAGCTAGACCACCCTGTGCCACAATCTCCCTGGAAATGAAGAATATTATAGGTTAAAAACTGAGATAAATATTTGTGGGGTTTTTATTTTTATCTTCACTACCATTAAAAGTTTAGGGTCGATAAGATTTCTTAAGTCTCTTATGTTTACCAGGCAGGCAGTATTAATTTGATCAAAAACTATATTATTATTTTAATTTAAGATTAATGTTTTCTATTTGAACATATTTTAAAATGTAATTTATTCCTGTGATGAAACTTAATTTTTCAGCATCATTCCTCCAGTCTTCAGTGTAGCATGATCTTCAGAAATCATTCTAATATGCTGATTTACTGCTAAAGAAACATTTCTGATTATTATTACTGTTGTAATCCGATTCTTCGATGAGTAGAAAGTTTAAAAGAACAGCATTTATTATTAAATTAAAATGTTGAAATGTTGATGTTTACAATTTCAATGTAAAACTTGAAATTGTAACTTTTCTGTCACTTATGGTGAATTTAATCCATCTTTGCTGATTAAAAGTAGTAAGAGTAAAAAAATAATCTTAAAAAAAAGATTTTTTTTTTCTTAAGCAAACTACGATTTTGTGAAAATGTTTCCAGTGGCCTACCTGTCTGCAGGTGTAACGTATTTGATTCCCATTGGGCTGAGAATTAGTCCATTGAAGCGCTGGTTGAGTCGCAGGCAGCGCACTAAACCTTTCCTGGCCAGCTTTCGTCCTGTACACCGTTTCGGGTCACAGTGACCCAGATCCCACATGGCCAACTGACAGGGCAACTTCACACCTCCTGCCGCCTCTGAATCTGCATCCTCACTGGCTGGAACACAGAAACATAATTATATGTCATGTCTGTCAAACTTTATTACAGAAAATTAAATGGAGTAATTCACTTCATTACATGAATCTAAGTTCATATGTTTCATAAAGATGACAAAATTGCATGCACTTCCTTAACATCCATCCATATGTGTTCTATCCATACAGTCTATGGTTCTATCACATGTGCGCTTATGTTCTATCACAGACCTTGCAGAGCCTCATGCATCTCCTCGGTGAAAGTTTCTAATGATTTCCCCTTCATCCTGTGGCGTGTGTCTTTGCCCTTGTGAACGGGTCGATCAGATTTACCCTGTTTTTTACGTCCCATGCCTGAAATCCACCTCACTTTTGATTTTAGCAATAACTTTAACTTTCACACGCGTGTAATGGTTTGACGGTATAACCTACTGAAACACCTTACAGCCTACAACACACCAATAAATCATTTACTTTACGCTAAATCATGGCACGAATGGCATACATTTACATTTACGAGGTTTTAGAGCAAATCCCAAAAATTTATTCCGACAGACTGTTTCTAGAGGCCATAACACGGTGACGTAATGAAACATGGCTGTTACTGTAACAAAGCACAAAATACGCACATTCATTGAAATGACACCAATACGAATACAATATATTGATTTAATCACGGCTATATAATACAAATAAAAAAATCAACTCAATACTATTAACGAGTTATACAAAATAGACACATAATAATCGATTAAGTTAAAACCGAAAAGGACTTTTATCTAAGCAGAATTTAATTCCGGAAATGTCGAATAATATTTTTTGGTTGACGTCCATCGCCCGACATTTTAACAATCACGAACGTTTTTATATATATTTTATATCGTATTTGTGTTTCATATATAAGCAACAAAAGGGACGCATTTATGTCAGTTAAATATAAGTATATCGCCGTATCTGTTAAAACTATTAATTATTATGTCTTTTATCGACAATCGCTGCGTTTTACAAGTAACACGTTCATAAAACACAACATCATCTTCTGCAGCTAAACTCTTCCATTCGGTAACCTTTTCAGTTCTGTCTCATGAACAGACAGAGGAGAGATAAAAACAGAGATGTAAATACTCAGAAACCCACGATTTGAAGAGTTATGGAGTCTGTATGTTTAAAATTGTGCCTGTTGTATCTGACAGCACTGGGTGAGTGTTATAGATTGAGTCTTGTTTTAATGCATGATTGGATTATCTGATCAAAACACTGTTGTTGAACGCGGAACTGAAACTGTTCAATGTGTTTATTCACAAAAGCATCTTCATTTGCTTTAAATACAGTTTTTGTAAGGTGCTTAGTTGATAACAATACTGTTTTTTTCAGTGGCTGTCACATCAGGAGGAAAGATGAAGATAGTGGAGGAACCTAATACATTTGGGTGAGATTTCTAGCAAACCTTGTACAATTTTCTGATGCAATATATGATTCATTCATACAACAGACTCTTCATATTCTCCTCACTTTGATTTTTCAGGCTGAATAATCAGCTTGTGTCTCAGTATAGTCGTCTGCAGGCGAAGATCAGCCCATCTCCAGTATCTGGACCTCCACATCTGCACAAACTGGCAGGGAAATGTTACAACTACATTGAAGCCACGTCAGTCACATTAACACTATTGTAAAGCTGTATTTAAAAAGCATATTTGCTTCATATACACCTTTAAACGATTGTTCTTCGATACTTTTAAATATAAAAGAGACTGGGGCTAGTTTTCACAAGGTCTCTATCTCGCTAAATATGTTTGAGCCAAAACATTAATTACGTAAATTATTGTTTTATCCAATCAGTGTTTTGTGTGTTGGTTTCAAACACCTAGTCCTGGTTAAATATATATATATATATATTCTTATAATTTTTGTGAAATTTGTACTAAAATTTAAACTAAAATTTAAATATAAAATATTATTTTTTCATATAAAAAAAAAATAAACATTTAATCCACTGGGCAACATGTGTAATCAATAAACCCACACTAAAATGAAACACTTCTGCCACAATAAAGCAAGAAAAAAAAAAAAAAAAAAGATAATTGTGTCTTCTTAATTTCACAATTCTGATGGGCAAGATATCAATTTTTATAAAGCAAGACAAGGCAAGTTTATTTATATAGCACATTTCGTACAGAATGGTAATTCAAAGTGCTTTACATATTTAAAATGATTTTAAAACATTAAAAAATATAAAATGATTTACATAAAATACAGTGAATACGTAAAATACAGTGCAACTATAATTGCGGGATGTAAGTAACATAAAAAAATCACAGTTCACTTTTTTATTAAGTCCATGGCGGAAACAAGTAAGTAATTGTGTGCTATTAAAATGAATCAATTATTTATTTCTTTTTAGGTACAAATACGTGTTTTGTCCATTTCACAACGTGACTCAGCATGAGCAGAGTTTCAGATGGAACGCATACAGTGGTATCCTGGGGTAAGGATCTTTATAAAAGCTTTGTTCTAGTTAGTTTAGCTGACTAAATATAAGCTGTATTATGTGAAATCTCTGTGGTGTGTGTGTGTGTGTAGTATCTGGCAGGAATGGGAGATTGAGAATAACACATTTACTGGCATGTGGATGCGAGAAGGAGATTCCTGCGGAAACAAGAACAGACAGACCAAGGTCTTTAATGCATGTGCACTCTATGTGTTCATTGTAATGTGAGATTATGGATACCTTTCGAATGTAGCTGTATCTGGAAGCCAGTAAACGGTGACGTGTGATGGATGTTGAGATGTTATGTCTATATTCAAGGTTCTCCTGGTCTGTGGGAATAGCAGCAAACTAGTGAGTGTTTCAGAGCCACAGACCTGTGTTTATTCTCTGACGTTTGAGACGCCACTTGTTTGCCATTCACACTCCCTCTTAGGTGAGTTAAGTGTCATGTGACTTCTTCACTAGTTAGTTTAAAACCTAGCCTCTCTACAGTGTCTGATTGTTCGCTTGGGTTTCAGTGTATCCGGTTCTGAGTGAGGCGTTGCAGAAGGAGTGGGATGAAGTTGCTCAAGCTCGATATGAAGATCTCATCACAGAACAGGTGACAAACAGATACACTGTGTTTCAGTCTCCATGCATCTTGAGAACATCACAATAATAGTTGTTTGTGTGTGTTTAGGGATATAATAAGCTGCTGAAGGAGCTGTTTGAAGAGGCTGGTCTCCTGAGAAAAGCTCAACAGCCGAAAGTAGAGAAGAGCGCGACGTCTCTCACACATCAGAGTCTGGAGCAGTGCACACAGGTCACACAAGACAAATATTCAAGCCTAAATCTAAGATTTATCCATCTGAATTGCATCTATAACGCACGTTCATTTGGATTTCACAGACTAATAATAAATGTAATGTGATGAATATTTATCAGTCATACATAAATGAAAGAGGGAGCACGCATCTCAAGCACTCCAAAAATCATGTCATAGTTTATATTATTTATTTTAATAATAAAATTGCATTTATTCACATTGCTAAGATTCAGTTCTTTGTAAAAAGAATGTCATTTGTGAACCTGGACCACAAAACCCAGTCTTAAGTGTCAATTTTTTTTAAATTGAGACTTATACATCATCTGGAAACTGAATTAATAAGCTTTCCATTGATGTATGGTTTATTAGGATCGGACAATATTTGGCCGAGATACAAATATTTGAAAATCTGAGAAATATTGAGAAAATGGTCTTTAAAGTTGTCCAAGTGAATTCTTAGCAATGCATATTACTAATCAAAAATGAAGTTCTGATATATTTAAGGTAGGAAATTTACAAAATATTTTCATGGAACATGATCTTTACTTAATATCCTACTGATTTTTGGCATAAAAGAAAAATCAATCATTTCGACCCATACAATGTTTTTTTTTTTTTTTGGCTATTGCTACAAATATAACCAAGGAACTTAAGGCTGGTTTTGTGCTCCAGGGTCACAAATATTCAGCTTAAAAGTATGAACATGGTTAAATTATGGCTAACTGTGGAACAAGCGATATCCAGTTAAAATGCATGAGTTGTTTGAAAGCAATTGGATTTAATTATAATAAATATATACAACCTGTTTACTGCTTATTTAAATGCATTCAGCTTATACTATCACTAATACTGAAATCGTACCTGTTTCATTGATGTGTGAACAGTATGTTTATTAGTGTAATACAAATGCAAAATTCATTCATCTTAAATTATTTCGTGCAGGACATGTGCTCTGTGCCTGGATTCAGTTTTGCATGTGCTTTTAGCATGTGTGTTTATTTTAACAGGATTTTGAAAAGCAGAGAGTGGAGATAGAGCAACTGCAATCACTCCTAACACAACATAACATCTCCTACCAGACGACAACAGGTGAGACACGTGTGCACTTCAGCTCATCATAGTTTATTGATGACCTAAAGTGATAGTTCACCATTTTTGGGTGAGCTATCCCTTTAAGATGCATTACTGGTGCAGTTTAAGTGCAGCAGTTAAATTCTTCCCGCTCTTTCAGGCAGGACACGGGATCAGGGTCCCTCACCCGTCCAGGACCAACACCTCCGCGGTGACACCGGCTTTATCCCTGATCTGCACTGAGATGCCCAGCAGGATCACAAAGCCCTCGGTTAATCATTCAGGAAATTAATGCTACTGTGAGAGAATGGTATCTAGTGATTTTTATTTGACTTGACAATGTATTATGAAAAATAAAGCATTTATGTATTATGAAAAAATGTGTCATCGTGTCAAACAAGCCTGTAACTTGAGATTTGAACCACTAGATGGCAGTATCCAAAGCTCTCATCTTGTTCACATTCCAGCCCAGTTTTCTGCTTTGTGTAAACAATCCAAGCATCTCTGACATTTACACAGAAATACCCTTCTCTCACACTCCAGGCTAGTATTTGCTCCTGTCCAATTCTCTCTTTCCTCTGGCCATCACAAGAGAGTATTAGAGGAACAAACAGCCCACATCCACTGACAAAACCCTCAACCAATCTGTGTCAGGCCTGCAGTTTCTCTTTGGTTGTAACATTCGGGTAAACCTTTAACATTAATACTTCTCACACATTACAAAAGAGCAAAATTAGGACATATGTTATACATAGAAATGAATATTCTAAGTAGTATTATACTATTATTATAGGCCTTTTTTTAAATGAAAATTTGTATATAAATTTTTTTTTTGAAGCTCAAACAGTAGAGCATAGCACTAGAAATGACTAAATCATTCACGTCCCCAAACAATTCACATGCATGAGCTGCTAAAAAGGATATTTATTGAATAAAGCTTTCTGTCAAATGCATAAATGTAAATCTATATTCCCTCAGAGGGTGGAGAAACTGACATAAAATACATAACACACATATATATATATATATATTAAACCAAATTTACCTACTAATCTCATCCAGCAATTTTATTTTTTAAGGCCAAAATATATTGTAAATATATGCTGAATATAGGTATGTTGTAATGAGTCAAGCTCAGTGAAATATATTTTTGAAAAGATTTTTGTTTTCCACCTTCATATACCAAAATATATGTATTTCAGAGACAAAAAAAATACATCTTGTGGATTTATAATGATTTAATAATGTTAAATTTTTTATATAATAATGTAATTTTTAGAACATTGTGAAGTATGTTTCTATATATATGTGTTTCTTATATGTGTGTGTGTGTGTGTGTGTATTTACAAAATGGGACATAACAGACGTAATATACATTTTTTATTCACATTCCACAACACTTTCCAGGCACGATCCAAAAATACAACATTTCAAGAAATTCCAAGAAAAACATCTTAGCTTAACTAGTATTGCTGTCAACTCAAAAATGTAATGCGGGATAAACTGACCCGGAACATAATATAAAACATGTTGATGTGTGGCTGCTAGGTGGTTTCTTACTGGCTTGATGGATTTAAGATCTGTTTTATTACCATCAAGAAGATGAATTGGAGTCACTCCTGATCTACAAAACTACAGAAGAGACCAAGCAAGTGACCTTTTTACAAAGATGTAACTTCTGCCTGCAGGACATCCGTCGCCTCACGATGACGCACTGAAAGGGGGAAAGAAAGCAGTCTGAGATATTTAAGGGTTACTGTATGTACATTAGATCATCAGTCTCCTCAGAATTGCAGATGACTCATAAAACTCCCTAGTTTATATCGGACTGCTCTGAACGGGTGTTTAGCAATCAAACATGCACTTTTCCTTCTACACAAGCTGTTCAGATTGATTTTTGAGGAAAACCTTTAAAGTTGACAAATACATGTAGGTCTAGACCACAGAAAGGTCAGCGCTGACTTCCCTGCTCCCTTCATGACAGATGCAGCTTCAGCACCTGTATATCAAACCTCAGGAGGGGAATTAAGGCATTTCATCGAATTAAATCACAACAACAAAATATGCTACTATAACATTCTGCATGAAATCCCTGAGCTTCTCAGTTGTCTTCTGTTCATTTCATGACAGCTCTTCTCACACAGGAGATGGAGAATGCAACAAACGAGCTGGAGGCATATTTTGTTCTCCAGAGACCCGCGACCTGCTGAATACACTTGGAAGGCAGTCAAGGGCTTTAGATCACGGATATTCAGCGATTATAAGACTGGGAAGATCCTCAAAGACCTGCTGAGCACAGCTGAGGGTCTAGATGTTGCTCAGTTCTTATATACCAGACACCTTCCTTCATATGTTCAGATGTATTTTAAGGAAGGACGACAGGAAGAGCGTTAGAGCGAGACAAACGGCCTCTGTGGAGAGCCTTACGTGATGTTACGGTCCTCTAACACACGTGCATGGCATTCAAAACAGAAGCTGTGTGCATCATACAGTTCAGCAGACTGGAACCTGAATCCTTGAACTCATTTACAAAACAGTTATTCGACAAAACAATTTATTATATTTACATAAGATTATTTCTATATAATAATATTAGTTCCACTTTAATAATAATAATATACTGTCATTTTAAATAATGATTTCAGATTAAAAATAGTAATGATTAATATTAATATTATTAATGGCACATAGTAACAAAAGCAACAACCATGTTAATTTGTATTTACATTTTTAAAATAATAACATTAATAGTAATAACAATAATAATACATTGTATTATATTATATTGCAAATACATAATTTTTGTATTAATATCGATTGCATTATTATTATTTGCCACCTTTATAATAGTAATTTATGTTATTATTATGAGCTACTTTTATAATAATATTAATAAAATAGTAATATAAATATTTTATTTATTATAATTAAAATAAATGTATAATTTTGTATTGTTTTAATTTGTAAAATAATAATAATTTATTATCTTTATTGTACTATTTATTATTATTATGTGCTTTATTAAATACTAACTACATTTTTAATAATAAAATTATAATAATTATTATTACTTATATTTTAATATAATAATATAATGTTTTTTCATAATTTTGATGATTTGTAATAATTATAATTTATTATTATTATTATTACTATGTGCAACCTTTACAATAATAACACTATAATAACAACAATAATAACATCATAAAATGTTTATAATAATATTTCTATAATTATCATTTTTTATATACTATTTGTTAGCATGTGCCACCTTTATAACAATAATAATAATTACTATTATTATTATTGGATGATGAAGTTGTCTAATTACAATTAAATAATTAATGTGCAGATGTGGTCTCACTGGTTAGACATTAGTAGCAGTTTTGTACCTGTACATTCAGGCCCATATTTTATAAGACAGTGTTTCTTGAGAAAAAAAAAAAAAACATGTCGACCTGGTTAAAGTAAGGAGACAGCAACTTAAACTAGGACAAAAAGTGTGAGGCAGAAGATGAGAGAAAATGTAATGAAAGGAGAAACAGAGGCGTAACACAATGCAGAGGTGAGATTAATATGTATTTGGGCTTTCAGACGCCTGTCAAAACACGACAACATTAAATAAAATATAAAAATATAAAGTTTAACCAAAATACAACATTTGTTATATTTTTGAAATGCTGCTTATTTTTAATTTTTTTTAATAAAAAAATAGGCAGGGTCAAACAGCAATAAACATGTATAATCCAGGGCAGACAAAAGAGTAATCCAATAAATCAGCAATGGTCAGGGCAGGCAGCAAATGATCACAAAACCAGAAAACAGTCCAGGGTTAAAAAACAAGACAAAGAACAAGGAAAACACAGGAACTACCGAATGCTAAAGGCTAACAATACTAAGCAATGACTGCGTGTAAAACCAGGCTTTAAATAGGGTGAAACTGATGAGGAATCAAGACACAAGTGAATGCATTTAGAGTTGATGAGTCCGGCAAAGGATTATGGGAAATGTAGTCTGGGATAGAGTGGCTAGAGTCAGAGGTGGAGTGCCCTCTGGTGAAGTTCAAAGGCACTCCAGCAGGAGATCGTGACATTATATCTCATTTTCATTTAGTTTGACATACTACTAAAATAACTAAAACCCAAGTAAAAATGATAAAAACTATGGACATATATAAAAAAAATATGCATTAAACATTAATGCATTAAAATATGCATTAACATTAAACTAATACAGATATTCTAATAACACTTGATGCATAATAACACTGGAATGAGAACTTGGATGAAAAATGTGCTTGAATTTTAGAATGCAAAGCAGATCTAAAAATAACTTTCATGTTCTGCATTAAATTGGGGGTGAAAATGAAGCCTGAATGACGGACACTGCTGGCTCGAGGGGCTCTGTGATCATGTGAACATGGGAACAAGAGACTGGCTTGCACATCTGACATCCCTAAAGGGACCCTGGATGCTGCGAGACACAGACGCGCCGACCACCAGCGCTGTTCCTCCAACCTCTGAGAGCGGAAACGCAATGAAGTAGGTCATTCATGCATAGATACACACGCATCCACCCCTCCCCTCCATCTCTCTCTGTCTCTCATGCACACACACTGTACATCACTGATGACTGAACACACACACCAGCTCCTCGCTCCCCGCGCTCCAGCGGCTTCTTTCAGGAGCACACAAAGAAAAGCAGAAAACAGTCAGCTGGACAGCACAAACAGACTGTGCTTTTTCAACATGAGTGCAGGATGTAGAGCAACGTGCAGTGCATTTTGTTTAACAAAGTGCTGAGGAAACTCTTTTTTTTTGTGATAGAACGTCATGCATTTTTGGATGCTCAGCAGACGAGGGATGAATTTCTAGCCGTGTTGAGATCAGGACGCGGCGTTTGGATGCAGAAACATGAGGGAGAGAGACAGCAGGGCACCAGCAGGTGAGTTCAAGAGAGTTCTCATTCATCCAGCTCATCACTGTGTGAAATTGAAGCCTGACTTGTCTATTGATTTCTTTTGTTTGGAGATGCTTCGCTTGTACCAGCTGCTATTGTTTGTTTTGCGCTGCTGGAGGCACATCAAGTATTCATGCATTTTTGTTGTTGTTGATGTTTTCAGAGTCGGACACTGTAGGCATGATTGGTTACATTCATAATATCGCCAAAGCATATGGAGTACAGAAAGAGACAAAAAAAAATTAAGGTGAAAAAATTTAAGGATAGAGAAAGAGAGGTAAAAATGGTTAATATTTAAATGAATTCATTAAAAATAATACAAATGTAATTGAATGTAATGAGAATGAATTAAACAATTATAATTATTTTAAAGCAGTTTTTTATGTCATGCTGACGCATTTAGCGTTTGTATACATGGTGTTCGAATGTAAACATGAGTTTGAATGTTTGAACACTGTGTGTGATCTGTTAGGGAGGTCAGGTCAAAGGTCATCTTTAGGTGTTCCATGTATTAAGGGGGGCTGTTATGATTACTGTTATGATTAGATTTACATTCACTCTGACTAAATGTATTTTTTAAATTCATATTTATTAATGTAGCAAATAATTTTATTGCCCATTCCCAGGGGATCAAACCCATGACCTTAGTGTTGCTATAGCATCATTATATTCAGAACTGAATTTAAAATGCATTTTAAGTTGCAATTAACTTCCTACATTTAAATTCCACACACACACACACACACACACATATATATATATATATATATATATATATATATATATTCAAATAGAATGAAATAATATTATTGTATAAATGAAGTGTTTTTCCACTACAATGAAAATTAATTTTTGTATAATATTAATAATAAATTAAAATATATAATACTAATAAATAATAATAAAATAAAATAATAATATAATAATAAATGTACTATATTTATATATATATATATATATATATATATATATATATATATATATATATATATATATATATAATTTTAATGGAAAAACACTTTATTTCCCAGAATGCTCTAATTTATCTAAAAGTCATCAAAATGCAGCTAACTGACATTAAAGGATTTGTTCATCCAAAAATGTAAATTGGCCTGTGTTTTACTCACCCTCGAAGCATCCTAGGTGTGTATGATTTCTTCTTTCAAACGAATCCAGTCGGAGTTATATAAAAAACTGTCCTTGCTCTTCGAAGCCTTTCAGTGGGGGTAAGCGGGTGTTTGATGACAACTGTTCAGAAGAAGTGAAGTAAAGTGTGAGCTTCCATCATAAAAAGTAATGCAGATGGATGATGCAAGACGTATGTCTCGCACGTGCCTTCCTTACTTTAGCACAGGAAAACCAGTCTCCTCTTTAATTTTTCTGTACAAATCCTCATTTTGTATTTCTTATTCGTGACCAGCGTTTTGTTTTGTTTCTGCATTCGTCACTAACCATGCAACGTCATCCACCGTTTTCAAACAACTTTCGACTGGATTCGTCTGAAAGAAGCAAGTCACACACCTACGATGCTTTGAGGCTGAGTAAAACACAGGCCAATTTTCATTTTTGGGTGAACTAACCCTTTAAGCAGTTCTACAAGATAGAAAGTTTCTATTCTAATTCCGCCCATTTTGTTCGTTTTGTTGGATTAATTTATTAATGTAAAATTCTTTGAATTCCTTTTCCTTTCATTCCGATTCAATATCCAGTATTTTCCTGCCTAATCAATTTTAAATTGCAACTCATGATTTGAAACTAAGACCATTTCTAAATTCTGTTTTTTGCTCAGCCCATTTCTTCACCAGTTAATCTGAACGAAGGGTCAGAGAGAACGACTGGCTGTTTAATGCAGTAGAAATCCAAGGTTGGTAATGACCTCTAGAGAAAATCAGAATGATTCTGAATCACTTTCTCAGTCAGGGGTTAAAGTGGGTTCTGGCTGGTCATCTTAAGGTCGCCCGGTGTCTGCATCAGTTGTTGTGGTTGTGTAACGCTGATGCTCGGCGGAGGGTCTTGTCTCGGCGTGCTGTCACTATGCATGATGCTGATAATTTGAGACCTCATTCTAGGTCACTGCTTTATTCCCGCGAGGAGCGTGACTCAGTTAGTGCCCTTTGCTGTTGTCGAAATATTCACAAAGATTTGACTGCTTCATCTGAGAGCATCAAGTCATGTACACGGCTCAGGAAATGGAGTATAGACAAGAGGAAAGAAAAGAGGACGCAGACATTGGGGAGAGAAATAAACAGACACAAGACAAATGACACCATCAAGGAGCTCTATAATACCGGGAGAGAGTTACTTGCCAGAATGCAATTCTTCTTGAAATGAGTTTGTGTTCATATGTTTGTGTGTGTTTCTCAGTGCCCAGGTGGGGGTTCTCCCAGAGGGACAGGGCAGCGCTCCGGTCGAGGACATGCAGGCGCTGTCAATCACGTCTCTTTCCACCTCGGAGCTGGAACAGCAGTATGAGCTGATCAGTCCTTTAGGAAAGGGCACCTACGGCAAAGTCGACTTAGTAGTGCATCGGACACAGGGTGAGTCTGTATGAAAATTTTCTTTTTTTATTTCCTCCTGTGGAACCAAAATAAATGTTTTGCTAAATGTCCTGGCTGCTCCTCGCCATGCAACGGAAGTGAATGGAGATGGAAGCTGTCGAGCGGCATAAATGAACCATGAAACTACAAGTAATTAGTCATTTTAAACTGTAGCTATTAAATCTCATTTACCCTTGTGCAGGGTTAATTAAAATACAGACAAAAAAATGTTTTACTTGAAATAAAATTAAATAAAAAAACACATTAAAATAGTAAAAATATTTGCGAAGGCAATATTATTAATTGTTATTTAGTTGAAAACAAAGTGCTTAAATAACTAAAACTAAATAACTGACAAATAAATAAACCAATCAATAAATAAAAACAATAAAAAACTTAGCCGCTAAAAAAATTATAAGGAAAAATACTAAAACACAAGAAATGACTAAAAACGAAAATGGAAAAATATAAAAATATTTTGAGCTTTACTTGATATGAAATTTGAAATTTCTGATTTTAATTTACTTGGACTTGAAGTACTATAGTAACTAAATCTAAAATAAAAATGTATACAAATTTGACATATTTCAATAAAAATTGAAAATATTAAAATAAAAGCTAATTATTTTTTACTTAAAATAGTATATCAATGATTCTAAAACAACACAGCAATTCACTCTCAAAAATAAAAGCTGAAGAACATTTAACATCCATAGAACCTTTTCATTCCACAAAAGGTTCTTTATATTAGAAATAGTTTCTTTAGATTATTAAAATGTTCTTATGATTGAGAACTATTCACCGAAAGGTTCTTTTTGGGAACCTAAAATGGTTCTTCTGTGGCATCACTTTGAAAACCTTTATTTTTGAGATTTGTGTGCATTCAAACAGAATGGTCTTGATGCGTCATATTTCATTCACCACTATTTTGTGTATTTGCAGGTACTAAACTGGCTCTGAAGTATGTGAGTAAGAACAAGACAAAGTTGCGTAGTTTTCTACGTGAGTACAGTTTGACGGCCGCGTTGGGCTGCAGTCCGTTTATCATCAAGGTTCTGAACACGCTGTTTGAGACGGAGGACAGCTATGTGTTCGGACAGGAGTACGCGCCTGCAGGGGATCTGTTCGACATCATCCCACCTCAGGTACCACAGCACCTCATTATTAACACTGAGGGGGAACCATTTTTACATTGCAAGTCACACTTAATCATGCATTTGTAGGTTTAACACCTGTAGCACTATCACACAGCCTGTCTAACCACAAAATCAAAAGACAAATGCAAAGTGCAATTATGTATTAATTTATACCTTAAATAATTAATAATAATAATGAATTTATTAAAAATAAAGAAAAAAAGCATGTTAGTTAATTAAATATTAATACATCATTCTAGTATTTGTTTTACTTTATGCTGATTTTTATAAAAGATCTGTATTACAGTAACAAGAAACAAGGAGAAAAATAAGAAAATCTTATATCTATATCTTTTTTAGATATTTAACTGAATATATATGCATATAAGTGATTAAATTCATATCAGTATGCATTTAATCTTTTTTGCATAATGTAGAAAACCGACTTTCTGAATGTAAACTTTAACCAGACTTGCACAGAATCTGTGGACTTTTTCCTCACTTTTTTTTTATGAATTTGATACGAAAATATGCAGTTTTGCACCAAGTGATAAAAAATCCCTGGGAATTTTCATAACTTTATGAATGCTTGGTATCTGAATTCTGCAGACATCTGTGGCACTTAACAGGCACAAATTGCATGAGATCCTGCTTTTGATTATGGCAAACTAGTTGGATCAAGGTCAACTGCTTTTCCCCTTACAGATTAAGAGCTTGTACTGTATTTCTCTCTCTATGTCCTCTCTAGACTGTGCCTTTGTGTTTGTATCTCTGTCCAGGCCGGTTTGCCGGAGGAGATGGTCAAGCGCTGCGTTCAGCAGCTGGGTTTGGCTCTGGACTTCATGCACAGCAAGAGTCTCGTCCATCGGGACGTGAAGCCAGAAAACGTTCTGCTTTTCGACCGCGAGTGTCGACGCGTGAAATTGGCAGATTTGGGAATGACACGGCGGGCAGGCAGCCGGATCAAGAGGATCAGCGGCACCATCCCATACACCGCCGCCGAGGTGTGCCAGGCCTCGGTATCGGAGGGAATCGTGGTGGCGACGACCCAGGATGTGTGGGCTTTCGGGGTTCTGCTGTTCTGCATGCTGACTGGAAACTTTCCCTGGGAAGCTGCATTGCCTAACGACGCATTCTTTTCGGAATTTCAGCGATGGCAGCGGGGGGCGTTTCCTCCCGGCGTTGTTCCCTCACAATGGCGGCGGTTTTCAGATGATGCTTTGCGCATGTTTGGCCGGTTGTTGGCGTTGGAGCCGGAGCGGCGCTGTGGGGTTAAAGAGGTCTTCTACTTCCTTAAATACGATCTGCTCAATCATCACCGCCGCAGAGCTTCCTGTAGGGCGCCTAGGGGCGGTTCCACACATTGCTCCGCCCACAGACACACAGAGCCCTCTCCACCTTCAGGCACTTCCTGTCTATGCCCCACCCCCCTCAAACGTAGCATCCTGTCCGAACCGCATTCTTCTAGGGAGGAGTCCTCCAAAAGCCCGTCTCCCAACCGTCAGGACAAGAGCAAAGTGATGATGACCACTCCTATTGAGATTTGTGTATGAAGCCCAAACTAGATATAGCCGCAAAAAAGGTAGCAATATTACTTCCGAACTACTATCGGGAAAATACACAGGAACAGTTATGGAAGTTAATAGAACTGCCATAAATATAGGTCTAGCAAAACTATTACATGGTGACTTTGAAACCTGGTTGATTTAGAGTAAAAGACATAGCTTTGGCAGGTCACTTTAGCACTAGAAATGAATCCGTTTCACTAGGTAAACATACTGAATTAATTAAAACTGCTTTCATTTTAAAGGAATAGTTCACTCCAAAAATAAATGGAAATTTTGTCATCATTTACCTCATGTCGTTCCAAACCCATAGGATTTTCTTCTTCCATGGATCATGAATAAAGAAATACCGCACGATGCTCCATAATGGATCCTGAAATTACATAAAAGCACCATATTCTGAGTCTTCTAAAGCAATCATAGATTTATGTGAGGAAAAGTCCAAAATTGAAGTCATTATTGACCAAAAATGGCAAAAATTGTACTTGTAGGAGTACAGCAGCTGGGTCAGTAAACTTAAATTTAGACAGATTTGTACCTTATTTACCCCTAAAAGGTGCATACTAGTACCATAGTGTAGTATAATGTATTAATATGCACCAATGTGGGTAAATTTAGTGGTATTTATTCACCTAATTTGTGAACTTTTTTCCTGCATTGTGTCTGGTCATTGACATCAGTTCTAATGTATCTCGATGTTTTCATTTCGAATTGAATTTTATTTGAGAGATACTGAGGGAACATTTTCTTTTTGGTCTGTTTCTCACGCAAAGCTGATCATCATGTGGTTTTAGAATATATTTTATGAGCCGTATAAACTAGTTTTATAGTGCTTTTTTGTCTTTCTTGAAGCAAGTGCTATTTTAGTATCATTGATATACTATTATAGTTTTTGTTGATATTTTGAATAGGATTTTATTTTTAGATTCTTTATGGTTTTGAATTGAGTTTATATTTTCAGTAATTTTGCTGTGTGTGTCTATATTATATTAGTTTTTAGCTTTAGCTATTTAAGTACTTCAACTTAAAGTGAATGAAAATGAAAACAGTCTTGGCAACTAGCTTAAATAAAATAAACTTAAGTTTATATATATATATATATATATATATATATATATATATATTCATTTAAGGAATTTTTTATGGTTTTAGTTTTAAATGACATGACAGAGTAAATAATGTAGCGTGAACAAAACCTTTAATATAAAGTGGCTTCTAGGGCTGCGCGATCAATCAAAATAAATTCATAATTGTGATATGGCTTTGTGCGATAATCAGCTTTTAAAGGACACAGTTTAAATAAAATTAAATAGAACCAAAAATAAAATACAATTGTTATCTTGTTTTTAAATAAATACTTTTAATTAAAACATATAATTATAAATTATAATTTATAAAATATTAAAATATTTTTTATTTTACAGTGAAATAATTTTAGTTTTTTTTTTTCATTAGTAATAAATATAATCATACCAAAAAAAATACTAATTATTTTCATAAATATCACAACATTTTTAGGACGAATTCTCTGGCCCAATTAAAATTTTTGACCAAAACACAAATAATTTTATAATTTTTTTTATTTCCCCCCAAATCTCACAGCCCTAGTCGGTTACTTTTTTTCATAAGCACTTAAGTTTCCTTTAGTGCACTCTAACTCAGAGAAGCTTATTAAGATGTGAAGATACTGAACGCTACCTTTTCTTGGTGGATCATCGTGTGACTTTCAAACCAGCCTATGACAGAATCATACACGTGCACCAATCGAAGAATAAGACATACGATTTTATACTGGATTTTTTTTCAAGTTTTACGAGACGACCGGATGTCATGATGACCTGGAGACTGCCTGGATGGACTTCCCAAAAGACAAAAGACATTTTAATCAGTCTTCAAAGCTTCCTCTCCTGAGTAACAGTCTCCGTAGATCACTGGGACTTTATTATTTCTCTTTGGATTCGAAGTGTGCATTCAAACAGGTCTTTTGAAGAGATGCATCAGGAGGTTTTAGATAAACAGTGATATCTTAACAGCGAAACTGAGGCCAATCTCTTGTGTTTTTCTCGTATAATGGGTCAATTAGGTAAAAACATGAGAGCATCTGTTCTCTAGAACATTGTGACTGTGTTTCGTCAGGTAGTGCTAATTCGTAGCTTCTTTTGTATCAGAGAACAAACAATCAATTAACTAACCTCTACAGAAACTCTTTTTAGTCTTAGATTAAAGTGTTTCTTTACATAGGATGCATTCGATAGTGATTTAGGTGGTATAGAGCAGTTCAAGTCTTACTGTTTGAGGTATGTATGTTGCAAATGAGCACAAGTAATTAATCAAAAACAAACTCAAGTACAGATAAAAAGAAATACAAATACATTTAGCTCTTTTTCATGTTCATTTATGGTTATTCAAATGACCTTGGAAAGTTGACCTACAGTAGTTGGTTTGATGTTATTTAGCTGCTTTAAGGATTGTCCTACAGTCGTAGATTGTTCTGAATGATAAACAGATTAAATGCACATCAAATTGCCTTTATCTGTTTTGTATTTTTCATTTGCAATTTTAAATTTTATCAAATTCAAGGGGACCTATTGCCACAACTTAAAGGGTTAGTTCACCGAAAAATGTAAATTATGTCATTAATAACTCACCCTCATGTCGTTCCAAACCCGTGAGACCTCCGTTCATCTTCAGAACACAGTTTAAGATATTTGAGATTTAGTCCGAGAACCAGTTCACCAAATCGAACTGAATCGTTTTAAACGGTTCGCATCTCTAATACGCATTAATCCACAAATGACTTAAGCGGTTAACTTTTTTAATGTGGCTGACACTCCCTCTGAGTTCAAACAAACCAATATCCCGGAGTAATTCATTTACTCAAACAGTACACTGACTGAACTGCTGTGAAGAGAGAACTGAAGATGAATACAGAGCCGAGCCAGATAATGACTCGTTCACGAGTCAAGAACCGGTTGCATCAGTTTTCGGATCACCAGTAGTGATAGGAAGTTCGGTTCATTTCCGCGAAACAATTCTTCCAGACATTTCGATTCATTTCGAGAATATTCAACTTAACAAGTTGTTTATGCTACAAATTATTAACTAAATGCGGTTTGTTGCTTGAACATAATTTCATCAGAAGTTGTCAAAACTCAAAAAGATTGATGTGAACTTTTTTTTTGTGAGCCAACATTATGGAATATTACAGAGAATATTAATAATGCAGGCTGTTAATGAGATTATGGGAATATTAAAAACATTATAATGTGAATTTAGATATTGTAAGAAAAAAAATACAACTTTACAGAGAGGTAATGTAAAATGTTACAGCATTAGAATTGAATAAGGTAAATATTTACAGCATACAGTATTTATTAATATTTTGAATTAGCTGTTATCTTACATTTTCTGTTATAATTTTAATTTTAAAATGTAATTTTCTTTACAGTGTTACAGTGAGGTAATGCAAATATTTACAATACTTCAGGGCTTTTTTTTTCCATTCCTGTCTGTTTTGGATGAAAATTGCCTCAATGGCAGGGTTCAAAGCCAAAACTAATGAAGACACAAATGTTCACTGGATACTGTAGACACAAATAGAATTAAACTCTCTGGCCTTTTCTCCCCGTTACTTAATTCATCTCTTTATCTTACTTTGCTTTGCACCATCTTTTGCTGCTTATCTGAAGGTCATTAAAACTAGGTCTCTCTCTCTCTCTCTCTCTCTCTCTCTGTGTTATAAAATACTAATGAGTTGTTTCAAATAGTAAAAGAATAAATGCACAATTAAACTGTGGGGAACTAGAAAACTAAGTAGACAGAGACGCTAACAGCCAAGAGTGTGCATGTGTGTGTGTGTGTGTGTGTGTGTGTGTAATGGCGGTAATGCTTGGGAGCTCATTAAGTTGTGGTGATAAGGGGTGTTCAGATTCAGTCACAAGGGAGTTCAAGAGAAAAAAAGGATGAAGAAAAAAGAGGGAAGTGAAGAAAAAAGAGCACAAAATTCAGATTCCAAGGGCAAAGGACCTCATTTCCAATCCTTCAAATATCCCTCAGTAGTGAAACGCATGCAAATGAGGAATAAAGCAGCAGGGAGTTTTTCATCTCTCTTGGGGTTTTTCTAGAAGCAGAGGGAACAATTTACAGTGTATGTTCTGTCCGTTCAAACTCTTTTGTCCTGATGATGTCCATTGTAAACTGAAATGTCTTTCTTTGCCCTCTAGATTTGCCATTATCAAAGAATAATTACATAAAGACAATCAAGCCTAGTACGGTTTTCTGCATTAAGAATATCCAACACATTCTCACAGTAAAAATTTACTGTACAATTATTACAATGATTCTCAGCATATATTAATGGAAACTGCAAACTGCTTAGGCAAATTGCATTGCAATAATAAGAATTAAATAATTAAGCATTTTAATTAAGAATAAAATACATTTATAAATAAATAAATGGAAAATCCATTATATTAAAAAAATGTATTGTTTTTAATATTAAATACACAGATTTTAATGTATATTTTTAGTAAAAATGTACTGTATGAAAAAAATAACTGTACAATAATAACAATTATTTTTTCCAGCATAAATTAATGGAAGTCTAACAAATGCAAAATGGTTTAAATAGAAATGAAATCATTTTGCATGATGACAATACAAATTTGGTGGGGAAATGCGTTTAATTAAAATAAAAACATACATTATAATGTACAAAAATGTATTATTCCTAAATACATCAGTTTAAATATGTATTATATATATTTATAATATATGTAATTATTGCATATAAAATATTTATACTTTAAAATATAAAGTTGTATTTAAAATATAATGTTAAACAGTAAAAAAAAAAACCCCCATTCTATCAGGTTTATGACATAATATTTTAGCTGAGACGTCCGGAAAGTCCTGATCTCTTTGTTCACACTGTGAAGTCACAGTTTTGTTTTTAACCACTTATCAAACTGTTGAATATGAAAGTTTAATGCTTGTATGAATCAGGTAAATCAATGTTAAGTCGAAGACATAATTTCATTCTCACGCACTTGAGAAAACATTGATTGCTTGCAAATTCTC